>NC_143058.1:22656666-22963055 GCF_052426305.1 Pelodiscus sinensis | reverse complement strand
AATTAAAATTCTTCTTGCAATTTCAGTTGGAAGATGCATTCTGTTTCCCATCCTAAATGTTTGTTTAAAGAATTGCTATTAGCTGGTAAAACAGTTGCTGCATTCCATCCCAGAGTTGGTTGCATTTCTCTTCTGTATAAACTGACCTAAATTGTATACTTTGTGAAGTACATTATGGTCCTTTTGAATGAAAGGTGAAGTATATGATGTGCAATCATGGCCTTTTTATTTGCATTCTGTTAGTACAATGCTAAGAGTGTTGTATAATTTAAAGAGTTACATGAAGACAAGGAGGAAAATCATCACTCCACTTGGCACTTTTACACTGAGTGAAACATCTGCAGTTGGGTAAAGTGGCTTATGCAGCATGAAAACCTGGCACTGGTGGTCATTCCAAAACTCCCACTGATTTCATTGAGGCCAGAGTTTCACTCCATCTCTAGCCAGTGGAAGATTCTTTAGCTCTGTTAGGCTACATCTACACTGCAGTGTTATTTTGGGATACCAGAGGTATCCCAAAATAGCTATTCCACGTCTTTTGAGCATGCCCATTATTTCAAAATATAACAGGCTTGCTACTTCAATGTCCCCGAAAACAAAGCCTTAGGCTATGTGTAGGCAGTGTAGACAAACCCTTAGGCTACGTCTGTGATATGAGCTAAGGGTTTGATTCCTAGTTTGTGTACACATAAATCCACTAGCTCTCACCAAGCTGGTGTGAGTGTAAATAATACAGTATTGTGGTATCATGGGCTGTAGTGGCACAGGGTAGTCACCCCAAGTTTGTATCCACCATTTTCATGGGTTCATATGCAGCATTGCTGCTCGCGCTACCATGAGAACACTACATTTATATTTGTTAGTTTGATGAGAGCCAGTGTGAGCATGTGTATGGAAACTGGGAATCACAGCCCGAGTTTATAGAGTAGTTATAGCCGTAAACATGTCCTATGACAGCCTTGATAAAGCTTCCACACACACTGAGTTTGGGAGCTCCTAAACTTCCATTTCAGCACTGTCGGTCTATTTCCTTCACTGCTATGGAACACTTCCTAAGCAAAGGCTTTGTCTGTTAACCCCTGCACAAAAATGGGGCCCTGTGGCCCAGTTACCCTATGTCCCCTTGTGTCTCACAGCTAGGACAGCACACCATTATTCAGCATTCCACTTTGTGGGTACTCTGGTTACAGCTCACCTCTTCTGGGACGTAGGATAGTGGACATAGGCTTTGTAAAGACTCTAAAGCCAATCACACTGTAGCTAGCTCAAGAAGTGTATGGATCTAGGCACAATAATGTAGCAGGTGTTTCTATTTCCTTGCCTTATTTACTCACCACTCTTCAGCATTATTTGGGTGCAGGTTAGAATGATCTAAAACAAGGGTTCTCAAATTTCATTGCAAGGGTTCTCAAACCCTCCCCCGCCCCCAACAACAAAAGCTTACTACATGACTCCAGAAGAGGGATCAAAGCTTGAGTCCAATCCCATCACCATGGGTGGGGGCCAAACCCCAAAGGTTTCAAGTCCAGGCAGACGGCATGTAACCTGAGCCCTACCACCCAGGGCTGAAGTCCTGGGGCTTCAGCTTCAACCCCAACCCTCAGAAAGACTAATCCAGCCCTGAGGGTGCCCTATTAAAATGGGGTTGAGACTCACTTTAGGATCCCAACCCACAGTTTAAGAGCAATTGCTCTAATAAGCCTTTCCTTTAAAGGTTTCTTCAACACTTGGCTTCTCCAAATCATGGAGACTCTCTCCCTTCCACTTTTTTATTTCCATAGTTAAAAATGATCTTCCCGCTATGAAAACATGTTCCCTTCTCATGCCCAAGCTTCCTTTGTCTTTGAGTGTCACTCTGGGTGCCCTGGCCTGAGCCATTCAGACTCTCTGGCTTTTAAGACCCAGCATTAGTATTTGTTCTCTTTGTTCTCCTGTCATTCTCCACATTTCAAACCTCACCCCCTTGCTGAAAGGTTCCAGAAAACTGACAGTTATAGCCACCCTATTGTCTGAAGGTATTCCTATTAGAGTGAAAGCCAGAAAGGTTTAATGACCCTCTATTGTCCGTAGTCTAGGACACAGCTCTGACAGCCCATAATGGATCCACATTCAGTGCTACAGCAATTTCATAAACTGTACATAAACAAGTTCCTCGCATCATCCCATCCCCTTAGGGGCTTTACAACATCTTTCAATTTTTCTTTAAAACCCATTTAAAGCCTTCACATAGAAATAAAGTAGAAAAGAAATCACTTTCATTATGCTACCTTTATTTGTTTTGTCAGATAATGTAAAGCACAAGGTTATTCTTTGACAAAGTAAATTACATATTTTAAGTAGCACAAGGATATATACTACTTAAATGGAAACCAGTTGAAGTTACAAAATGTGCACAAACATAGGAAGAGTTCAATTCAGATTCATATCTGTGAAACAGACGAATGAAACTGGACAGTGTTTACACAATTTACCAGCAAGATTGTAATCAAGATTTGTATTCAGATTTGTATGTGGCGATGGAGTTTATCTGCAAATATTATGTGTAAAAATGAAAGCATTTGAATTTCCAAAAACAAATAGCGCCCTTCCCCCAAAAAGTCTAAAGATGTATATTGTTTTCTGGATGAATGGAAGTAATTCTACTGGAGGAATGTTTATAATTGGAGTAACTAGAACCATTCTTCTTCTCCACCCTAAAACACTAAAGTCTTCTTATCATTATGCATTCCTAGTCTGAAGATGGGAAGCAGAATATCTTATCCTGCACCCCAATGAGCTGAGTCATGAAGGTGAAGAACATCCACCTTCCAATCAGCCAGCCAGTTGGATTTTCAGTCTCATCTGTTGTTCACTTACATAATCACATACGCTGTTATAAATACAGGCATATTGTTGTTGTGATTGAGGTACATTATAATATAGGTTTCCTAAGAATGAAAATGAGATGAGTATTCAGTCGCCAAGGATAATATCTGCTTTTCACTAGCTGCTGCTGCCATTGTTTTTCTTTTAAATATACTGCAATAAGGTTATATCAATTTATGATGTTTAATTTGCCAAAATTTAAGGCAGAGTGAGACAATCTGTAAAAATAATGCAGTCTCAATGTTATGTATATAATATCCTGATATGTCATAAGAAAAGAGAGACGGCTATAGGAATTGCCATATTGGCCTATCTAACCTGGTATTCTCTTTCTAACTTTGAACTATACCTGGCACGTCAGATTAAGTGCTTTTCTGAATAATCTACTAAATTGTGCTGCATATTAATATAGAGGAAAATGTTTTCCTGAAACCAGCTACCAATCATCTTGTGTCCTGAAGCATGACGAGTGATAGCTGTTATTTCATCCTAGAATGAGAGAAGTAACAAATTCATTTCTGATTCTAATATTTCACAAAGAATGAACATTACAATCTGTTTTAATGATGTTTCATCATTCCTATGTGTCCATCCTGACACTCATTGTCCATAGTCTACCGTCATCCCCTATAGAAACATAAGCTGCCAAGGCATTCTTGTCAAATGGAGATTTTCTTCTGCTAGTTTTTGTTTAAAGATGACTGAATACTCATCTCTTTTTCATTCTTAGGAAATCTGGATTACAAAAACTAACATTTAGCACGTTGAACATACAGACATTCTATTCCCTGATGTATAGACCTAAAAACAGCCAACTAAGTTTTTCCTCATACCAGGGATATATTGGAATTAGCTGTTACTATTATGTGGCTTATTGGAGAGGAAGGACAATGGAAGAAGTGGCTGGTGAGGAAGATGCTCTCTACAGTGCACTTCAGTGATCCTTTTCTAAAAAGAGCTGCTTGTTCCCATTGCTTGTGCACATATACTGCTCTGATCTTTACTCTTTTTAAATGATGATACAAAAATCCTCATTAATCCTTCTGTTCCCCCTGTGCGATATGCAACTAAGATTTTATAGCCTCATTTTAAAGAGAAGATAACAGGAAGATTTAGTGACTTGTCAATTACAAGAAAGAAGTGTCAGACACACAGTTTGAACCTCGGTCTTTGGACTTATAAATTAACAAACTGTACCAAATTGATGCCCGTTCTAAGCATTCTATCCTTCTTGTATCACACTTTTCCATCAGTAGAAATGGACCCCAATAGTACTTTGCATATTGTAATCTCCAGATGATAAAGTTCTAAAGTTCTTTATAATAGTGAGTCTCTACCTGTATGAGCAGCCTCATTTTATAGATGGGACAGTTATACCAAAGAAGTTAGGTGACTTGTGCCAAATCCATATATAGCAAAAAACTGACATAGTCAGGAGTCTTATGCAGGTCAATCATTCCTCTCTTCTGTGCCCCACCTTTCTTCTCTGTAATGTGGGTCTAATATTTTTCACTTAGGGTATGTCTACACTGCAACATTATTTCGAAATAACTAGCGCTATTCTGAAATATCTTATCCTGCTTCTACACAACAGACAGTTAGAATCATAGAATAATAGAACCATAGCTGGAAGAGACCTCAGAAGGTCATCAAGTCCTGGCCTCTGCTCTAGGCAGGACCAATCCCAACTAAATCAACCCGGCCAGGGCTTTCTCAAGCCGAGACTTAAACACCTCTAGAGATGGAGACTCCACTACTTCCCTAGTTAACCCATTCCAGTACTTCACTACCCTCCTAGTGAAATAATTTTTCCTAATATCCAACCTGGACCTCTCCCACCACAACTTGAGACCATTGCTCCTTGTTCTGCCATCTGTCACTACTGAGAACAGCCTCTCTCCATCCTCTTTGGAACCTTCCTTCAGAAGTTGAAGGCTGCTATCAAATCCCCCCTCACTCTTCGCTTCTGCAGACTAAACAGACCCAAGTCCCTCAGCCTCTCCTCATAAGTCATATGCTCCAGCCCCCTAATCATTTTAGTAGCCCTCCACTGGACCCTTTCCAATGCATCCACATCCTTTTTGTAGTGGGGGGCCCAGAACTGGACACAATACTCCAGATGTGGCCTCACCGGAGCCGAATAAAGGGGAATAATGACATCTCTGGATCTGCTGGCAATACTCCTCTTAATGCAAACTAATATGCCATTAGCCTTCTTGGCTACAAGGGCACACTGTTGACTCATATCCAGCTTCTCATCCACTATAACTCCCAGGTCCTTTTCTGCAGAACTACTAAACTGGTTGGTCCCCAGCTTGTAACTATGCTTGGGATTCTTCAATGCATCTACATCCTTTTTGTAGTGGGGTCCCAGAATTGGACACAATACTCCAGATGTGGCCTCACCAGAGCCGAATAAAGGGAAATAATGACATCTCTAGATCTGCTGGCAATGCTCCTCTTAATGCAACCTAATATGCTATTAGCCTTCTTGGCTGCAAGGGCACACTGTTGACTCATATCCAGCTTCTCATCCACTGTAACCCCAAGTCCTTTTCTGCAGAACTACTACTTAAGTGGTTGGTCCCTAGCTTGTAACAATGCTTGGTATTCTTCCGTCCCAAGTGCAGGACTCTGCACTTGTCCTTGTTGAACCTCATCAGATTTCTTGTGGCCCAATCCTCCAATTTTTCAAAGTCACTGTGGACCCTATCTCTGCCCTCAAGCATATCTACCTCTCCCCCTAGCTTAGTGTCATCTGCAAACTTGCTGAGTGTGCAATCCATCCCCTCATCCAGGTCATTAATAAAGATATTGAACAAAACCGGTCCTAGAACCGAACCTTGGGGCACTCCACTAGAAACCGACCGCCATCCGGACATTGAGCCATTGATCACTACGCGCTGGGCCCAGCCTTCTAGCCATCTTTCTATACATCTTACCGTCCATTTATCCAATCCACATTCCCTTAACTTGCTGGCAAGAATATTGTGGGAGACCGTATCAAAAGCCAGGCTAAAGTCAAGGTATATCACATCCACTGACTTTCCCACGTCCACAGAGCCAGTTACCTCATCATAGAAGCTAATCACATTGGTCAGGCATGACTTGCCCTTTGTGAATCCATGCTGACTATTCCTAATCACTTTCCTCTCATCCAAGTGCCTCAAAATGGATTCCTTAAGGATCCCTTCCATGATTTTTCCAGGAACTGATGTAAGACTGACCGGCCTATAGTTCCCTGGATCATCCTTTTTCCCTTTTTTGAAGATGGGCACTACATTTGCCTTTTTTTTTTTGTCTTTTTTTTTTTGAAATACTGTCAAAATACTATCAAGCTGGAGGACTTCTTACTCCGACTCCTGTAATCCTCATTGTACAGAAGGGAAGTCAGAGGAAGAGTGCTCTATTTTGAAATAAGTGCTATGTAGATGGTCCCTATTACAAAATAAGCTATTTTGAAATAAGATACACAATTGACATAGCTCAGTTTGTGTAGGTTATTTTGAGGTACACCCTTCTGTGTAGACACACCTTTTGATATTATGCAGATGACTTGCAGCTTTACAATTCTTTTTCATTGACCCACAGCATTTTGTTACTCTATACCTGGTATAGATTGAAACATAAAGGAAAGTGATTTGCTTGAAATTCCTTCAAATAAAATGAGATGATGATGGCAGGGAGAAGTATTTGAAGAGGATTTCAAAAGTTGTGAATTTGCGCATTGGCACAGTTGCCATGGGTGCCTGCATTGCTACGGGATTTTCAGGTGGAATCATAGGTCAAAGATTTTTTTCCATCTGTGTTTATTATAAGGTTCCATTGTGCCACAGTAACCACCTAACTGTATTATTGTAATGTGCTTTACATAATGTTACCTTTGAACACCATTTGGCAGCTTCAGTTGGTGCCTACTTGGTTTCACAGATTCCTGATAATTTCTAAAGTATATAATTTAGTGTGTTGATTTTGATCTGTGAGGTCTGTGTAGTTGTGTTCTAATTGCCTGACAAATCATCTGTCTCCCAGGATCCTTGTGGCAATTGAGATTAGTTAAGGGATTTTTGTTAGCAGTTTTTTGACATGAATGTCTGGAGGCTGGTGGCAGTGTATTTTTCTGAGAAGGGAATTCTTTGGAAACTGCTTTCCCCATTGTCCTATCTGAGCCTTAGTTGTCTTCCATTTGGGGATTGGTGTGGGCTTTGTCTGTTCTTGCAGGTTTATGCAAAAGTGTCCTGACTGGGCATTAGAGTCTATTTAGATGACATATTTGTTATATGTAGTGTTTTCCTGTTTTGTACTAGCAGCCAGTGCCCGATGGATGGACAGGTTTGGCAAACTGAATAAAGAATCAACAATATTATCTTTGATATTTGAACATTTTATGATAGATTATGGAATTAACATAAGCCCTGAGTATAGTGCAATTTGTAATTATATGGCCCAGGAGAATCACTATCATCAACAACAATCACCATGGGCTCAACGCCCGTTGGTGTCCAATGCCTCCCTCACTATTTCCTTCCATCTTTCCCTGCCCAGTGCAGAGTGGCTTAGTTTCTGTAGACTAGCTCTGCCCCAATCTACTATATCATCTACCCATTCTCTGTGGGGTCTGCCTCTCCTATTTGGACCATCCAGTATGCCAAATACCAGGGTCTTTACTTTTCACTCATCGTTCACTCAGCAGATATGCCCGAGTAGCTGTAATTTCTGTTGTATTACCTTCTGCACTATGTTCTCTTTCGGACAAACCATGGGCTAAATCCAGGAGGAATTCAGCCTCACATTTTCCCTTTGCATTTAGTGAGAGGTAAACTGCCTTTTCCCCTACCTGCTGTACAACAGACAGAGCAAAGCTTTTTGTATTTCCTACTTTTGCCTGCCCCCTCCACAGCCACCTGTGGAGGAAGGGGAATAGTGGCCCTCTGGTAGGTTTTCTCCCTACTCTGAGCACAGGCTGGAGCGCAAGCAGTGGGCAGTGCTTTCATTTCCCTTCTCAAGTTTATAAAATGTGGCTCCTGACTGTGCCCTTTGCGTGTAACTATGCTATCCAATGAGTGTTCTTCATTCTGCTAGTTGTCTATGGTTCTTTCCACTTCCATTTTATTGACTTTCCTCCATTTTTCTTCTGCTGCTGGTATGTGAGCAGCTAACTTCTGGGGTGAAGGACTGTTAGATTTGATTTCCCTCTCAACTCCCAGTCTCCCAACTCCAAATTTCTCTCATTCTCCCTCTACTGCAAATGCTCAGTGAAGACCACTTGTTGCTAAGTGATAGGCCTGGAACAACAGAGGTGACACCTGTTGTGCTCTTCCAATCTCTCCTCTCCAATTTATTATCCCACAGCTTTGCTGTTGGTTGAAATGAGTTATTTTGGGGAAAAATGCACAAACATATATATATGTACTGACTATGGCTGACTTTAATCTATAAGTGAAAGGAACCTGGCTACCTATACGGCAATACGGATTGGAAATAACATTATTTGGAGAAATTGCCATGTATTAAAAATAAGTTGTTTCAGCAACACTATCTTTGGAAAGAATAGCTGATTTATATGTTCCCTCCACCTCCAGTGAATCTTTACATCCCCAATCTGTTGAAAAAAATTACTTCTGCAGATAACCTTTCTCCTGCTTATGTCAGTTTGCCCTGAAACCAAGAGCCACAACCCTCTGCTACATGGACTGCTATGGATCATTAGGATTTAGAGTTACTGAATGTATTGTAAGAAGCTTCTGGCCTTACCATTGCTAAATGGTTACCTATTGTGAAAAAAATCACATGGTGCTTCCTTTTATGTGTTTCAAGAAGTGCTTTTTGTTTGAACTATGCAGACAATTTTAAAAATATAAGTTATTGTTGCTGGTAAAGATCAGTGACCTTTCAAGTATACAAAAAGGCATGTGTAAGGATGTAGTGATTTATAAACATTACTTTGGAGACTTTTATGCTGTAGCTCCAAATCAAATTCTCTGCATGAGAAGTGTTTTAAAAATTCTTATCATAGCATTCTCTTCATGCTTTTAATGAATCAATACATTCTAGCACTATTTTGCTCTCTTTACATTTTCCTCCTGACATATTTTGAGTAATGTTTTGATCTGCCATGCTTTATATTCCATTATTTGTCTTGTCTCATATAATAATCAATATTTGACACTGAAAGCCAGATGAAAACTAACAAAATCTGTTGGATCACATGAGATACAGTTAAATATTTTTATATATATAAAGTAAAACAGCTGTTTATGTTCAAAACCATATGAAGTTTACATGCTTTGGATGTTCAAGCAATATTCAGACACCTGAAAAGATGTCAATTTAAATAGTCTCTTCACACTGCTGCCAATGTGTAATGAAAGAGGAAGAATTAAAAAAAAAAAACCCTTCTACATAGACATTTTATTCTCCTGTATTCTCAGTGATTTTTTTATTTTTTGTAAATGCCCATTATTTGGAGATACATGTACTCTGTTTCCACAGCCTTAAGAGATGTTGAATTTTTAAAAATAATTTCCTTTTAAATGCTTTTCAATTTAATTTTTTATATAACTTCGTAAATTTGATATGCCAAGAGTAACCAGGAAAAAAACATTCTAGATACCTCTTTAGAGCTGGGAGAATAAAATATTCTCTCAATCTCATTATCCCATCTTTAGTTTCCTGAGGTTCAGAGATTTACCTGTGAAATCAGAGTAAACAAAATACATCTATCTATCTTGACGTCCAGAGATGGGAATTAGAATTTATAAAATTCAAATGATATGAAAATTGGTATAAGTTCAGTTGAGTTCCTTGACTTCAATGAAGCTATGTTGAGTTATATCATTTGATCCTTACACAGCCAAGTTCCCCAATGAAGTCAGACCAAATGTACAAATTTGGATCCTTGTCTTGCAAAGAGAACCACGTGTATAGTTTCTAACCAACCACATTATATAATATATGTGGGAAGATACCATAAACAACTACAGCTAAATACCTAAATAGATAGGCCTAATTTCAAAGCAATTGAGACCCTGTAATGCAGGTTGAATCAACATGCATCAGAACCTCTGAAACAGGCCAGCTATTTAACCTCCTTGTACTTAATCCCATGCTTTCTGAGTCACCTCCCAACAGTGCCTATGAAATGTACCATGGCCAAATGTACGTGAATTTATTCAATTGATGATGAAATTCCTCACCATTTTTGTTGTACATTATGCAGTTATTGCAGTACCAATTTGGATAATTATGCTACTTAGAGTTAACTTTATGTTAAAGGAAGTGTAATCTCTTGCCACATATATAATTTTCTCAGTACATTTGCTTCCTGCAAGTTCTAATAATAGTGTCCAGGGAACAGAGTTTGCTTCTTGGAACTGCTCCAGATTTGCTTATGACCTTGCATAAGTCAAGTCTGTGCTCGGAGCTTCTGTTTTCCCTATATGAAGCACATAAGGGTTACTTTTATCTAATATAACCTATAGCATATCATATTAATGATTTATATTACAACAGTGCCTGGAGTCCTCACCCAAGACCTCATTGTGATAAACATTGTACTTATAGTGTAATGATTTACTGTGTGAGGATAGCAGGAGGGCTGACAGAAGTGTGGGGCTCTGTGAAAGGTGGTTAGGAGTGGCTCCATGCTTCTGGAAGGGGCAGAGCCTCAGGTGGAAGGGGCAGGGCTGAACTGGGGTACCCAGCCCTCAGCTCTACCAGGAGTGTACCCCCACCACCAGCCCTTCTCACTGCCTGGAGCACACTGCACTGTGCTACAGTGGCGATTTAAAGGGTCTAGGGAAAGTTGCACCCTTTGCCCCTATTGCCGGCAGTCCTGACACACAGTAAAAGAGAGAATCCCCTGTTTTGAAAAGTTTCATCAAAAGTCCAAGTTCTGACTCCTTATTCATGATGGTGAGTAGTAACTTGATTGAGTAAGTCCATAGACTTCCCTAAGTCTGCTAATGTGACTAACTGCTTGGTATTATGTATAAGGAATTCACAATCTGACTCTGAGTTTAGAAGGCAGACTTAGTGATTTACTGGAGGGTATACAAAAAAAAACCAAAAAACAAAAACAAAAAAAACCCCATGTAGCACCTTAGGGTATGTCTACACTACAAAGTTAATTCGAACTAACAGCTGTTAGTTCGAATTAACTTTCATAGCGTCTATACAAACCACTAGTTAGAACTTAAATCGAACTAGTGGAATGCTTAATTCGAACTAGACATTCTGGCCGTGTCCAGACTCAGGGTTTTTTTCGGGAAAAGTAGCCTTTTCCCGAAAAAACTTCCCCTGCGTCCGGACTCAAGCCGCGTTCTTTCGAAATTATTTCGAAAGAACGCGGCTTTTCTTTCGATGGCGGTAAACCTCAATTTACGAGGAAGAACGCCTTCTTTCTAAAGTTCCTCTTTCGAAAGAAGGCGTTCTTCAATGTAAAGAGGCCGTCTTCGAAAGAGAGCATCCAGACTCGCTGGGTGCTCTCTTTCGAAAAAGCGGATTTCTCTTTCGAAAGATCCGCCTGCAGACTAGACGTGATCTTTCGAAAGAGGCTCTTTCGAAAGAAGCCTGCAGTCTAGACATAGCCTCTATGAGGACTAACGCCTAGTTCGAATTAAGTAGTTCGAATTAAGGGCTGTGTAGCCACTTAATTCGAACTAGATGGAGGCTAGCCCTTCCCAGATTGCCCTGGTAGCCACTCTGGGCCATACCAGGAAAACTTTTCTGCCCCCCTCCCGGCCCCGGAGCCCTTAAAGGGGCACAGTCTGGCTACAGTGCTCATGCCAGTTGCAAGCCTGCCAGCACCCAGCCAGCAGACCCTGCACCTGACACGGCATGAGCCAGCCACCTGCTGCCACCCAGCCTTCCTCCTCTTCCCAGGATGAGCATGGTGGCTCCCAGGAGCCTGCCCGGGGCTGCAAGAGGTGGGCACCCGTCTGGTCTAGTGCGGAGAGCTTGGACCTCATCGAGAACTGTCTGTCCAGCGTGGAGGTCGGATCCCTTTAAGCACAGCCCTCAGCTAGCCTGAGGCAGCAGCTCCACACTCCAAGTCCTAACCTGATGCCCTGCTGGCACTGGTTCCGGCCAGCCTTAACTTCGGTTCAGGGTCCACTCAATGTGGACATGCTATTTCGAATTAGCAATACGCTAATTCGAATTAGTTTTTAGGTCTAGATGCACTAATTCGGATTAACTTAGTTTGAATTAACTAATTCAAATTAAGTTAGTTCGAATTAGTGCTCTAGTGTAGAAATACCCTTAAAGACTAATAACAAAATATAGACGGTATCATGAGCTATTAGGCTATGAGCTGAATATCAAGGGTATACAGAAAGTCTTTTGAAGAAACTTTTGAAGAGACTGAAAACTGAACACAGAATTGCTGACTCTGATTCCTGTGCCTGAACCGTAAGTCCAGCCTTCCTCTCTATTTCCATTATTAAAAAACTGTATCATTGGTTCATTCTCTTTCTCTTCAGTTGATCCTAATGAAATTAATCTTGGGTTAATTCCAAGTATACTTTCTTGTCCTATCCAAGTCATGGAACTCCAACTGTCATCTTACGTTACAGTGACCAAAACATGCTGCCGAGGTCAGAGCTTTCGCTAGCCTTGTGGGTTACTTTAAAAATACATATTGTTTGTATTTAACCCTATACTTTTATTTGTAAATAGCACATTAAGTGGTAGGAAGTTAGTCACTTATTAAAGAAAGGTCTAAAATTCTCAGAGATTTTTCTGCTTAGGGCTATGTCTACGCTACAGGCTTCTTGTGCAAGAAGCTTTTTATGGAAGAGATCTGTAAAAACTTCTTGTGCAAGAGAGTGTCCACACTGCAAAAACACATTGAAAAAGTGATGCACTTTTGCAAAAGAGAGCATCCAGACTGCATGGACGCTCTCTCAAAAGGAAACTCTGATTGCTATTTACAGAATGGCCACCGGGGCACCTGGGCTTTTTACGATTGCCTCTTTTTGAGGAAAAAACCCCTGTAGAAAGAGGAATAGCTACACCGGAAAAACCCCTCTGTTCTTTCATTTTACTTGTGCAGAAAGGTGCTTGAGATGTGGATGTTCTCTAAGTTTTTTTCACAAAAACAACTGTTTTTGCACAAAATCTCTGTAGTGTAGACTTAGCTTTGGTAACCACCTAGTAAGGTTTAATTTATACTTTCAGCCTATGAGGAAAATACTGTCTTAATAAATCTCTTTTGGATCTACCCAGGTGATAAAATACATGTCAAATGTGAGTAAGCTCTTTATCGTTTTAAGGCAGAGCTGTAAGTTTGTATATATTCCTGCTCCTTCTGTTACTGTTGGCTCTGAGTAGGCGTATGATATATATCTGATGAAAGCGTTCTCATCAGATATCTTTTATGCTCTTTTTAAAAATATTTCTTGGTAAAATTCATATGACTATTGATCTTTTAGAATAAAGTACTTTGTGTGTTTGTCATCAAAATAGCGTAATGCTGAGAGAGTAACAGCATGGTTTTAGAAAATATGAAATACCAATCAACATTCAATATTATCAAAAGAGTTTGTATGCACACACACATACATATATATTTAAAAGATTGGCTGAAATACCTGCATAAGGTAAGAGTATCTGGGAAAAATAGTGGAAAACTCCAGGGAGAAAGACAGTTGTTTTTCCTTTTTTCATTGGGTTGATAATAATGCTGCCACTCTTCCAAGTGGCTGCAGAACCTGAAACTTATGTCAGCTTACTTTTGGAGGAGAAATCAGTGACATGGAGTTTAAATGTATTCTAAGTGTAATTCGTTTATTGTACAGTACATACACCAGGCCTTTAACAGAAGCAACCACAAACAGCACACAGATATTGTCTTTTAGCTCAAACATTTATGCTTCGTTTCCAAAAGACAGCTCTACCTCATTGATTGACGCTAGTAAGGGTATGTCTAAACTGCGTTCTATTTTCAAAATAGGATATGCAAATTCCATGGGAATTTGCAAATCTTCTTTGGATCTCTCTTTTCAAAGCAGAGCTTTCAAAAGTGAAAGTAGTCTGGACGTGGTTTTTTCAGGGAAAAAACTTTTTCTAAAAAAATCACGTAAATCTCGTTTTTTCAGGAAGAGTGTTTTTTTTTCAAAAAAAGGGGTGTTTTTTTAAAAAAAAAAAAAAAAAAAAGCTTCCAGACTACTTTTACTTTCGAAAGATCCGCTTTCAAAAGTGAGATTGGAAGAAGATATGCAAATTCCCACAGAATTTGCATATCCACTTTTGACAATAGAGCATAGTCTAGACATAGCCTAAAAAAGATTACTACAGAGAGAAAATTTGTTTCTCATGACACCTCCTCCAGAGAATGTCTATCACAAAAACTAACAAAACGGCATTTTCTTTAAAGAAAAAAAACTTGCTCATGTATTAAGGAAAATAACTTAAGACTACATATAATATCACCATCTTGTGATTCTTGCATTAGGAATAACAATACTTCTACAGCACTTTTCATTTAGCGATCTCCAAGCACTTTACAGATCTGAATTAATTCTTGTGATTAGAGCTATACAACCTCTCTCCCCCCCAAACACACATCTTTTTGGCTCTGTGGCCAAAGTGGGGGGGGGACAAAAAAGGGGGGGGGGGGAAGCAAACAGTGCATCTGTAGTTGACCCAAAATTAGAATAATTCAAAATTAAATGAAACTCAAAATATTTTATTTTGGATTAAAAGAAATTGAGGATTGAAGATTAATTTGCAGTATTCATTTTGGGTATGTCTACACTACAGTGTTATTTCGAAATAGCTCATTTTGAAATAACGCATCTATACACAAAATGCGTTTTGAAATAGCATTTTTCTATTTTGAAATAGCGCATCCACGCTGAGTGGACTCTGAATCGCATTTAAGGCTCGCTGGAACCAATTCTGGCAGAGCACCAGGTCAGGACTTACTATGTGGGGCTGCTGCCTGAGGCTATCTGAGGTCTGTGCTTAAAGTCCCGCCCACCCCGTCCCTCCCCCCCTCCCCCGGACAGCCAGTTCTCAGGTTTCCTGCTTGCTTGTCTACCTCGATGAGGTTCAGAAAAGCATTTTGTCTCTGGTTGTCCTCACTCAGGACAACACAACACTCTGTAACATGGAGCCAGAGCTGCCCCTGGGCACTCTGGCGCTTCTTTTGGGTGTGTTGCTGCAAACCTGGCTGCACTTTCTGCAGGCTGCCCTCTGGGAGGTGCATCAAGGTGCTGTCAGTATCCAAGAGACCCTGAGGGAGAGCTTCCACCCTGAGGAGCACTAAGAGCCTTCCTGGACTGTCCCATTGGGGGCTTGTGCCTCGTTTCTCCCTCATGTCCTTCCACTTACCCCTCCCTAATCCCCCTTTCTGATGTCAAATAAAATACACATATTTTCATAAACACAAACTCTCTTTATTGAGAAAAACTGGGGGGGAGTGAATGAAACTCTGGTGAGACTGAGGAAAGGAGGCGGGAGAGGGGAGAAGAGAGGGTGGGAGAGGGGAGGTGAAAACCTGGGAGGAGGGAGCTGGAAGGGGGAAGCAAGGGGAAGAAGGGAGAGGCAAAGCTCAGGATTGGGTGTCTCGCCAGACCAACTTGATTGTCATGCTCCTGGGTTCGCATGTGGCCTTTGGTGGCCAGGCTGGCAGCTATCCTGCCATAGATGGCTGCGTTCCTCCATCTAGTGCGGAGATCATGGACCTTGGGGGCATCTCCCCCAAACCTAAGTAAGGTCCACCCTGATCTCCACCCTGGATCAGGAAGGCGCCCACCTTCTCAAGGCCCTGACAGGCTCCTGGGAGCTGGCAGACTGCTCCTGGGGAGTGGTGGAGGGCTGGCTGCCAGTGGCTTGCTGGCTCATGTTTTGGGGCCACTGGGTCGGGGCAGTGACTGCTGACTCTGGGCTGGCAGGCTTGGAGCTGACACAGGCACTGTGGCCAGAGTCAACTCCTTTAAGGGCTCGGGGGTAGGAGGGGAGGGAGAGGAGTGTTCTTGGTTGAGGCTGGAGTGGCCACCAAGGCACCCTGGGAAGGCTGGAGGCCCCCTATTTCGAAATAAGTGTCTGCACCGCACTTATTTCGAATTAGCTATTTCGAATTTGGTGTTATTCTTCATAGAATGAGGTTTACCAAATTCAAAATAAGAGCTCCGCTATTTCGAATTTATTTCAAAACAGCCGTTTGGCTGTGTAGACACTAGTAAAGTTAATTTGAAATAACGGCTGTTATTTTGAATTAACTTTGATGTGTAGATATGCTCTGTCTTTTTACTAACAGTGCATGCCTGCATAAGCACCTATATTGTAAACTATTCTGAAGGCAAGAGCAGCAAGGAGGAAAACCTTTGCATTTTTACCTGTTACCAAAACACTGGGGTCTGATTCCATTCCTATTAAAGTCAACTAAAAAACTTCCAGGGAGTTGGATTAGGTCCTAAAGCCAACTAATGGATGGCACATTTGCCTCTGTCTTCCCCACTTTTATAACAATGGGCACCTAGCTGTACTTTAGTAATCTACATACCTTTTGAAAATTTGGCTCCTGGTCCTTAATCTCTCTGTGCTGCAGTTTTCGATCTGGAAGATGGAAGAGATAACTCTTTTATTCCTTCTTTCAACTTTTGAACATCTTCAACATTCAGATTTTTGAAGATTTTCAGAATAGAGGCCCTTTCTCCCTCTCTGCTTATATATCATCTCACACAATTAAGGACCCAGTGGTGAGGAGTACTGTATGAATTTTCACCTGGAATAAATCAGTTTTTACCCATCTTTTTAATTAAACACTCTGGGCTACGTCTACACTGGCCCCTTTTCCGGAAGGGGCATGTAAATTTCAGCAGTCGTCGTAGGGAAATCCGCGGGCGGCATTTAAATAAAAATTTAAAAAAGCCGGAAAAGAGCGTCTAGACTGGCCCCGATCCTCCGGAAAAAGTGCCCTTTTCCGGAGGCTCTTATTCTTACTTCAAAGTACTTCCTACTTTGAAGTAAGAATAAGAGCCTCCGGAAAAGGGCACTTTTTCCGGAGGATCGGGGCCAGTCTAGACGCTCTTTTCCGGCTTTTTTAAAAGCCGGAAAAAAGCGGCGGACATTTTTATTTAAATGCCGCGGGGGATATTTAAATCCCCCGCGGATTTCCCTACGACGACTGCTGAAATTTACATGCCCCTTCCGGAAAAGGGGCCAGTGTAGACGTAGCCTCTTTGTTTATTGAGAAGGCGCTAAAGCATTTTGCTACTGGCAATTGTATCTACATAACATCTCTGAGCAAGGTTGCTGTGTGTGTCTAAAGGAAAACAAAACTTAACAGCAACTCACACTGTCATCTCTCTTCCGACACAAATCACTGTTAAAATACAAAACCTTGCTGATCTTTTTCCTGTTAACACTAATGTACCAAGAACCTTCTGAGGTGAAAAGAGAAACCAGTGATTCAGTGGATTTTCATAAAATCATAGAACGATAGAATCATAGAACCATAGAGCTGGAAGAGACCTCAAAAGGTCATCAAGTCCAGCCCCCTGCTCTAGGCAGGACCAATCCCAACTAAATCAACTTGGCCAGGGCTTTGCCAAGCCGAGACTTAAACACCTCTAGGGATGGAGACTCCACTACTTCCCTAGGTAACCCATTCCAGTGCTTCACTACCCTCTTAGTGAAATAGTTTTTCCTAATATCCAACCTGACCATTCCTAATCACTTTCCTCTCTTCCAAGTGCCTCAAAATGGATTCCTTAAGGATCCCTTCCATGATTTTTCCAGGAACTGAGGTAAGCCTATAGTTCCCTGGATCGTCCTTCTTCCCGCTTTTGAAGATGGGCACTACATTTGCCTTTTTCCAATCATCCAGGATTTCTCCCAGTCTCCATGACTTTTCAAAGATAATGGCCAAAGGCTCCTCAATGACATTTGCCAACTCCCTGAGTACCCTCAGATGCATTAAGTCCGGACCCACGGATTTGTGTACATTTAGCTTTTTTAAATAGTTCCTAACCTGTTCTTTATCCACCAAGGGCTGTCGATCTTCATCCCGTCTTGCATCACTCAGCGCATTAGTCCATCAGCCCACCTTGTCCATGAATACAGAGGCAAAGAAAGCATTGAGTACTTCAGCTTTCCCCATATCATCTGTCACTAGGTTACCTCCTTCATCCAGTAGGGACCGCACACCCTCTCTGATCACCTTCTTCTTGTTAACATGCCTGTAGAAACCTTTCTTGTTATCCTTCACATCCTTATTCAGTCGCAATTCCATTTGCACTTTTGCCTTCCTGATAACCCCCCGGCATTCTCGAGCTATACGTTTAAACCCCTCCCTGGTCATTTGTCCAAGTTTCCACTTTTTGTAAGCTTCCTTTTTGTGCTTAAGTTCACCAAGGATTTCCCCTGTAAGCCAATCCGGTCTCCTACCATGTTTGCCTCTCTTGCTATGCATCAGGATGGTTTATTTCTGTGCCTTCAATAAGGCTTCTTTAAAATACTGCCAGCTGTCCTGGACTCCTTTCCCCTTCATTTTAGCATCCCAGGGGATTCTGCCCATCAGGTCTCTCAGGGAGTCAAAATCTGCTTTATTGAAGTCCAAGGTGTGTATTTTACTACTCTCTTTTCTTCTTTTGGTCAGAATCCTGAAATCTACCATCTCATGATCACTGCTTCTCAGGTTGTCACCCATCTCTACTTCCCCTATTAGTTCCTCTCTGTTTGTGAGCAGAAGGTCAAGCTGCGCACGGCCCCTGGTTGGATCCTTCAGCACTTGTGCCACGAAGTTATCCCCAACATTCTCCAAAAACTTCCAGGATTGCCTGTGTACTGCCGTATTGGTTTCCGAACAGATGTCAGGGTGATTAAAATCCCTCATGAGAACCAGGGCCTGCGATCCGGAAGCTTCTCTCAGTTGTCTGAAGAAAGCCTCATCTACCTCATCCACCTGATTCGGTGGCTTGTAGCAGACACCAACCACAACATCACTGCTGTTGTTTGCTCCTTTAAACTTAACCCATAGACTCTCAACAGGTTTTTCTCCCTCTTTATACTGGAGTTCAGAGCAATCATAGTGCTCTCTTACATATAGTGCAACTCCTCCTCCTTTTCTCCCCTGCCTGTTCTTCCTGAACAGTCTATACCCTTCCATAACAGCGCTCCAGTTATGCGAGTCATCCCACCAAGTCTCTGTTATGATTTAATTGGGATATTTCTTGCACTGGGCCAGGGCCCACAGTTCTTCCTGTTTGCTTCCCAGGCTTCTCGCATTAGTGTACAAACACCTCAGATAACCAGTTGATTGCCCTATCTTCTCCATTCGAATCAGGGGTCGTCCTTTCTTGCTTGTTCCTCTCTCCATTTCTTCCCGGTATCCGACTTTCCCACTCCCCTCAGAGTTTTGGTCACCATCCCCTGACGAACCTAGTGTAAAGCCCTCCTCACTAGGTTTGCAAGCCTGCCCACGAAGATGCTCCTTCCTCTCTTCGGGTACGTCTACACTACAAAGTTAACCATTAGGTGGATTTGAACCCGGGACATCTAGGGTATGTCTACACTACAAAGTTAATTCAAACTAACAGCCTTTAGTTCGAATTAACTTTCATAGGCGCTACACATACAAACCGCTACTTCGAACTTAATTCGAACTAGCGGAGCGCTTAATTCAAACTAGGTAAACATCATTCTACGAGGACTAACGCCTAGTTTGAATTAAATAGTTCGAATTAAGGGCTGTGTAGCGACTTAATTCAAACTAGTGGGAGGCTAGCCCTTCCCAGATTGCCCTGGTGGCCACTCTGGGCCAAACCAGGGAAAATCTTCTGCCCTCCTCCCGGCCCCGGAGTCCTTAAAGGGGCACGGTCTGCCTACGGTGTTTGTTCCAGGTGCAAGCCTGCCAGCACCTAGCCAGCAGACCCTGCACCTGGCACGGCATGAGCCAGCCAACCGCTGCGACCCAGCCCTCCGCCTCTTCCTGGGACCAGGATGGCGGCTCCCAGGAGCCTGCCCGGGGCCACAAGAGGCGGGCACCCGCCTGGTCTAGTGCGGAGATAGTGGACCTCATTGAGGTTTGGGGGGAGGCCTCCACACTACGCACAGGAAAGTGGCCGTCTAGGGCAGGATAGCTGCCAGCCTGGCCACTAAAGGCCAGATGCGAAGCCAGGAGCAGGTTTCCATGAAAATCAAGGTGGTCCAGTGAGACCCCCGACCCTGAGCCCTGAGCTTAGAACATAAGAATGGCCATAATGGGTCAGACTAAAGGTCCATCTAGCCCAGTAGCCTGTCTGCCGACAGCGTCCACCACCAGGTACCCCGAAGGGGAATGACCGAAGACAATGACCAAGCCATTTGTCTCGTGCCATCCATCTCCAGCCTTCCACAAATAGAGGCCAGGGATACTATTCCTACCCCCTGGCTAATACCACTCCATGGACCCAACCTCCATGAATTTATCTAACTTCTCTTTAAACTCTGTTATAGTTCTAGCCTTCACAGCCTCCTGTGGCAAGGAGTTCCACAGGTTGACTATTTGCTTTCTGAAGAAGAACTTTCTGTTATTAGTTTGAAGCCTGCTACCCACTCATTTCATTTGGTGTCCTCTATTCCTTCTATTATGGAAACTAATGAAGAACTTTTCTTTATGCACCCTCTCTACACCACTCATTCTCCTCTTTTCTAAGCTGAAAAGTCCCCGTCTCTTTAGTCTCTTTTCATATGGGACCTGTTCCAAACCCCTAATCATTGTAGTTGACCTTTTCTGAACCCTTTCCAAGGCCAAAATATCTTTTTTAAGGTGAGGAGACCACATCTGTACACAGTACCATAGTTTTATAATTCTCCTCCTCCTCCTTCCCCTGGCTTCTGTCTTCCAGCTCCCTCCTCCCAGGTTTCCCCCTCCCCTTTTCCACCCTCTCTCTTCCCCTCTTCCACCTCCTTTTCCCAGTCTCCACAGAGGTTAATCTCCCCCCCCCCCGCCGCAGTTTTGTTAAATAAGGAGAGTTTCTATTTTTGAACACACGTGTCCTTTATTTTTTACATCAGGAAGGGGGGCTAGGGAGAGGTAAGTGGAAGGAGGTGAAAGAGGAATGGGGCACGAGCCCCCGATGGGGAGAAGTGGGGTGGCTCTGCGGGCTCCTTGGGGTGGAAGCTCTCCTGCAGGGAATCCTGTATCCTGACAACCCCCTGATTGACCACCCCCCCAGACGGCAGCCTGCAGCAAGTGCAGCCAGGCTGATGGCCGAGTGCTGTGATATGCTAAGTGCGGGCACGCAGGGCACTGCAAGACAGGATTGCCTTGCTGTCCCTCATTGAGGTAGAGAAGTAAGCAGGGAACCCTGAGAACTGTCTGTCCGGGGTGGGGGTTGGGTCCCTTTAAGAACAGCCCTCAGCTAGCCTGAGGAAGCAGCTCCACACTCTAAGTCCTAACCTGATGCCCTGCCGGCACTGCTTCCGGACAGCCTTAACTTCAGTTCAGGGTCCACTCAATGTGGACATGCTAGTTCAGACTAGCAAAATGCTAATTCGAATTAGTTTTTAGGTCTAGACGCACTAGTTTGAATTAGCTTAGTTCGAATTAACTAATTCGAATTAAATTAGTTTGAATTAGTGCTGTAGTGTAGACATACCCTTTGTTAGGTGGATCCCATCTCTTCCTAGCAATCCTTGTGCCCGGAACAGAGTCCCATGGTCAAAGAAATGAAAGCCCTCTCTGTGACACCCCCTGCTCAACCACTCATTTACGTCCTCAATTCGACGATCCCTGCCCAGTCCTTTCCCTTCAACAGGAAGGATGGACGAGAATACCACTTGCACTCCGAGTTCTTGGATCCTTCTTCCCAGTGCTACATAATCCACAGTAACCCGCTCAAGGTCATTCTTGGCCGTATCATTAGTTCCCATGTGGAGAAGCAGGAAGGGGTAGCGATCTGAAGGTTTGATCAGTTTGGTAAGCCTCTCAGTCACATCCAGAATGCGAGCTCTCGGTAAGCAGCACACCTCTCGAGATTCCAGGTCTGGATGGGAGATGGATGGCTCAGTCCCTCTTAAGGTGGAGGGAGTCCCCGACCACCACCACCCGTTGTTTTCTTTGGGGAGTAGTGGCCGTGGAACCCCCATCCCTAGAACTAGGCATCCCATGCCTTCCAGTAGATGGTGTTCCCTTCCGATTTCTTCCTTGTGAGGTCCCTTCCAAAGCATTCAGCACTGCAGAGCCTGTGGAGAGAGCTTGAAAGCGATTACTTACCTCTATAGCATTGGGGGATTCCCATGCTGGCCTTTTTCCCCTTCTAGAAGTTACATGCTGCCAGTTCTCTTCGTGGTCCCATACTACCCTGTCTGGATCTTATGCCTGCCATGCTTGAAGGATTAAACTCTGCCTTCTATCGAGGAAGTCTTCATCTTCTCTGATTGAGCGTAGGGTTGACACTTGGGCCTCCAGTCCTCTAATGTTTTTTTTCTTCCAAAATGGCGACCAGCTTGCACTTAGTGCAGGTGAAATCCGTTCTTTCTTCTGGGAGGAAGACAAAAATGGCACACTCTGTGCAGGTAACAACAGCAGACCTATCACCATCCATTACTGTTGTCCTGGAGAAGAGATTTAAAAAGAAAGAAAGGCAAGAGAACCTCACGCCCTTCCCACCTCCCTCTCTAAACTCCCTGTTAACACTCACCTGTTCACTAAGCAACTCCCAAATATCAAAAAGAACAAGAGGAAAAAAGTTGATCTCCCACTAAGTGAAATTGCTTCCAATTCACATGTACATGCCATACGCTTTGATATTTCTGTAAAATAGCTGAAAGAAAATAAAGCATGGAAAATAATACAAACAAGTTATAAGTGACAAATATACTTTCCTACATAAATGGCCTTGTGCATTCTTTACCATTAACCTATTAGGACGCAGAGAAAGTGAAGCCCAGACACCTGCAACCAGAGACCTCACAAAAAGGGGCTGCGTGCATGTTAAATCATTTGTTAACATCTCATTTAATGGTAATTTTTTTCCATCTCAGCTGACCTTACACAAAGCAATTACTGTATGTCTCTATAATTCCATCCATCAACATCCCTCTTACACATTATTCAAAAATCAACATTGACATTTTATTATTTTTTTCTGAATTTCAAATTTAATGTGTTGTTCAGGATTAAAAACCACAGGCTTTTGTTTGGATACAATTATATTTGGCTTCTGCATATCAAAATAGGTTGTGTGCAAATATTATAATTTTCCTGTAAGGGAAGAGGATTATTTGTGTTATTAAGGTGTTTCTTTTTTAAAAATTTCTCAAAATAACATTAGTTGAGAAGAAAGCTACTGCGTTGATTTGAAGTAAAAAATAGTAAACACGGTATATTTTTCTGTTGGGTATAAATTTATTTGGATATCATAACAATATCTAGTCAGTCCAATCTGGTGTAAATTGAAGCAGTTCTATAGTCTGAGGTAATTTACTGCAGCAAAAGACAGGAACCAAGATTATCTCTGTTTAGTAAAGATGATTGACCAGTTCTAACAAGCTGCTAGAGAAGAAATACTTTCTACCATTAAAATTAAACACGTCAAGCCACATAAGAACATAAGAACGGCCGTATTGGGTCAGACCAAAGGTCCATCTAGCCCAGTATCCTGTCTACCGACAGTGGCCAGCACCAGGTGCCCCAGAGAGGGTGGACTGAAGACAATGATCAAGCGATTTGTCTCCTGCCATCCTCTAAGCCTCTGACAAACAGAGGCCAAGGACACCATTTTATCCCCTGGCTAATAGCCTTTTATGGACCTAACCTCCATGAATTTATCCAGCTTCTCTTTAAACTCTATTATAGTCCTAGCCTTCACAGCCTCCTCTGGCAAGGAGTTCCACAGGTTGACTACACGCTGTGTGAAGAAGAACTTTCTTTTATTAGTTTTAAACCTGCTACCTGTTAATTTCATTTGGTGTCCTCTAGTTCTTCTATTATGGGAACTAATAAATAACTTTTCTTTGTCAGCCCTCTCCACACCACTCATGATTCTATAGACCTCTATCATATCCCCCCATCACTCTCCTCTTTTCTAAACTGAAAAGTCCCAGTCGCTTTAACCTCTCCTCATATGGGACCCGTTCCAAACCCCTAATCATTTTAGTTGCCCTTTTCTGAACCCTTTCCAAGGCCAAAATATACATAGTTACCACATATTTCTACAATGCCTATAACTGTGGTAACTATGTATACAGTTGTTTTTATTAAAAAAAAAGCACAACTATGGACTGTGAAAGAGAAACAACTGACATCTGTAGGGTATGTCTACGCTGCAGAGTTTTTTCTGAAAAATGACCGTTTTTCCAAAAAAAATACACTTACATCCATAATGCAATTGCGTTCTTTCGACAGAAAGTCAAAAGGAATCAGAGGTTTTTCCGACAGCGGTAAACCTCTTTCTACAAGGAAGAAGCCTATTTCCAAAAGAGCTCTTTTGGAAAAAGGCATTGTGGATGGGAAAAAGGTTAGGTTTTTTTTGTTTTGTTTTGTTTTTTAAAGAAGGGCCTCCAGGAAAAAGCACGCGTGCCTTGGTGGCAACTTTGTCCACATTAATCACAACTGAAATCCGAGATAGCATCCAATCAATGTGGTCGCCATCTTTCAAAAAAGCAGATTGCTTTTTCAATGAGCTTTTGCTGTGTGGACGCTCTCTTTAGGAAGAAGTTTTTTTTTTTTTGGAAGATCTCTTCCAGAAAAGCTTCTTCCGAAAGAAGCCTGCAGTCTAGACATAGCCCTAGTGAAACAGTTATGTTCACTAAATTCATTAAGAACCATCAGTAACTCTGGCAGTAGACAACTCAAGGTTGCAGGGATCAGAGTGAGAAATCACTGGAGATATTTGGACTTGGGCTGGATCCCTGGTACCTTCCAACATCACAGGGTTGCAGAGCTCAGATTTCAGCCTGAGTCCAAATACCTATACAGTGATTTTTCAGCCCTGTAGACTCATGAGCCTAAGTCTTCATGCCATGGATCTTTTGCCCTTGTGCAGATGTACCTTGAGAGTCTCTGTACTCTTCAAACTGTAGCTCATGTCTGGAGACTGCTAACAGGCATGCATTTTATTTATTTATTATTGACATAGTATCTAGGAACCCAGTTCATGGATCTGGACCCTCTTGTGCTAGCCACTGTACAAACATGGAACACGATATTGCTCTTCCTAAGGAACTTACAATCAAAGTATATAACATGAAAGAAAAGACAGACAGACTGGGGAGTACAAGTGAGCAGCATTGAAAGCATCAGCAAGATTTATATATTACTGTATATAAGGACCTATTTGTTATTTTATAGCTCTCAGAAGTATTCTAGGCTCTCTATGAAATATATAATAAGACATAGTCTCTGTCCTAAAGACCTCATATTCTAAAATGTTGCCAAGAGATACAATTTGTAGGTGATAGCAGGGAGGACTTTGATGAGGAAAAAGTTTGATTAAGGCAATATCATCACACAATTCTACTCGATTTAGATGTGTGCATATCCTGGTGGTTATCTATATCTGTTACAACTTCTGTATCTTTTCCTTCTGTTCAGTCAGTTTTATCCTTGAATTAGCAGCAAGTCTTATTTTTAGCAACAAAATATAGTGTATAGTGCAATGCTGTACTAAGTATCAATCCTAAACACAAAATGAAAAGTTTTTTCTCATCTTTGAAATTTAAAATCCTTGTGCAAAGGGGTCAGAGTTTGATGTATATCACCAGGACCAATTATCTTTGTCCCAGAAGATCTCTACAATTGTGCTGACATTGATGCTTTATTTTGTACACAGGGCATGAGTGCTCTAATGACCACAAAGCATGATACCATTTGGAGACAAGGACAGCATGCTTCTCTATTGCTTTTAGATGACTCTCTCTCTCGCGCGCGCGCACGCGCGCACACACACACACGAGCCAGGACAAATTTCACAGTATACGGAATCCTGTTTTTCACATTAGTGCCCACTAACGTTGCCACAGTTAAGGATCTGTCAGCATTTCCATTATAAGCACAATCTTTGGGGGTTTAGATTTCAGTTGTTATAAATCATAAAAGACTGAAAGTTGATGTTTTTCAACAAAGTAACATTACATATACATTTACCAGAAAACAGATAATCTATTAAACTCACATTTTAGTTTTTCCAAATTAACAAAAATGGTTTAAATTAAAAAAGCTGAAACAAGTGCTAAATTTATTTCTTTCAAGTTGCTTAAGTAGTAATCACAGTAGTATACTGTGATCTTAATGCGCATCAGCATTGCAGATTGCATCTGGCATGTTTTATATACAATATAGTATAATATAAACTTGCATTCATCAATCGTGGTGGGAGGAGCAAAGCTGGTAGGTAAATTGGATAGCAATGAATCACTGAAGGAATATTAACATAACAAATGACAATTTTCCTATAGAGGATCTGCATAGCTATTTGATCTGGCAGAGCTATCAGAGTGATATGGAGAAGATGAAGGGGAGGGGGGAAGATGAGAACACCTTCAAAGGCAATCCTATTGGTCATGGAAATATCTCTGCCATTTCCTTCCTATGCCTAATCTTTATGACACAGTTTCCCCATCTGTATAAATGTGTGGATAATACTTTTCTAACTCACAGGAATGTAGGGAAGTTCATTTCATTCTCGTGAAACAATATGAGATTATCTGAGATAAGGTATAATTGCAATATACAGGTTGAACCTCCGAAATCCAGGACTCTCTGGTCCGGCAACATCCGTGGTCTGGCAGGACGATGGATGTTGCTGTATCAGAGAGCCCTGGTGCCCGGGAGTGTAGATCAGCTGGAAGTCCCCTCTCTGGGAAGCGCCGGCAGAGCACAGCAGAAGTGGGGCAGCTGGCAAGCCCCATCCCTAAGGATTCCCAGTTGAATGGGGGAGAAGTGGGGCCACAACAATTGGGGAGCCCAAGTCTAAGCCCTGCAGGATGGAGCCCAGTGGCAATGGGGCTGGAGCAGAGCTAGGGAGTGGGAGTGTCCTCAGAGGCCAGTGGCAGGGGACCTTCCCTGTTCCAGCAAATATTCCTTCAGTTGTGACAGGTCAGGTCCCGAGGGTGCCGGACAGGGGAGGTCCAACCTGTCGTACTTTTTTATTCTAGAAGCCATATTTAGACTACAGATGGTCAAAGACAGTAACAGTATTCAGGTTCTGCAGTGTAGTTTCCTCTTTCCATTGAGGGTGAAGAGTGCTTTGTTATCCCATCTTATACCTAGCGCTGGAAACTGCTTTACTTGGCACAGTGGTCTTGTAAGCTATCTTATGGGGTCTATTTGAAACAATCCCATGCTTCAGAATCACAGGTTCTTCATATAGTTTTATCCCCTATTCTTCAGGCTGTATGATGATCTGACTCTCTCCCTTGGGCTAGAATTTTTTTATTATGGCTGAAATTCAGGAAAGCACTTTCACGTCTATTTAAAGTATGTAATGCTGTGACCAAACACTCCCCAAGTCCCCAAGTGTGTTTGCTTCTTGAAATCTCCTCATGTCTGTGCATTCAACAGAATTTTCTTGTGACTGCAGTGTTCTTAAAAAGTTACTGGTGAACGTCTGACTTCTAAATATCCTCCATAATACTAGTGTGTATTTTGTGTTAAATAACATACAAAACCACTTAGGCTATGTCTAGACTGCAAGCCTCTTTCGAAAGAGGCTTTTTCAAAAGATACTTTCGAAAAAGCCTCTTTCAAAAAAGAGCGTCTAGACTGCAAGCGGAACTTTCGAAAAAGCAAGCCGCTTTTTCGAAAGGCAGTCTGGATGCTCTCTTTTGAAAAACCCCTGTTTGCATTCAAGAACGTCTTTTTTCGAAAGAGCACTTTCGAAAAAAGGCGTTCTTCCTCGTAAAATGAGGTTTACCACCGTTGAAAGAAAAGCTGTGTTCTTTCGATTTAATTTCGAAAGAACGTGGCTGCAGTCTAGACACAGGTGAAGTTTTTTCGGAAAAAGGCTACTTTTCCCGAAAAAAACCCTGAGTCTGGACACAGCCTTAGAGAAACACATACTTCCTACATCCTTCTTCTTTCCTTGTGCACCCACACAGGAACTAGTCCTTGCTGAGTAAACAAAAAAGTAATAAATATAGCTATGTGATGACACACCTTGCATAGTGACTTGGAAAACATTACTTATCCAAGGTGGGTATAAACTGAAGGATTACATCACAATATCCCTACTTCACATCTACACTTCATTTTTCACGCAGTGACATTTCTGGAAAAGTACTTACTAGACCAGTGCTTTTGGAAAGTTTTTGATAAAATATGGTATCAAACACTAATTTAATTGGTGAGTACAATAAATATGGGTCAGGGAATGAGTTACAGTGCTTCAGTCGATAAAGAGCTAGAGTGGATTAAAGATAAATGGGGCTTATGAGGCAAAATAGTAACTGCTGGAGCACCACAAGAATCAGAATTAGGAAAACATGCTTTATTTTCTATACGAAAAACTCAAGACAGAACATGTAGTACAGTGATGAAATACTGTAATGACATTACACAATTTGGGGAAGTAAATGCAAAAGAAGAAAGCAATAATATGCTGAATTACTAAATGGGATTACTATGATAGATCTAACGGAGATGAAGAAGAAAAATGCTAGCTAAGTGCTAGGCTAAAACCAAAGCTAGGATAATATGAACAAGAGGTAAAAGACACCTCTTTAAAGCTATGAAGTGACCCATATTCCAGTATTCTGAAAACTCACAATCTGTTATATTGCATTTCGATAGCAAACCATTTTGGTTTCTCCCTTCTCCCCATAGCTGCTTTAGAAGCATTAAAAGATTAAATATTTAAACTACTCAAATGTAAGGTGGTCTTGGAGCTACTTTTGAAACTATAAGAATTAGCAGTGAGGCTTAGTCTTGCTCTCTGCCTGACCTGTCCCAGTTCTATTCCCAGAACCCTTTGGCCCCTAGGTTTTGGAGAGTCCGTGATTATTCATGTGTTGCCCCCATCCTGATTACCGACTCCACAGCTCCCATTAGCCAGGATCCATGGACAGTGGGAACTATAGGGGAAGGGCAGGGACAGACCGGGCAGGAGCAGTGCATGGAGTCACCTGGCAATCCTCCCCTGGAGGGATGTGTTGGCCACTTCTGGGACTGTGTCGCAGAGCCAGAGCAAGCAGGGAGCCTGCCTTAGCTCCACTGTGTTGCTGACTGGGAACTGCCCCATATAAGTGATGGCCAGCCAGAGTCCTCACCCCCATGCACTCCATTGCCCTTCCCCAACTCTTAGCCCCTTCTGGAGCCAGCACCTCGCACACCATCCCACATCCCAAAATCTAGCCCTGTGCACTCATATTACCTCTCATCCTCAACCTCCTGCCCTAACCCTCAGCCCTCTTCCAGAGCCTGCATCCCCTCCTATATCCTCTCCAGCCCTAGGCTCAGTCCAGAAGTTTAGAGCCCCTTCCTGTACTCTGAACCTCTCAGCTGAACACTGAATTGGTAAGCCGCCTGATTAACTAAAGGAAGCCAGTAGGTCTGCTTTTTAGCTCAATAGCACCAGCACATAGCTGGGTGGTCAGTTCTCATACCCACAGTTGTTATCATTTCTGTGCCTGCCGTGTTCCCTGACCTCATTCTTCTTCTGCTCCAGTCTGTTCCACCTCTTCTTCCCATTTGTTTCTGACTCCAGATCTGACCCTCATCTTGACTGTTGGTTCCTGACTCCAGGTCTGCTCCATGAGTCCAGTATCTGGCTCCAACGACTAAGTCTAACTCCTGCTCCTATGTTAGGCATGACTGTCCATATCTTGCTATTGCAGAGAGAACCTTTCTTCGTGTATTTCAGAGCTCTGTGTTCTTGGATGGGCTGAGAAATGTAGAGGCATGGGTTCATGAGAAAAAAGCCCGTAACTAAACATGTCTGACTCTCCAGAAAAGGATTGGTTCTCAAACCAGTCCTAATTTTAGGGTAGAGCAAGAAGTCAAGTTCCCTTCCCCTCCAAAAATGTTCTCCCCAATTTATAAAAATTATATGAAATCTTGTTGTCTGGATTTTTTTTTCTTTTTGATACTCATCATAAATTTATCTGCCTTTTTGAAGTGCCTCGCAACATATTTCCAGCCTCATTCTTT
Source organism: Pelodiscus sinensis (assembly GCF_052426305.1). NCBI lineage: Eukaryota > Metazoa > Chordata > Testudines > Trionychidae > Pelodiscus > Pelodiscus sinensis. Next base: position 22,933,111 of record NC_143058.1, on the reverse strand, counting down.
TGCCAGTTTTTTGTCAGAATGCATGACCCACATGCATCAAAGATCATACAACACTGCCTACAACTGACGTATGTTCCTGTTCATTCAGATGCCTGACATAAATCAATGGAGACAGTGATATGATACGAAATTGACACAGTTTGTTCAGCCAGAGTTGTTTTCCTGTTCTCTTACTAAGCGGTTTCTGTGGAAGTAGAAATAAGAGATCCTCCGGAATAGGGCTTTATTCCGGAGGATCGCGCCAGTCTGGACGCTTTTCTCCGGCTTATCTCCAAGCCGGAAAAAAGCGGCAGCCATGAAAATGCAAATGCCGCGGGGGATATTTAAATCCCCCGCCCGCGCATTTGCCTCTTCCAAAGTTCTACATTTGCATCCCTATTCCGTAATAGGGGCCAGTGTAGACGTAGCCTGTATGTTCTTAAATATAAGCAAGTGATTAAGTACTTTACTGTATTGACAGTAATGGAAGGGACAAAATTCATAATAGCTCAACATCATCAACTGCCATTGACTTTATTGCTTATCACCTCTTAAGACTTGTCCTGCTAAAGCCATGATACATTGCAGTTGCTCAGTACCTCCCTGGCTCAAGATTGAGGCTCCCATTATTTTCTATGATGAGGGAAGTATCTAATTTATAAAATGCATCTTCCATTGGTCTGCTTATTTTTAGGATATTGTTTGTTTATTATTTTTCACATTCATCATCTTTTTACACCTCAAATACATTATGCTGTTGCTCACTTTACTTGAGCTCGTACTCTCTCATAATTGAGCTTACCAACATATTTGACATATGCATTGATTTTCCTAAAAATAATCCCAAGGAAATGGGTTTCACTTGTCCAGTAGCTCATCTCTGAAGCAAGACTGGGGTTATAAAAAGGAACAACTTGGGGGTTAGTAAACTTTGATGTACAGCTTTATGTGAACAGTTGTAATCAACTCTGGCAAATTCTATGCAATTTTTGTACATGTCAGAAAATAGAAAGATGAACTTAGAAATGTAGTCATACTGAGCAACGTAATGCTATGTTGGGATTAATTTGAGTGCTGCTATGTGCTGATATGGATGGTACAATCCAACTTCCATTTTGAATTCTCAGTTCCATTTTACCATCTATGAACTATTGGGACTGTTTGAGGCAAAGGAACTGGTATGGACTGCATTTTCCCTGAGGAAGAACTGTTGCACCCAGTACTAAAAGGTTCACATGTCACTTACCATCATTTGCCCATGGCACTAAACATCTGCACTCAGCACTAACTGTTTGCACTCTGCACCATCTAATGTGCATGCAGCACAAATCTCCTTTTCCTGCCACTGACTTCTTAAAAGGAGGTCTTGCCCTAAGGCTCGGGTTGCTTCTTCCTCAGTTGCTGCTTCAGCAGACTCAAGGGTGGTGAGATTCTCAGGCCTCTGTAACATTTTTCAGCATTCACTCTAGAGAAGGCTCAGCTACTGCATGTGGGAGTGTCAACTAGAGACTGAAGGTCCTCACCATCATAGCTGGATAACACTTCAGCTGTCTGGGTTCCTGAGTTGTGGTGAATGCCCAAGCATCGATGAAACTAAAAGCGAGAGCGGCTATTTGTGGACATTTCGGACTGCTGTGGCAAAGGACCAGGGCCTTTCCAGAATTGCTCCATTCTAATACCATCTAGAATGCTCAAGGGACCACTTGGTGTTCTTCCCCATGGCTATAAGTAGCGCGAGGGTTGATGGTCCTGAGCAACTTACCCGAATCCTGTCCAGTTCCTCCATTGTACCACCTACCAATTATAAGTTGTTTACCTTTTGGGGGTTTTCTTTACTGTCCTCTATTTTTTTGTGGGTGTGGGTGTGGGTTGGCTTTGTGACACAAAGTGTCAGGGATTGTTGTTTTATGTCATTAACTGATGTGTTTGTTCAAATTTATAATATAATCGAGTTTAAATTTATTCTGGACTCTGGCTGTGTCAATCTTACTGGTCATTAGATACGGGAGTGCCAGGCTGAACCTCACTTCCGTGCAGAGACACTCAAAATCATAGCCCACAGTACCAAGTTGCTTACCTGGGTCTCTGGGGTGGTCTCTGGGGTAACAGCTAGGATAAGTTTAGGAAAGGCAATAACTCTAAACAACTCTTATAGCTTTCTTGGTGGATTGAATGGAAACATCATGTCCCAAACTGAGAAGTTTGTGAATCTGGTCTTGCATTCCATCAACTTCAATAAAGGAGGACAAGGTCTTTTTAGTGTGTACAGATAGTGTCTTTACTCAGAGCATTTCCCTATTTGTACCACAATGAAATGTGCTTTACTCCATTGGGAGTTACACATCAAAGTGTAGAGATAAAAGCAATGTTGCCTTGTGTTGGGGCGTTTTCTTTGGGATTTGTAGAACTTTAAGCATTTTAAAATTTTATTTTTAATCATGTTTAATCATGGAACTTTTTCTTGTTCACTACACTGCACAGTAAATTGCTTGCTTAATCCGCTCACCTCCCAAAAGTGTTAGTAAGTAGTTCATTCTTTCCTCTTCTGCAAATGGTCATCTTTTTTAGTAGTGCCTTGGGAAAAGATAACAGAGCTGCACCACTTCAGAAGGAACTTCAAGATGTAACCATGTATCAGTTACAGTATGTCTTGGAATACCATGTTGCAATAGGGGTCTGTTTAGACTACGTTTTTCTTTGGAAAGGAGAGATGCAAATTTGGTGCTAATTTGAATATCTTCTTCCAGTTGCTTTTTCAAAAGTGTTTTTTTCTAAAGTGAAAGCAGTTTAGACATGCTTCTTTCGAAAAAAAAAACTTTTTCGAAAGAACTCTTCTTCCTCAAAAAATGAGGTGTGCAGGGTTTTTTCAAAAAAGGGCAGGTTTCTTTTGGAAGAACTGCATCTAAACTGCTTTCATTTTCGAAAAAAATGCTTTTGAAAAAGTGATCAGAAGATTTTTGCATATTTCCTTTCATAATTTGCATATCTCCTTTCAAAAGAAGAATGTAGTCTAGAGGTACCCTAGGAGTGGAGGGGTACTTACTTCATCCCTTTTAGGGGTGCAGAATCGAACTCTCCTTGCCCTGTTTATTGGTGGGGAGACTAAGGGTATGTCTACTCTGCAACACTATCGTATATATAGTAGGCCAATGTATGTGACTCTGTAATGCTGTAGCGTTATGCGTCACCTCTGGGGGGTGCTGTTGCCTCGCACCATGGCGCTCGGCTGAGTTCTGAGCCACTCAACTGGGCCATCGCAGAGGAGCAAGTGGCACAAGTGGCCGTTTGGGCCCCATTGTCCCCATGCAGCACACCTGTGCTACATGAGGAGCGCAGGGCCCAAACGGCCGCTTGCGCTGCTTGCTCCCCCACGGCAGCCCGGCTGAGCAGGGCAGAACTCAGCTGAGCACCACGGTGGGAGGGGAAAGGGGGCAGGGGGGTGACATACATGGCCCCACCCCTTGGCTGTGTAAGTTACTAGGATAGGGTAAAAAAAACCGGACACCCTTGATTGGGGGCCAGAGGGGGGAGGGACCAGCAGGGAGAGGAGTGGGTTTGGCTGGGAGGATAGGAACAGGAAGCAGAGCTGGGGTGGGTCAGAGGCAGCATAGCTGGCAAGGGGAGAATGGGGGAGGGGCGGCCAGTGTGAAGCAAAGCTGGTCGGGGGTGGGAGTCGGGGGCAGCGAGGCTGGCCATGGGAAATCAGGAGGAGGAACTGGCTGGCAGAGAGTGGGGAGCAGGGAGAGGGAATTGGCCAGCTGGGAGCTGGACTCTCTCGGGCGCATGCATCCGCAACGGAGACAGAGGAGAGCAGAGAGAGAGCGTGGGAGGCAGTAGGAGGAGGAGAGAGAGAGAGAGAAAGAAAGAGAGACTGAGTGAGAGACGGGAAGCTCAGGAAAGAAGACTGATGTGGAGGGGAGACCTGAAAATTCCGTCTTAGGACAGCTAATTGGCTAATTTTGAAATAACTAGTGCTATTCTGAAATAATTTAGTCCACATCTACACAGTTGACAGTTATTTTGAAATAGTGTCAAAATGCTATCAAGCTGGAAGACTTCTTACTCCGACTCCTGTAACCCTCATTGTATGAGGAGTAAGGGAGGTTGGAGGAAGAGTGTTCTTTTTCGAAATAAGTGCAGTGTCAACACTCCCTATTCAAAATAAGCTATTTCAAAATAAGATATGCAATTGACATAGCTCAATTTGCATAACTTATTTTGAGTTAAGCCCTGTGGTGTAGATGCACCCTAAATTGGGACATAGAGCCATGACTCAGTAGCTCCCTACGTACTCATTGAACCCCCCCCCCCATAGTCTTTACTTTCATCATTTTAACCTGTGCCACTCTGTTGGAATTAAGGTTGATCTAGCACAAAATTATTACAAATAGCCAAAATAACATAGACAGAGAAACTGTTAACATTCATTAAGAGAGTGGGGAAATACTGCAGCAAAAGGAAATATTCTATCCACTGCCCAGCCTTTTCTCCATCCTTCACAGTCCATACACCACTTCCTCTCTATCATTTGTTCATTGTAAGGAATACTGGCCCCACAGAGTCAGTTCTTCTTCCTGATGGGGGGAAATTGGTGTTTGAATCTTTTGCTTCAGAGACATTCCAGGAACAACATGTGTATTAGTGCATAGTTCTAACCCTTGGGGAATGAAAGGTTCTTTTTGTCTCACAGTTCACTGTTTAATGGAGATGAGAGAAAATTGCAACATATTATTATGTAAATATACTTTTGTATTTTTTTAAACAAGCTTGCTTTTGTGGGTATCTTAGTTAATGGTTTGAATAGCAGGAGTGTTCATGGAAAAAAATTTCAAAAGAATATTGCAGAATATTTGCTGAGAGAGATATTTCAGTTCACAATTGTGAGCATTCATACCTGAAGCCTGGGTCTAATGGTTACATTCAACCAGAGTGATGATTCCATGTGAACTATAAAGCTAATAAAAAATAGCTTCCACTTGGAATTCTGACGATCTACTACTGCAGTGAACCTTTACAAACAAGGCAGACCAAGAATTGGTGGCAGAAATTATTGAATAGATTATTTCCAAAGGCTATACAAATCATGAACAAATCTGACAAAATTGTAATCAGTTCATAAGCAATTAGGAATAAAATCAGAAACATAATTCATCTAGTCAATTGTAGTTAATAATTGTTTTTCCATTTCTACTCTGCACTCCAAAACAGTGGAATTAGTTTGTTTCCAATGAGACATAATAAAGCTTCAGTTTTCTATATTTAGTGGATAAAATGCTGCCTAGAAGAGCACTGTAATGTCTGTTTCAGCTTTCTGTATGCAAGTAGTCATCCCAGTTTCAGCTGTGTATAGGAAGGGCTCATAGGGCAGCATGAGAGGAAAGGGAGGTCAGGAGCAGAAGGAGGTGTTAAATTGGTGGCAGTGTTCTAGTCTTTTTCTCATACCAGTTTTTGATAGAAATGCAAATTGGATATTCACTATCTGAATTAATGGCTGGTTTCCAATTAGACAAACTGTCATTGAGGTGAACTATCTAGTATTCCAAACTGTCACTAAGAAAACAGTAAAACCAGATAGATTTAACTCTTTATTCAGATAGGGCCACCAGAGTAGCATCTTACACCAGATAAATTTGATGTGATGTAACATGGGTTCATGCTTCCAGCTGAAATATAATTCAGTGATGTATTTGGACACATTCTCTTTGACAAGTACCTCACATTTTACTGATATCCTGCAGTATGAGAAACAAACTTGGATTCCAGGTGCAACCCTGCATTTTTATCATGGTTGTATCATTTACCCTTTCAGAGTATCCTAAATATGTAGCTGTTTGTTTGGATGTTACACACTTAAATTTCGGGGGATATGGGTCATTCTCATTAACACTGAAATTTGTATTTAATATACATTAGATGAAAGAGGGGTTTCCAGTTATGGTTTATTCTTGGTTGCCTTGTGTTTAGGTGTTGCATATATGTCAGTATTTGGTAGATGTTTACTTTAAATTTAGGCAGTAATATGCCTCATTAGGCAGAGTCTATTGTTTGTCAATGCATATGTTTCTGGGGATGACTGTGGTTCATCGCTGTTTATATTTTTACCATTTTTCTATTCAAAATATGCACAGTAAATCTTTGCCATTAGATACCTTACCTATACTGCAACAAAACTGAATAAGCACAAACATAACCAAAACAAGATTTAAGTATTCATGAATATGTTGCTTCAATTTGCAGAACAGAGTTTGCAAGGGGGGTTTTATCATTAAATCTCTATCAACATAAGGCAAGAAACTAAAAATAAAATAAAACAAAACAAAACAAAAACAATAGTACAGTGGCTATCCCTTTGCAAATGTCAGTGTCTTGCTAAATTTAATCTTTCATGGCCACAAAAGCTTATGCCCTAACAAATTTGTTGGTCTTTAAGGTGCCATAGGACTCCCTGTTTTTGCTGAAACAGACTTACCCAGCCCACCTCTCTGAAGGTGAAGTGAATGTTATTCCTTGTTACTTTTGTGTGTGTTTTAAAGATGTGTTCAAAATCCAACAAGTGTGATTAATACTATCTTGTGTACCAAGTGGTGAAGTTGTCATGCAGTTCTATCCACTTGCTGACTGCTTGAAGTTTTTCTTCTAGTGCTCTGGCCATCTGCTGATTGCCTAGTGTTGAGCTCTTACTGCTATGGCCATCTGGTGACTGTTTGGTGCTGCTTGCCTGCTGCCCTCCACACCTGTTTAAAATTTACCTCTTAAGTAGAGTGTTGGACCACTTTAAAAAAAATGTTCTCTGGAGGGGGGAGTGGAGGCTTACCTACCCCCGAGTTCCATTATAAAACAAAACAAAACACTTGATAGGATGCATGCTGCCTCTCTTTTGGCCGCTGTTGTTGGCTGCATCTGTCTATACATTCAAAATGACAAAAACTCCCTGAATACTTACATGGGATTCTGAATGATCATATAAAGTCCCAAGCCAGTATATTCTACTACAGATGCCTGACCACCCAGATACAGCATTTAGAAAGGCTGAGTGAATCCCTTTTAGTTTTCTATATATTTCACCAACAGAGATCTAATAAGTGCTGCCAGACAGTTGGACTTTTAAAGACTGCCCCCTTCTTCAGCTTATGTCAGGATTGTTCCCTTTTAGTGGCTTCTGTTTCAGATACTGCCTGTGTCTCTTTAGTACACCTAATATACCTCAGATAAGGAAAGCTATATCAGTGATAAGTAGCTTCATGTACCTTCAGCTGGAAAACTGCAAGGTATCTATAGTTCGAAAAAACTATTTGTTATAAACAAACCACAGGAGAGAGGGAGAGAGAAACTGGTATTAATACATATTATTTTTTTAAAAAGACATTTTGATTAAAGTATTAAAGTGACAACAAATGTTTTTAATTCTCTTTTGGGACTAATAAATATCAGTGAGAAATATATTGCTGCTGCTAAGCATGGATCAAAATGTGGGAAGATTTAAAAAAATAATGTTATACTCATACAATAGATTCTAAATTAGCCTCTTCTAAAAAGGCCACAGAGTCAAAATATGATGGCACAGGGCTAAATTACACTAGAGTATAGTTATAGTAAATTAACTGCAATCAACATAATTACTCCTGATTTACAGTGAAAATGAAAGTAGCATTCGGCCCAAATGTTATGATATGCTATATATGATCATAATATTTAGCATTTTGTCCTTGATGAGCACAGTGAAGGTGATTTATATTAGCTATGGAAGTCTACAATAGTTAATGACAGTTCAAAGTGAAGAAAAGATGTCAATTAACTGAAAGCAACTGGAGTTATCTCATTAGCTGTGGCTTTTAATCAGAATGTTAGATTCTGCAAAACACAGCACTCGGCTGTGGATCTCACTGCTCATGTTTAAAAATATCAACCCCATATGAAATATCTCTTTCAAATGTGCTAAAAGCAGTTGTCAAAAGAATAAAGCAATTGTCTTGACTGAGGTGACAGAGTGACCAATAGACAAGCTTTAACATAAATAGAAAGCTATTGAATATTAGAGGTACAGACAGCAAGCAGACTGGTGCTTTTTATAAAAGCTCATCCCAAAACAAACTCATTTTCCTTCAGGTACGGACCACCAGAACTATTGCTTTCCCCTTAAAATGCACGGCTGATTTGCAAAAACAAACAAACAAACAAACAAAACCCTGTTTTATCAGTATTTTGGTCAGTTTCCCATGTTCTGTGCAATTATACTTGGATTATTATGCTGCTTCCTGGCAGTACCTAATATAGTGAGTAATTTTTCAGCCTATTCAGTATGAATCCTGATATTTACTGTTAACTGTTCAGATATTATGTATCCCAATGGTTTGAAATTCTTGTAGATATTATCTGGGCAAAATTAATGTAAACCAAATGGGCCGATTTAATGCATAGCATTACATACAGTAATACTGAAACAGGTTGAGGTTTCAGAAGCTTTTAAGGCCAAAGTCTTCATTCTGCTTAAGTATTTGCAATGTATGTAGAGCTAAATTCTGAAGGCTTTAGTCAGTTATAACTCAGATGGAAATCAATGGGGTCCTGCAGAAATAATAATAAATAATATCTATTCATTTTATCAATAGATCTCAAAGGACTTCACAGTCTGCCCATTTTACAGATGGACAAATTAAAATACAGAATGATGCAGTGACTTGTGTAAGATCACCCAGTAGACCAAGAAAGGAATAGAATCCAACTCTAGTCCAGTGTTCCACATACCAGACCAGGATTTGGCCAATGGTTATTAATCCATTTCCAAGGAGGTTTTGCATAGGTGAAAGTCTTAGGATGAAATAAAGCCATTCTAGGTGAGGACAAATTTATAAAGGGAGAGCTGGCAGGAATATAATTCTTCTTCCTTTACTAAGATCACAGAGGAGACTTCTCTTTCCCTGCCATCCGTAAGAAGAGAGACACATCACACAATTTCCCTCCACTCTCTTCACTGGGAGTTGCAGTAAAACTTTGCATCCTGTTTCTGTCTCCTTTAATTGCTGGTGAGAGGTATGTCTGATGAAGGATCACTCCACTATGCATTCTGAATTTCCTTGTACACTGTGCTATGGTGTTTGTAATATATTTTACCTTATGTCATCAGTAATTATGTCATTTATTTTTCATAAGATGCATATGGAGTCTGAATGGATTTTATTTATGAAACTCTAATCAGTTTTTTGGTAATGAAGGCACAGGGCAGGCAACTGATAATGAAAGTATTCAGCCACATCTGATTTTAGGGTCATTCATGCTTAAATTCGACACTTTACACTCAAGTTTGAATAAAGATGCTAATTATCTTACCCATTACAAAGATAGCTTCCCCAATTATCACCTCTAATATCGTTAGCTCACAGACATTTACCTCCCTCCCCCACCCCCTTCTGTTCTGAAATTTGATTTGTCCTTTTCATATTTGTTCATTTTTTTAATTGTATCCTTTGGTATACATGGTTGTGACAATTTTTTTCCACTATTTGATCTGAGGAAGTGGGTCTGGCCCACGAAAGCTCATCACCTATTAAACCATCTTGTTAGTCTTTAAAATGCTACATAGTCCTGTTTTTTGTTTCAGCTCCACCAGACTAACACGGCTACATTTCTATCATGATTTTAGGGTGGCACTGTTCGAGAAAATCTACTGATATTTTAGTCTGAAAATCTGTAATATGGTTGGCTAGCTTCTTGTTGGTCTACACCTGTCACCCATTTATAACCTTTCACCCTATTTTACCTTGGCAGTAAGAAGCAGCAATTGAAGTATTTCCTCCTCATCTGCTTTATGACAGTGAAGTCATATTCATTTGTGTTTCACTCTGGGATCTTAAAAAAATATTTTGAGTGATGTTCATCTATATGAAAATAGGAGTCTTGTAACTTGCCCTTTAGTTGAATCATGCAACAAAAACCTACTTGTGAACTGCTTTATCATAAACACTCAATTTTTCATTCTACAATTGTTAAGAAAGAACATTTATGACTTGCCCTTTGGAGCAAGTGTCTCTCTGTCTCTATACAATGTAGGAGGTTTCCTGATATGTCCAATTAGATGCACATTTGTAAGCATCCTATGTTTCATGTGTACATTTGTAAGTGGCCGATGTTTCATGTGCTCTAGTTTTGGGGGAGAAAACCCACTGATTCATGAGGTCATGCAAGAACCCCTTTATGCTGGCTATGTCACTTTTATTTTATTATTTACTATGCATAGATTTTTGCCACACTTCACTATGTCATCAGCTTGTCATGCAGTATGTAGAAATGTATAAACATATAAAAACTCCTGATAATAACAGCAAAATAAGCCCCAATCCACCATTATCCAGCCATATTCACCCGGTGGACAATGCTAGATTAAATAATCATGAATCATACTGTTCCTGAAGTTTAATAAATCTTGGCACTACTGCATTATGAGAGACTGCATAGTCCACAGGTGGGGGACCTCTGCTAATCATATCCAAACACTAGCTCCTGAGAATTGAAATATAAGAACTGACAACAATAATATCATAGCTGATCTAATCTGTCATGATAAGCAGATGAGAAGAAAGAGAATATTTAAAGTAGTATGTTCAGGGCTCTGAGGTTTATATTCAGCATCTTTAATTACAAAAGAAAAGCCAAAGCAAAGCAGAGAACACTGGAGTAATGTGCCTCTTTGAGCTAAATTCAGATGCTTCAATAGTGCCCCAGTGTAGCCTTAAATAGAATGCGTAGCAATAGTTGAAAGTGGCATAGATTACTGTAGAGAGTGCCACAATACAAAGGAAAGACTTCCTCTTGGTCAGTGGTTCATAAAAAAAAAAAGGACACCCGAGACCCACTACTGGGTTCCCGGAAGATCCACTAAACAGAGGAACTCAAATAATTATGGATAACAAGAGAATATATAACAAAAACAAGTGAGAATGTAAAAGGGTCAAAAGAGGGAGCCTGAAGGAGACACAGCAGAGAACCCTGGAAAGCTCCCACTGTTCCTCAAAAATGTCAAGGGACCCAGTGGGAGCTACCCAGAGGAACTCTGCTGGGATGCATGGATTGAGAAAGGATGCAGAAAACCTCCTTGGTCAAGATCCTTTCCCAAGCGTTGTAGATGGCCACTTTGGCCATCACTAGGAGGAGGTTGACAAGAAGGTACTGCATCTTTGTGGGGCATTGGATAGGGTATGCAAATATGAGAATTTAGGGAGAGAAATGTATCCAAAAACATAAAAGAAGACCCAGAAAGAGCAGAATAGGAGCTGCAACCTAGCACGCTCAAAGTAGACAAGGTCTCCCTCGTGCCACAAAGAGACAGGCATTGGGGACAGGTGAACCGTGACAAACACACACCCATGCTCACAGCCCCATTGAAGAGCCACCAACCCATAACCTCTGTGGGCCATGGAACTAATGTAGAATATGGGCTGACCTACTAGGGGTTCCTCACCTTCAAAAGGTGGCAATACATCCTGCTACTTAGCTTTGAGGTGGGAGATAAGGGTAAGGAAATGAAGAGTATAGAGCACAAGCATGTACAGATGTGTCCTGGGTGCGATTTGAAAGCAAACTGGCTGTAGGTTGAGTGAGCTGGAAAGCTGTGGGAGGCTCAGGGAGGCAAAAGATCCACAGGATCTGTCTCTATCTCCGGTCTTAGACTAAGAGGTTTCCAATTCTGATGACTTCTTTCAGGACTAACCTCTGGCATCCCCAGGAGGTCTCTGCCACTTGCACTCAAAGCGTGGGATTGTGGAATAAGGGCTCTGCCACTTCGGCAGCTGCCAAGACCTGGTTGCTGAAACCAGCATCCAGGTCTGGAGGAGATCCTTGTAGAAGACTGGCAGCCTGGAGAACTCTTGCAGAATACATCTTGGATGGAGATAAAGGAGCTGCCAGTCATAGCAGAGCTCTCAGAGGTGGCAGAGGAAGACGTGTGCCCACACGCTCCACACCAGACTACCTGTACAATAAAGGCGGAAGACATTGACCTGGCTGCAGAGGCTAGTCAGCCCCTCACTCCTCTGGAGGAAGACTGAACCCCTCAAGAGACCCAATACAGTTCTATCCAGAAGAACTCTAGAGCCAGCCTCTAGAGCTGGGCCAGGATCCATAGGGCCGGATTCAGGGTGTTGAGCCAGTGCCAGAGCATAGATGAGATCGGAATAATTGGGTAAGCGCTAGTGCCCTCCCTCCACAGGGAAAGGCACCAGAGCAGGCCTGTCCATCTCTGCAGCCATTGCTGGTATATGAGAATCATAGCATAGCTGAGGACTGCAAAAACACTCTATAAAAATTGGACAAGTTCTCTACCTAGAGGCATTAGACCCTCCTGCCAGACTTCCTCTCACTGCTATATCAGAGATAGCACTGATGGGTCCTATCAGTTAGAATCAGCTGCCTCTTTTCTGGGGTGAGTCTCATCCAACAAGCTTTCATCTAGAGCCTTCTCTTGCTCAGAAAATTATATATTTGGAGTTTGCAGGACCCGGGTACAGTGAAAAAAAAAAGATGTACAGCTGAGTATCATTATAGTCCTGATGGGACTAGAGCCCTGAATATGATATCTCCCACAATGGACACAAGTACTTAGGACCCTGCTGTTCCTAGCATCACCTTGTCAAAGGAAGGAGTGAAGCTGCTGTAAAACCACCTCATTAATTTCTGCCAAGTCCTGGAGGCAAGTCAACACCTTCTGATCAGCAGTATCAAGAACTGCTGATAGAGCTAATAAAATGTCATGAAATTCATTACTGGTAGGAAGACTGCATTTTCTATTTTTTAGTGTTCGAAGAATTCACCAACTCATTGCAAGTCCTTTTTCAGGTTGCTGAAATAGTGGGGAAAATACTAATACACAGAGAGCACAAATCCCCGCATTTTCAGATTATTTTTTCTTAGTGTGTCTTTCTCAAGGGAAAAGATAAAATCCTACTATAATATTTCAAAAGTAGATTTGAAAGGCCCCTTTTATTTTAGAGTAACTCTTTCTATTTTGGCAAAATTCATGATATAAGCACATATGTAGATTTTGAATTGACTTTCATTTATGAATCATGTATTTAGTGTGTGTTAATTTGATCAAAGTAATAGTAGAGAGAAACGCAGTTTGTTAACCTAAATAAAAAAACATTTGTTCATATTTTATGAGTAAAGTCAGTTTGTGGTAGTCATCTCTTTTGAAATTGCTAATCAGCCCACTGTTAAAAAATAAATTGATGAAGAGATATGCTGATTTTCATCAGATCCTCATTGGTAAAATATATTAAATGTTTTTTTCTTAACTTAGTTTCAAACCCTCAAAAATTGATTAGGTATTGACATCTCTTAGGAAAGCTGCTATGTTAGAAAAAGCTCTTAGGAGATGAAAGATACTGTTTCTTATGGATGGCAATTTTGTAGCTAGATGGCCACCAAGACAGGTTTTATATATTATCACAGCTAAGTTTAGAAGGTAGTGGTACTTTGTCTTAATACATCAGCATTGTAACAAGACCTCACCATATGAAAAAACAATGTTCATAGCACACTATAAATCATTCTTAACAGTACAATAAGTTTTCAAAGGTGTTTGTGATGGGTGTCAGGTCTCAGCAGAATAGTTCATACATCTGGAAGAAAAAGACTAGATTACCAGGTCTCTGCTTGTCTGTATGTTTGAAGTGATAAACAAAACACCACATTTTGTTTGACCAATGTTTGTCACACACAGCCAAAGATGACATTTAGAGTGATGCTTTAATTTTGAACTAACATATGCACTTTTACAATGATAGCTCAGTTATATTTTTGAATGAGATTAATATGTTCTGTCACTGTTCTCCATAGAAATTTTTTTTATTTAATTGGGTTTGGATTTATACATCTGTGATGTAAAAGTAAACTGCATTGCACAGGGAAAAATTGAAACTCATTCACCGAAGGGATTTTGAAGGGATGATTAACTATGGAAGACAGTACAAGTTAGCAGATATGATTATTACTTTTAGATAAATCCTATTCAGGAGATTTTGAAAGGCAAAAAATAGGAGTTACATGCCCAATTCCCATTGTCTTTCATGCTAAGCATGTTCATGGTTCCTACTTAACATTTCATCTTCAAATAGCTTTATAAATACTGACTAATTTATGGATCCTCACAATCCATTTGTGAAGCATTCATGATGTTAAGTGAAAAGCCCAGAGTCACTATAAGAGTCATTGTGAGAAAAGTGCAGGACAATGTAGCACTTTAAAGACTAACAAGATGGTTAGATGATGAGCTTTCGTGGGCCAGACCCACTTCCTCAGATCAAATAGTGGAAGAAAATAGTCACAACCATATATACCAAAGGATACAATTAAAAAAATGAACACATATGAAAAGGACATTTTGCTTCAGCTACCCCAGACTAACACGGCTACATTTCTATCATTGTGAGAAAAGACATTAGAATTTCTGCTTCATATTTTTCTGAGCTATATTAAGAACAAAGGGCCTTTCTTCTCTCTTGTCTTCTACAATTTGTATCAGTTATATGAGCACAAAATCATTAAACTCCCAAACATACAAATATTATCTTCCATTTTTTATCCCTACAAATTAACAGCATTTTTCCTCCAGAGCCACACAACTGATGCTGTACTGCTCGCCATACACTTTAAAGATGGCATGCACTCCTGAAAACAGAGCTTTGTAGTGGAAGAAATCACAGTATCATTTGTCACTGTAGATTAGCACTATAAGTATGCTGCAGTATTGTAAGTTTACACAGGGAAATATGAGTGCTGTCAATCTTACTCCCTTGAAATATGTTAAACACTTCGTATGTTTAAAAGTGTTTATCATGCCAAACAAACTGTAGGATACAGACATACAGGTCCCTGCTGACAGAACTACATCACCAGCCATCACTTCTCCCCTTGGGCACATAGCTTAGAAGGACTTGTTTCCAAGCCTCTGCCACTTGCCTGAAAGATATTCAATGCAAGGGGTGTGTCTAGACTACCTAGTTTTGTCGACAAAAGTGGACTTTTGTCGACAAAACAATACCAGCGTCTACACTACCGCGGAGTTCTGTCGACATAACGCTGGTATACCTCATTTTACGAGGCATAACACTTTCTGTCGACAGAACTCTGTCGACAGAAGGTGTTATTGCCTGTAACACTGCGTCCAGACTACGAAGTTCTGTCGACAAAGCGGCTTGCTTTGTCGACAGAACTCCATGTGTCTGGATGCAAATTGTCGACGGAAGTTTTGTCAACAGTATCTGTCGACAAAACTTCCGTCGACAAAACGCGGTAGTCTAGACGTACCCAAGGAAGCAATTTGGAGCCATATATAAGGGCTGCTTCTCATCACAAAAGCAATTTCAGGCAACTGGGAATTTTGCCTCAGCTGCCCAAAGTTTCTTCTGGTAGCTACTATAGACTATGGAGGGAAGGTTTGAATTAGAAAACAGAATAGTTGCCTGAAGTCCTTGTGCCCCAAATCTGCACTCAGCTCACATGAGGAATGTCCTGGGAGGGCATGGGGGATGTGATATAGAGGCCCCACAGTGCCTGCCTCATAAAGATAGGATGGAGGAAAACCTGGGGGGAAGGTTATTGTGGGAGCTTGCTGTGTGTAGAACAATGTGTAGGACTGTTCTGTGTGGCAGGATGAGAGAGCTGAAGGAGCCTGGGTAAGGATAAGGGCTTCAGAACAGTAAGTTGGAGCCTGGTGAGGGATGATGAATTTGGAGGCTTGTGCTGATGACAGCCTGTGAAAGGGGCTAGCTGAAACAAAACACAGGTCTATGCAGCACTTTAAAGACTAACAAGATGGTTACATCTGAGGAACTGTCCTGGATTGAAGTGTCATTAGAGGAGGTTTTGGAACAAATAGAAAAACTTAACATGAACAAATCACCAGGACCGGATGGCATTCACCCAAGGCTTCTAAAAGAATTCAAATGGGAAATTGCAGAACTGTTAACTGTGGTTTGTAATCTATCCCTCAAATTGGCTTCTGTACCTACTGACTGGAAGATAGCTAACGTAACACCAATACTGTATTTAAAAAGGGCTGTAGAGGTGATCCTGGCAATTACAGACCGGTAAGTCTAACGTCGGTACCGGGCAAATTAGTCGAAACAATAGTTAAGAATAAAATTGTTAGGCACATAGAAGAACATAATTTGTTGGGCAAAAGTCAACATGGTTTCTGTAAAGGGAAATCATGTCTTACTAATCTATTAGAGTTATTGAAGGGGCTAACAGACATGTGGATAAGGGGGATCCAGTAGATATAGTATACTTAGATTTTCAAAAAGCCTTTGACAAAGTCCCTCACCAAAGGCTCTTGTGTAAATTACATTGTCATGGGATAAGAGGGAAGGTCCTCTCATGGATTGAGAACTGGTTAAAAGACAGCAAGCAAAGGGTAGGAATAAATGGTAAATTTTCAGAATGGAGAGGGGTAACTAGTGGTGTCCCCCAAGCAGGGGCAGATGACCGTTTTGCGGGGCCCCGGGCAGCATAATTCCGCGGGGCCCCCCTTTGCCACGGTGCATGCGCAGTGACGCCATGTGCATGTGCAGCGGCGCCACGGTGCATGCGCGGGGCTTTCAGAAGCACGGGGCCCGGGCCGCCCCGTTCGCCCTGCCCTATATCCGCCCTTGCCCCAAAGGGTCAGTACTAGGACCTATCCTATTCAACTTATTCATAAATGATCTAGAGAAAGGGGCAAGCAGTGAGGTAGTAAAGTTTGCGGATGATACTAAACTGTTTAAGATAGTCAAGACAGAAGCAGACTGTGAAGAACTTCAAAAAGATCTCACAAAACTGAGTGTTTGGATAAGTGTAAAGTAATGCAAGTTGGAAAAAATAACCCCAACTATACATATAATATGATGGGGGCTAATTTGGCTACGACAAATCAGGAAAGAGATCTTGGAGTTATTGTAGATATTCTCTGAAAACGTCCACAAAGTGTGCAGCGGTGGTCAAAAAGGCAAATAGAATGTTAGGAATTATTAAGAAAGGGATAGAAAATAAGACACAGAATATCTAACTGACCCTGTATAAAATGATGGTTCGCCCACATCATGAGTACTTTGTACAGATGTGGTCTCCTCACCTCAAAAAAGATACCTTGGCCTTGGAAAGGGTTCAGAAAAGGGAAACTAAAATGATCAGGGGCTTGGAACAGGTCCCATATGAGGAAAGGCTAAAGTGACTGGGGCTTTTCAGTTTGGAAAAAAGGAGACTGAGGGGGGATATGATAGATGTATATAAAATTATGAGTGGTGTGGAAAGGGTAAATAAAGAAAAGTTATTCATTAGTTCCCATAATATAAGGACTAGAGAACACCAAATAAAATTAATGAGTAGCAGGTTTAAAACTAATAAGCGAAAACTAATAGTCAACCTGTGGAACTCCTTACCAGAGGAGGCTGTGAAGGCTAGAACTATAAGGGTATGTCTACACTACCCCGCTAGTTCGAACTAGCGGGGGTAATGTAGTCATCTGCACTTGCAAATGAAGCCCAGGATTTGAATTTCCCTGGCTTCATTTGCATGAAGCCGGCCGGCGCCATTTTTAAATGCCGGCCAGTTCAGACTCTGTGCCGCGCGGCTACACGTGGCACGGACTAGCTAGTTCGGATTAGGCTTCTAATCCGAACTAGCTGTACGCCCCATGGAATGAGGTGTACAGCTTGTTCGGATTAGGAAGCCTAATCCAAACTAGCTAGTCCGTGCCACATATAGCCGCGCGGCACGGAGTCCGAACTAGCCGGCATTTAAAAATGGCGCGGGCCGGCTTCATGCAAATGAAGCCCGGGAAATTCAAATCCTGGGCTTCATTTGCAAGTGCGGATGACTACATTACCCCCGCTAGTTCGAACTAGCGGGGTAGTGTAGACATACCCTAACAGAGTTTAAAGAGAAGCTAGATAATTTCATTGAGGTTATGTCCTATTAGCCAGGGGGTAGGAATGGTGTCCCTGGCCTCTGTTTGTCAGAGGCTGGAGACAGATGACACGAGACAAATCGCTTGATCATTGTCTTCGGTCCACCCCCTCCGGGGCACCGGGTGCTGGCCACTGTCGGCAGACAGGCTACTGGGCTAGATGGACCTTTGGTCTGACCCAGTACAGCCATTCTTATGTTCTTATGTTCTATTAGGTGATGAGCTTGAGGAAGTGGGTCTGGCCCAAGAAAGCTCATCTTTCTAATAAACCATCTTGTTAGTCTTTAAAGTGCTGCATAGTCCTGTCTTTTGTGAAAGGGGGGAGCTGCAGAGGGCTTGGATTGGGGAACAGATGAGAAGACTGCAGTATAACCAAAGGGAAAGAAAAGCAAAATTGGGGCTGGATTCAGGAGCTATTGCACAGAGAGAGGGAGTAGGCTGGGGAAGAAAGGGGAAGGGTATTATCTTTTCAGGGGATTAGGGAGAGAAAGGGAAAATTCCATGTAAGGAAGAGAGTACTGGTTAAAAGAGTACCTCTCTTCCTTACCCCGATTTCCCCTCTTTCTCGCATTGTGTATGCATGTGTTTCTGTTTCATGTTGAATTTTCTCCCTGAAATAACAAGGCACCTTAAAAACTAATAGATTTTGGAGCATAAACTTTTATGGCAAAGATCCACTTTGTCAGATGCAAATGGGTCTTTGACCACAAAATTTTTATGACGGAGGGCAGAACAAGGAGCAATGGTCTCAACTTCAAGTGGGGGAGGTCTAGATAAGATACTAGGAAAAACTATTTCATTAGGAGGACGGTTAAGCACTGGAATAGGTTACCTAGAGAGGTGGTGGAATCTCCATCCCTAGAGGTTAAGTCCCAGCTTGACAAAGCCTTGGCTGGGATGATTTAGTTGGGACTGGTAAAATAAAATAGTTAGCTTCTCAATATGAAAAGCAGCAAAAGGGCAGAAGTAGTCAGGCATATAACTATAGTTTCACAGAGCATCATATTCCAGAATGATCTTTTAGCTCCTCCCTTGCTACTTTTGTTTAATCAAATTTCATCTTAGCCTTTCAACTGTTTTAGAAGGACAGACAAGAAGGTCACTTTTTCCTTGGCCAAGAGAAAAGCTGATGCATGGAACTTCTGGCTGGCTCGTGCCTGCAAAAAGAATATTCCAGTTCTGCAATGTATGCAGTTTCCCAAGGGATAAGCAACTTGAAAATTACTTTGCATTTGCAAACTACAATAGAAGCTTGTAGTGAAACACACTGATTGTAACACTTCTAGAGCCGTGAATTATACAAACTAGTTTTAGTTTATATCCAGACCTAAATGTGAAATTATAAACTGAATGATTCTGCATTCCTGTTTCCTAACAGATACACATTGGGAAAAAAAATCTGGTAGGGTAAAACTACTTTATCACAGAAAACATTTAAAAACCTATTACTTTAAGTATTCATTTCAGTTCAACTATTATAGAAAATTGATGGATTCAGGGTTTTGTACTGAAGCCATTGTTCCCTTGGCTACAGTTTTTCATGCTGTAGTCTTTGCTTTGTTTAGAATAAAAGAAAATACTTCCAGCATTAGATTCAATTCTATATTATCAATATGTGGGAGAAAAATATTAGTGTGAGTAATTACTGTACACAAAAATAAAACTTGTGCTGATAATATGCTTGAGCACTACTGTTCTTGCTAGCAGAGGAGTAAATTGAGTGTCATGGTAACGACTGAAGCCAAGTTAGAGGCATTGTCATTACTATCCATGCAGGACCAAACTTGATTGGGAAACTAAAGTCTCATTCTGGCAGTGCCATTGAAAGAAATCTTTGTGTTGCAACCTCCTCCTAATTACGTTGATATTTCATGCAACAAATAATTTTTATAGTTACCCTATTTGTGGAGTAATGTATAACTGCATTAAAATGTAGGAAAGTGTTTCACTTAAGAAACAAAATTTACCCCATGCTTGTGGAATTCTTTTTTTCATGAATATGGCAGCACAGAGAATATAAGTGCTTTTATTTCAACTCTGCAACCATTACGTTTATTTTTAATTACTTTTTTTGCATGTTCGTAGATTTCTGTTCTCCAAGGAACAACTGGTAACCCTTCTGCTGCTAATTTAAGCCCTGTTCACTTGCATGGATTGTAAACACATTTTTTATTACTATTAATATGCAGTCTGAGGTCCTTTTTCAGGTTTAAATCAGTCCTTCCTGTGGCAAACTTCATTATCATCATGGTGCCATAATTGTTCATGGCACTTTGCAGACCAAAAAATGACCTTGATTAATATCTCTTTTATTCCAGTTTTACACCAATGCAATTCCATCAAATCAATGGATTTACATCTGCAAAAATAAGGAGCAAACACCATGGTGAATGTGGCCCATTCATTGTCTGACCCTGAAATATATTACAATCAAAGGCCCAAATTCTCTTTACAGGATTACAGGATTATAAATAAGGGCATTTTGGACCTTAAACTACAATGTAACAAGGGATGGTGGCAACATGAGTTCTAGTAAGGCATTGGGTAGTCAGGGATGTAGTAGTAGCTTGGTAACCAACATGTAAATAAACACTATCTTTTTTTTCTCTCTCGCTTACTCTCTAAGATATACACTAAGATATCTTGGTGAGAAAAGATGCAGGTTTTGTAGGTCACAAAGGATAATTTATTTTAGGAGATGTCTACACTGCAATGTAAGACTGGTATTTGAACTCAGGCTCAGATCAAAGGAAATGTTTACACTACAGAGAAGATAGAAGCTGCTGCTGTTTATCTTCCAGGGTTTGAATTAGCGGGTCTAGTGAAGACACACTAATTCAAACTGAGGGGCAGTCCGGTCGATGCCGGTAGTCCTGCTTCCACAAGGAATAAGAGAAGTAGAAAAAGGAGATGATCTCCCTTCAACTTCCTGAAGTGTGGCCTGCATCAAATGTTGAGTTAAGGCACTTAGACTTCAGCTACACAATTAACTTAGCTGAAGTTGTGTATCAATCTTGTCCCAAAGGGTAGATGTACCCTAAGTGTGATTTCCCAAGGATCAGACCCAGGATCTCTGTTCAAGCTAGGACCTAGCGTTGGTAATTCCTATGGATGTAAATACACTTTGAGTAAATGCATGCTTAAATATCCAATTTGCTAGTGGAAAATGAGAACTTAGACACATAGGCTATGTCTACATTGGCCCCTTTTCCGGAAGGGGCAAGTTAATTTCACGAGTCGTAATAGGGAAATCCGCGGGGGATTTAAATATCCCCCGCGGCATTTAAATAAAAATGTCCGCCGCTTTTTTCCGGCTTTTAGAAAAGCCGGAAAAGAGCGTCTACACTGGCCCCGATCCTCCGGAAAAAAAGCCCTTTTCCGGAGGATCTTATTCCTACTTCGAAGTAGGAATAAGATCCTCCGGAAAAGGGCTTTTTTTCCGGAGGATCGGGGCCAGTGTAGACGCTCTTTTCCGGCTTTTCTAAAAGCCGGAAAAAAGCGGCGGACATTTTTATTTAAATGCCGCGGGGGATATTTAAATCCCCCGCGGATTTCCCTATTACGACTTGTGAAATTAACTTGCCCCTTCCGGAAAAGGGGCCAATGTAGACGAGCCCATATTGTACTGATTTGAATGGTCTGATGCATGTACAGAAAAAATTTGTATCCTTAAGGTCACAGGTGAGTGGTGTGAACTTTTTGATCACAGGACTAGCTAATATTGTCTAGGTAGTCTGCTAAAATCCAGCAAAGTTGTATATATATCAACCTTTTTTTTCAATGTAAGTTTTCAGAATGGAGAACAGTAACTACTGATGTCCTCCAAGAGTCTGTCCTGGGACCAATCCTATTCAACCTATTTATAAATGATTTGGAGAAGGGGGTAAACAGTGAGGTAGCAAAATTTGCAGATGATACTAAACTGCTCAAGATAGTTACAAACAAAGCAGACTGTGAAGAGCTTAAAAAAGATCTCACCAAACTAAGTGATTGGGCAACAAAATGGCAAATTAAATTTAATGTTGATAAACGTAAACCTTTACACATCGGAGAAAAAGAATCCCAACTATACATACAATATATTGGGGACTAATTTAGCTACAACTACTCAAGAGAGAGATCTTGAAGTCATTGTGGATAGTTCTCTGAAAACATCCACTCAGCGTGCAGCAGCAGTCAAAAAAGCAAACAGAATGTTAGGAGTCATTAAAAAAAGGATAGAGAATAAGACAGAGAATATCTTATTGACTCTCTATAAAACCATGGTACACCCACGTCTTAAACACTGCATACAAATGTGGTCACCTGATCTCAAAAAGATATATTAGCATTGGCAAAGGTTCAGAAAAGGGCAACAAAAATGATTAGAGGGTTGGAACAGGTCCCATATAGAGTCATAGAACTGTAAGGTACCTTGAGAGGTCATCAAGCCTAGTCCCCTGCCCTCATGGCAGGACCAAGCACTGTCTAGATCATTCCTGGTGTCTGTCTAACCTGCTCTTAAATATCTCTCCAGTGATAGAGATTCTACATGCTCCCTAGTTAATTTATTCCGTTGTTTAACCATCCTGACAAGAAGTTTTTCCTAATGTCCAACCTAAACCTCACCTTGCTGCAATTTAAGCCCATTGCTTTTTGTCCTATTATCAGAGGCCAAAGAGAACAACTTTTCTCCTTCCTCCTTGTAATACTTTTTTAGATACTTTTCATGACCCTTATCAGTCTTCTCTTTTCTAAATTAAACAAGTCCAATTCTTTTGATCTTCCCTCATAGGTCATGTTTTCTAGACCTTTAATAATTTTTGTTGCTCTTCTCTGGACTTTCTCTAATTTTTCCACATCTTTCTAGAAATGTGGTGCCCAGAACTGGACACAATACTCCAACTGAAGCCTAATCAGTGTAGACTAGAGTAGAAGAATTACTTCTCATGTCTTGCTCCCAACACTCTTGTTAATGTAGGAAGAAAGATAAGACTGGGCCTTTCTACTTAGAAAACAGGAGAGTAGGGAAGGATATGATAGAAGTCTATACAATCATGACTGGTGTGCAAAAAAGTGAATAAGAAAAAGTTATTTACTTGTCCCCATGACATAAAATCTAGGGGTCATCAAATAAAATTAATAGGTGGTAGGTTTAAAACAAACAAAATGAAGTTTTTCTTCATTCAGTGCACAGCCCACCTGTGGAACTCCTTGCTATGAGAAGGGGTCTGCCAGTAAATCCTCCTGACTACACTTATTAGAGCATGTTGCGAAGAACAGGACTTGAACATGGTTCAAAAAAGAGCTAGATAAATTCTTGGAGGCTAGGTCCATCATTGGCTGTTTGCTAGGATGGGTAAGAATGCTTCTGTTTGTCTGGAAATGGATAACAGAGAGGGATCACATGATGATTACCTGTTCTGTTCACTTCCTCAGGGGCATCTGGTATTGGTCACTGTTGGAAGACAGGATATTGGGCTAGATGGACCTTCAGTCTGACCCAGTGTGGCCATTCTTACCTTCTTATGTTCAATGTTTTTTATTTAATTGATTCTTATTACTTTTCTGCAGCCAAAAGAGAGAATTGATAATATATTTCCCATTCTTTTAATGAAAACGGAAATCTTAAAACATAGAAATTGTGTTTGTATGAGGGAACATTTCTTTCTTGGGGTCAGTGTGATCTTTCATGCTTCCGAAAATATATAAACCTTAGTTTAAAAAAAAGAGAGAAATGTTGGGTCCAGATCTCCTCTTGAACATCTAGCATCTTGTATAGTTTATACCTATGCAAAGTTAGAGAAATGTGGGTGGAAGAAACTGACTCCCTTTTCCCAATGAAGTATTGCAAAAAAGAAGCAATATGTTTGAAGTAACTTTTCTAAGAGTCTACTCTTAGGATGAAATATCCTCATTAGAAATACAAAAATCTTAAATATTTGTCAACATAGGTTAAAGTTACCAATATACTTTTTCAAATTAACAGAATTATAGATGCCTTCCCTGTTCATAACACTTGGGAAAACCCAGCATAGCCACTTAATTGGTTTTAACCAGATTTTCCAATACTTTAGTTTGCCTATGAAGTAATTTACAGAAAGCAAATCTTATTTTTTCCTAGAGTCAAGATGAACTTCTAAACCTTTTACAATCTTGAGTATTCTCAAGTGTAACTTTAACACAGTGCACAGAAGTAGTAGATTTAACACTGAGTCCTTTATTGGGCAATTTGACAGCTTTGTGTACAGTGACTAACAAAGGTAAATGTGAAAGGGATTGTAAGGCAAAAGAAATCTCCTCCTTTATAATTTCAACCTCATGTTGAGTCTTCAGTGAATCTATAATAATATATTTGTGGAGAGATGGTTTTGTCTTGAATCTCGGAAATGTGTTATTAACAGAAAAACCAGAGGTTGTCTCTTCTTAAACTTGTTAGTAAGCAGCATGCTATTGATCATAGTTTAAAAAATCTTAATGTGAGTGGCCAATATAAAATGTAGAAAAAAATGACCAAATATTAGAGTCATAGAATTGTTACATTTTTATTTAAATGATGTCAAGATTAGATTATCATTATTAGGCAAAAACAAAACAAAGATAAGTCAATATAAATGTGATTCTAATTATGTACCAGAAATAAAAAACTCTTCAAATTCTATGAACTTTAAATGTCTTTCCCAGTAATATTTATAAGCAAATTTATAATAATGTATGGCTTTCTGATTTTCTATTCAGTAATTACTTTTAAAGATTCTACATTTCACCTAATTTGTCAGCACACATCAAGAGTGACTCAAAATAAATAGCAATATTGCTTACTGTTGTATATTACAAAAAAAAATCTGTTAAGGGGTTGAAAATTTTAATTGTCCATGACCTGAAATCTATTATGATTTCAGAAATTAATATAATTCAACAAAACCAGAGTGCTAACAAATGTTAATCTAATCACATCAATCCTCTTTCTCCACAAGCAGTGCAACATATTCCTTTACATTCATGTTTACTATCATAAATGGATCCTCAATATTGTAAAGTTGGCACCTTATATGTAAAGACAAAGTATCACTGTGCTGTTTATGACATCTTCATAATATCAAAGGTACATTGTAAGGTCAAGGGGATTCATCCATCAAGTACAAGTCCTATTAATGTGGCATTCTCAAGCATCTAAATTTTATTATTAGCTGTCAAAACCTTTTCCTTTTAATTTACAGTAGAAATAGTTCATGGAATGAAATGGCCTGAGTCAGTATTGAAAGCATCTTCTTGCTTTATGGGGCTGAAATACTTTTCATTTTCTATTTGGATTTCAAATTATATGGAAAATGTCTCTCGTCAGACTTAAAGGTAGTTCTAAGAAATAAGAAAAGTAAGGTCTGCTACACTGTCCTTCCTATTTTTTGTTTCCTTGTTTGTTTTTCCTGATCACTACTAAAACAACCATTTGAAGATGCTAATGTTGGCATTGGAATGAGGGCACTCACAACTTCTCAGGAGATACTTCAGAAGTGGATTGTGCCCAAGAAATCTCATGATACCATCTACATTTTTAGGGTATGTCTATACTACCACCCTAGTTTGAACTAGGACGGTTAATGTAGGCAACCGGAGTTGCAAATGAAGCCAGGGATTTGAATTTCCTGCGCTTCATTTGCATATTGCCGGGTGCCGCCATTTTTAAATGTCCGCTAGTTCGGACTCCGTGCCCGCGGCTACACACGGCGCGAACTAGGTAGTTCGGATTAGGCTTCCTATTCCGAACTACCGGTACACATCGTTCCCCGAGGAGTAACGGTAGTTCGGAATAGGAAGCCTAATCTGAACTACCTAGTTCGTGCCGCATGTAGCTGCGGGCACGGAGTCTGAACTAGCGGACATTTAAAAATGGCGGCACCCGGCAATATGCAAATGAAGCCCAGGAAATTCAAATCCCTGGCTTCATTTGCAACTCCGGTTGCCTACATTAACCACCCTAGTTCGAACTAGGGTGGTAGTGTAGACATACCCATAGTCACTAAGGTGCTTCAGGACCATTCCAGTTTTTTCAGTTACAGACTAATATGGCTACCCCTCTGAGACTTCTCAGGAGATGCTGATCATCACATAGAATTGAACTCCAGAATCCATTTTCTCTTTTCCATTCTTTAATGCCTTGCTTTTCTTGAAAAGAAAAACTGATGATGCTGAAAACAAATGGGCACAAGTTTCCAGAATAGTGAATAGTTTATTCACTACAGAAAGTGTCACAATAAGCCATGAAAGTAACAGCTATTGGGAAGTGAATGTGATAACTATCAGGGGCGGCCCGTGAGCCTAGGCAAACTAGATGGTTGCCTAGAGCGCCACTGGCCCGGGCGCCTGATGAGGATGTCTTGGCCATTGACAGCTGTGTAGATGGGGGTGCTGATCGTGCCTCTGCCTAGGGTGCCAGCTGCCGCAGCCAGCCTCGGGCCGCTCCTGATAACTATGGCAATAGACACTAACCTCTTTAAGTTACTGATTTACATATTAAACACTTAGGCTTCATCTCAACAGGAACAAACAAATTTCAAATGCAGACCTATATACTTAGTATATTAATCGTTAAAATGTTGTTGTAGTTTGGATAAGTACCCAAAAGTTGAGATGCTTCTATGAATCACTTGGGAATGCAAAATTAGACTAGAAATCAGGTGATAAGAGATTTTCTTCAGAAAATTCCAGTAGATTTTGCTTTTTAACTGGGTCAGCAATATATTTTGATTCATCATAGGTGTTACCAAAATTATGCATTACATGTAAATGTTTATCAATGTAACCTAACATACTTTAAAATAAATAATGGTGCATTATATAACTTCTAATCTGAGTCTTTTGCGATTATAAAGACATTGATACAAGAGGATTCATAATTACCTCTTTATATGTTGAAATTGCACATTTCAGAGTGCCAGAATTAGAGTACACTTGCATAGGAGGTATAGGTTTAATTATTCCATATTACCAATAATACATGTAAAGTCTCATTATGAGTTTTTTGTCGAGTATTTCTTCAGAAAAGTTCGACAATTTGCTAATTGAATAGTCAAAATAAATTCTTGGGTATTTCTCTATTTCTTCCAGTTATTGGGTATTTCTCTATTTCTTCAGTTATTTGTTGAAAATTAGTACAACTTTAAATATTTACTTAGAATACTTAATATTCTAGGATATATATCTTGTTAATGAATAGTTTTGTACATGAAGGACCTAATCCTATAGTCTTCCTATTCACAAAGCTTCCATTTAATTAAACAAGAATTCTGTTTTTCAACTTAAATTGTTAAATCGCCTTGTAGTCGTAGACAATTTTTCCCTGTTGTAGGTTCCTGATGGACTTCTGCCTCTTCCCTTTGGATAGGAGTTAACCATTAATAGTATAACACTTTTTTTCTATATGCTCTAGAATATAGCAGGATGCCTAAAAAATTGGAAAGATGAACTAGTCAGAGGGAATATATTCTCTAGTACTCTACTTTTTCTAATTATAAGAACCAGATTTGAATTCTGTTGAGGAAGAACTTAGTTAAGGTATACTATATGTATACAATAATATTTATTGTTTTTAACAATTGTATATTTAATGTGATGAAATGAAAATCCATCAGCTTGTCTATTGTCATATGTTCATTCAATGGCATCCAACTTTAATAAGTAGCAGGTTTACAACAAACAAAAGAGATTCTTTTTCATGCAGCGCACAGTCAAACTGTGGTGCTCTTTGTCAGAACACCAGAACTTTAACAGGCTTTAAAAAAGATCTAGATATATTCAAGGTGGTTACATTATTCTCTATTAAATGTTGCTCAGGACTACTAAAATTGAGTTATGGGTTCTTTTTTTACCCTTTTCTTCCTGTTTTCCATCTTCTTCTTTTGTTTCATTGTGCTTCTTTTTTGAAATGGGGAAGTAAAAATAAAAGGAGGGAGAAGACTCAGTTTCTGCTATTCTTCGCCTTCAGCCAGAGCAGTGGCTCCTGAGTTGGATGAAAGTTCTTAAGGTCTCAGAGTTAAAAAATTGGATTAGGAAGGAGATATTAAAAATGTATAAATAACAAGAAGTTATCATTCTCTTTTGTTTCACCAAATTATAGATAGCACTGAACCTTGCATGATAGTAATAGACACATTTAATGTTTTAAAAGTGAATATCTACTCTAGGTAAAATAGTCAGGCATGATTTGAAAAGAGCTGAAAGTCATTATTCTTATCACTAAGCTAGTGGGCTATTTGCATTTCATTAACATAACCTTGGTTAAGTCTAATGCTTTAATTATTAATAGGTCCAATATGCATCATCAAACACCAGCAACTTAAAGTGCAGGTCTACTCTGAAAATTAATTGTGTAAAAATGGCATCTTTCCATCTTACCAATCTGTTCTTTGTGTCTATTTGAAGACATATCTGCTGATTTTTTTATCGACAGAAGTATATATTATATATTATTGTGAGCTAACACAGCTAAGAGTGGGAGCTTAGTTCTGTTTTGATTCATGTGTCACTAGCAGAACTCTGAACCTACTTTTAGTTGCAGGCCTTAATTCTGCCCTCAGTTGTCCCTGGACAACCTTTCTGAAGATAATGAGGTTGTAGACGAAAGAATTTGAACCCTGTGTGGTTGATTATCTGCAGGTGGGGGAAATCCAAGCAGTGAATCTGACCTACTGTGATTACACAGATGTAGCCAGAAGTAGAATTTGGGCAAAGGAATCATAATCACTGGTGATAATGCATGAGCTAGCAAGAAATGTAGATGCGGATGCTAAGTTGCTATCCCAGGACTGAAAAAAAACCCCCAAAACAAACAAACAAAAAACCCAAACAAACAAAAAACACTCCTTTTATGCAAATTTGATCTGTAATCAGTGATGGAAAAAAAGCTATGGAACTGCAGACTACCGTTTTTACTTTTACATTTGAGAGATCCTTACTTAAAAAATACAGATCAGTATACTTGCTGAAATATCTGTCCTATCTGTGTGTACCACCATACATTAATGGCTATCAACCTTTTTTGACAACTGAATGCTTTTCAGGAGTCTGATTTGTCTTGCGTAACTCCAAGTTTCACCTCACTCAAAAACTACTTGCTTAAAATCAGACATAAAATACGAAGTGTCACAGTATGCTCTTTTTGAAAAAAAATTACTGGCTCATTTTTACCATATAATTATAAAATAAATCATTTGGACTGCAAATATTGTACTTATTTTTCAATATATAGTATATAGAGCAGTATAAATAAGTAATTGCCTCTGTGAAATTTTAGATTCTACTGACTTCACCAGTGATTTTTATGTAGGCTATGGTAAAACTAGGCAAATATCTATATGAGTTGAGGTACCCTCGAAAGACCTCTGTGTATCTCTGGGGCACATGTATTACAATTAAGAAACTGTTTTATGATTTGTCTTCATACATTTACAATGCCTGTCCAACATAAATGAAGAAAAAGGCTAATTACATGGGATAAACTGAAAAATTAAAGAAACCTCACAAGTATTACTAAAAGCCCTTTCATTATTAGCTAAGGCTTCCATTTGTCATTACGTTTGGCAGCTGCTATTCTGGTAGTATTAGCAGAAGTGTAAAAGCAGTGATATTAAAGGCCATATTCTCCACTGCCTTGTACATTGGATATTTATTTACATCTATACACTCCCGTTCTGATCTGGCAACATTTTACAAAACTGCTAATGATTATGCAGGGTAAAAGTGGAGAATCAGACTTTCGTTTCTGTGGTGTCTGGGGGACATAAAATACTTTCAAAACCAAAGGTCAACTAGCCTCTTTTGAACAATAACTTTATTATTCTGTGAATAATATTACATAACAGTACTGTATTTACTTTGACACATCACAGGGTGGCAGCATGAAGATAAAAATACTACATTATGGGAAATCATAAGGACACAGCAGATCCCTCTCATTTGAAATCTTCTGACATAGTGCAGGTGCAAACACAGGAATATGACAGCAAGTTACATATCTATTTGATTTATTCACAACAGTCATGCTTACAAAGAATGTCAGAAATACATTTTTTTCTCTTCTCTTTCCCATAGGTTCTTGCACAACACCTGTTATGGTAGTATCTGAGCACTTTCTAGTAGTACTTTAAGAAACATGACTAACATCTGACACATTTTATTCAATTATTGAATGTTTAACCAGCATACAATATCAAAATTGAATAAGTGAAGTAAGTTGAATATGATTAGTAAAGAATTACTCCAATGACATTTGCAGAAATTATGATCTTCATTATTGAAGAGAAAAATAAGCAAAATATTTTTCAAAGTGATTTCATTATTGTTTTAAAAGGATCATAGATGTTTATAATTTTACTAAACTCAAATACCAATTTGCAGAGACACTTTAGTGTAATACGTTTTCAAAACTGAAGCATTTTAAACAACACATCATTTTATCCTCCCACATATAGAGTCGAGCGGTAAGAACATCTTAAGAGGAAGTATTATAGCTCTACCTGAATGTATTTTTACTGTCAAAGTGAGAAGAGTTTATGAAAACATTCATAAATTAAAAAAAACTGTAGAAGAAACACAAATTAATCTGCATCCCACTTCTAAAGCTCTTTAATGAAGTATTGCTGTAATTATCATCTATTTACTGTTCTCCGTAGTTTTATTTAGTGAATTATATTGCTTTCCACAAAATGGCTGAGAGAGGAAATAAATTACATGAAAGTTCAAAACAATTGTTTCTTTTGGCCTTTCTGGTGGTTGCTGTTGTTGTTTCTGGATTTTTGTGTTGTTTTGTTTTTTTTTTTTTTTTTTTTTTTTTTTTTTTGCATTTCATTCACCTTATTATGTTATCCTTCCTGATGAATTTCTAACTAAAAAAAGATGTTATGCCGTTATGGTGACTCAGATATAAAACTTTAAGTGAGACAACATTTTATTCTGTAATTTTATTCTGCAAATATTAATTTGTATTATTTCAGGTGAACATTTGAAAACATTGTAGATTTTGGAAGGAAGGTCCAGTACCCAAAGCAGCTTGAACTTCTACTACTTTTTCTGCCATATGCTACTTTTCTTTTCTTACAGAATTTCTCCTCAGCAGCATGGAATTTTTAAATGATGCCCACTGATTAGCAGAATATTTTAGTAGGTGAACAGATTTGGTTTCTGAGCTCAGACTTGACTAGTCCATCCAGCATTAATTTCTATGATATAGAAAAGAGAGACTGCATTTATATATTTCAAGAAATCCCTTCACAGCTTATGAAAATCTCTTTGGTAATCAAACCATTTATTAGCTTAAACTTGGACTTGCCCATTGTGAGTTTTCATCTCTGGAATAATTTATTATCTGTATGAGCGTGTGTAACATCTTCATTATGCTATAGAAATGTACCCTCTCATTTGTCCACAATATTTTTGTTGGCCAATTTTTCTGTTGAAAACAATTGTTGTGTAAAAGGGTATCACAAATGTGGTGCCAGGTTTGAATTTCTGAAAAGCACTGGCAAATTGATATAGACTATGCTCTACTTCATGATGACCAGATCTGATGCTTTGTTCCTATGATGGGGTGAGGCAGGCAGAATTACAATAATGAAATAGGATAGTCCTTCATTTTAGAAATCACTTGAATTTGTGAAGTACTTAAAACGTTTAAAAACATTTTAAAAGGTGTATTTCATAATCCTATTTATGCTAGGTCATTGAATTACATTAAAGATATTTTTACCTTTAAAAGTATTTTATAGATGTGTTAAAAGCCACGTACTGGCAGTGGCTTTACTTAGGGTGTTCCAAGGGTCTCATTTCCACAATATTATACATCCTCATGTGAAAAGTAGGAAATTTGTATGCTAAGAATGTGAAATGTGTTAAATTGCTTGAAAATAATTC
The DNA here is from genome assembly GCF_052426305.1 of Pelodiscus sinensis. Taxonomy (NCBI): domain Eukaryota; kingdom Metazoa; phylum Chordata; order Testudines; family Trionychidae; genus Pelodiscus; species Pelodiscus sinensis. The sequence goes on along the minus strand of NC_143058.1, from coordinate 22,901,307 downwards.
ATGTAGTTTGCATGCTGAGCTACCTGCTGTGTCTCAGGTTCTATAATTTACTACAGGACTGCATATTTGTGGAGAGAAACTAGTTGAATGTATCACTTTGAATAACAAGCACATGATCCAAAGGGAATATGTAGTAAAAGTGGGCATAATATAAATTCAGCTGTCATGCAACCAGGAGGTGGAGGAAGAGAAAACAAAGTTTATCTTATCATGCTTATCTGGATAATTATTATATGATAGCACTACTGTAAGAGTGAAGGTATGTCTACATTGCAGAGTTTTTTTTCGGAAAAACAGTTGTTTTTCTGAAAAAAACTTCACTTATGTCCACACTGTAATCATGTTCTTTCAGAAAAAAATTGAAAGAACTGAGGGGTTTTTCCAACATTGGTAAACCTCTTTCTATGAGGAAGAAGCCTTTTTCTGAAAGAGTTCTTTCGGAAAAAGGCATGTCTGGATGGGGAAAAGGGAGTTCTTTCAAAAGCAGAGGAAAAAGGAAAAAGCACAGGTGCCCTGGTGGCCACTCCATCCATAGTAATCACAGCTTAAATGAGAGACAGCGTCCATTCAGTGTGGACGCTTTCCCTTGAAAAAAAACAGATAGCTTTTTCCATGTACTTTTGCTGTGTAGATACCGTATTTTCCGGCGTATAGGGCGACTGGGCGTATAAGACGACCCCCTATCTTTTTAATTAAAAGATAGGGTTTCATCTTATACCCCAGCGCCCCTCCGCCTCCTTTGCTCCCGGTGTCCCTGGTCTGCTGGAGATGGTCCCCAGCAGACCAGAGGCACCGGGAGCAAAGCCGCCAGGAGCGCCTGGGCTCCCCCCGGCCCCCCCCGCCCCCCCGGAGCCCCTCCGCGGCTTTGAAAGCCTCGGGGGAAGCCGGCGGGGGGGCATCCCAGGCGCGCATGGGCTGCCCCCCGCCGGAGCCCCTCCGCGGCTTTGAAAGCCTCGGGGGAAGCCGGCGGCGGGGCATCCCAGGCGCGCATGGGATGCCCCCCCTCCGGAGCCCCTCCGCGCGGCGCGGAGGGGCTCCGGAGGGGGGGCAGCCCCTGCGCGCCTGGGATGCCCCCCCGCCGGCTTCCCCCCCGGCTTTCAAAGCCGCGGAGGGGCTCCGGCGGCGGGGCATCCGGCGTACAAGACGACCCCCGATTTTTGGGGGATGTTTTTTAACTTCAGAGGTCGTCTTGTACGCCGGAATATACGGTACTCTCTTTCGGAAGTTTTTTGGGAAGAACTCTTCCAGAAAAGCTTCTTCCAAAAGAAGCCTGCAGTCTAGACATAGTCTGAGTGTCTGCCAGATTAGGTGCTTAGACTGAAAAGTTTCACATTCAGTCTGGTGCACCAGATCTCCCCAGAGTGGGGTTTGTATATTTATTAATTTTCCAGTGCTGAAAGCACTGTTGGTATTCAAATAATCATTAGCCTAATAGGATGAAAGATGGAATTCAATACATAATTTTAGCCAATGACAAATTATAAGCATTATTAGGGGCAATGAATAAAAGAGAAAAAAAGACTGGAAAGCTTGCAGTGGTTTGTGAGTGACAGAACCAATAAAAGGATGTACAGGGACAGACCTTTAGAGCTGTCTGGAGTCTCATGGTTTACCTGACACCATTTTTTGGATCATGAACAGAATTGAGGCTTAATTCTTTATTAGTTTGTTGATAAATGATTAATCAATGCTTGCTCTAGGTTTGGTCTTATGAAGACAGCTTAGCACAGCTGAAAAGTATACTTTAAAAGTTCCATCAATTTGAAAGATTTTACCATTTCCTGAGAGATTCTCAACTTTAAGATTGGAAATTCCATTGGGACTTGTTCAATCTTCCAGACTGGTAGAACTTGCTACGGGTGCCTGATATGTATCAGAGACAAATAATTGCAGAATGAAATCCACAAAGTGGGAATTAAATGGTAGATATAAAAATAAGAGAGGGGTTTAAAATACAGAAGAGTATTATTCTTTTTAAGTAGGACATGAGTTATTTTCATTCAAGAACCAGAACAGTTGACGAAAGTCACAAGTATTTGCATTCTTTTATTCTCTAGAAACAATTTTAAAATCCAGTATTAATGAAAATGCAGCCCATGTCTAACTACTATAAGAAAGCATTTATTTTATGTAAGTTTTAGAAACTCAGTGCTTCGATTTCTTCATATCCTTTAATGTACAAATATCATTTTCACCTTGCAGGATATGTATGTTTTTAATCAAGCAGAAATGTTTTCACGATAACAATCTACAGTCAGTATACAAACTCCCCTTTCTTAATGGTAGCATTGTATTGGTTACTTTGATAGTTTATTGTTGAGAGGTCAGCTACTATACTTGAAATGTTCTTCAGGCTATGTGCTAAAGAAAGCATTTTAGAAATAACATGGTTTAAAAAAAGCTTTGAAGTAAATGAAAAATTAATTGAAGGGAGAAAATTATATACATTATTGTCCATAAAATTTAGTGTGAAAAAAGTGGTGTGCTTAGGGAAAGGGTGTTTACAGCAGACAGCCAAATAGAATTCAAGACATTGAGAAGGACAATGGAGAGTGAGACAGATCCCATTTTTCTTCTCTGATTCCATTATTTAAATGCCTTCAGCGACTTCCTGGATCGTTAATATATCGTATTTCCTGTTCTTACTGAAATCTAAGATACTTCATTTTAGTTTTCCAAAATTTGTGTGTGTCTGTCTACATACCCACTGATATTCTCCACTAAATGATTTTAGCATCTACGTTGTTATTATTTGTCAGTAATAAATTATATGTTTTACTCATATTGTTCCATTCTGATGGAATACTTTACTGTATGTGTACTGTATTATTGACTGGAATGTTCCTGGTACTAAAAGAATAAAATTAGATACTCACAAGGTGATAGCTAAATGGAGACCGGAAAGAACAGAACAAAACAACACACCTTTTTAATATTGGCAGCCATCAAAATAAAGAAAGAGAAAAAGAGAAGTGAAGTGCAGACAACTGCACAATTTGGCAAGATAAGAACATAACATAAGAACGGCCATATTGGGTCAGACCAAAGATCCATCTAGTCCATTGACAGTGCCCCAGACGGAGGGATCACAACAGGTAATCCTCATGTGATCCCTCCTCTGTCACCCACCTCCAGAGAAACAGAGGCTAGGGACATCATTCCTACCCATCCTAACTAATAGCCATAGATGGACCTAACCTACATGAAACTATCTAGCTCTTTTTTGAACCTTGTTAAAGTTCTAGTCTTCACCGCATCCTCTGGCAAGGAGTTCCACAGGTTGACTGTGCAAACGATGAAGATGAAGAGAATGTGTTTTGTACTTGTGCTTTCCATACAAGGTGAAACTTTTGAGCAGGAAGGTAAACATGAAAAAACAGAAGTATCCATTCTGAGTGATTATCTCTATGTGTATTTATACATGTGGGTACAGGTGAACACTAACTTACCTGAGTATGGATTTTTTTTTCACAAACAGTGTGCTTTGGTCCACACATTTGTCAAAGCTCCCATAACTCTGAATAGAGGGAATAGAGCAGGGGTCTCTAACTCAGTTTACCTTAGGGCTAGTGCCAGTCCTCAAATCCTCCTAACAGGCTAGTGGGCACTGCCCCTGTTATTAGATCAGGACATATGACATGAAGGGAATATGATTTTTAAGTGTTATTATTACATCATCCAAAATTATAAAACTGGAGTCATTTAAAGAGAAAATAAATAAACCAAGAGTGGATAGGCTTTTAGAACAGAATATTTTCTTTTGTTCTATATTATTCCTTTGTTCACATAAAAGTTTAAAAATTACTATTCTTGTTTCTTCATGTCATGATTTTCCAATACACTTTGATGCTTACAAAACATGCTATTAAATCTGTAAAGTACAGCACGATTCAGCTAAACAGAGGCATAAGAAAAAATGGTATAATAGAAATCCTTTTAAAGACTCAAAAAACCTGGTAGATAAAGAGATTGGATCAATTATAATGAAACATTAATAATATATAAAGGAACCTTTAGGACCTAGAATATATATCAAAAGATAAAAAGCACGGATACATAACATTTTCTATAGAAAAAAATGGAAGAAATGGGCATTGAATGAGAGTGGAAAGCTGGTCACATCTTGATTATATTCATGTGAATTAGCAGCTGGCCAATGAAAGAAAGTGGAATTGACTGCAGGCTATAGTAATAGTAAATTCTGAGGTCAGTTACAAATTTAGAAAATTCTAATGACAATTCAATCCATTTCAGTCTAAATAGAAAACACATTTAACTCTTTGGATTCCTATAGTTGTCAGAAACAGTGCAAAGGAAAGGGAAATGACAGGCTAGGTAGAGACAAAGGGAGAAACGAGTCAGAGAGGATGACAGAAGGGAAGATGGGAAGTGTATGGGTGAGACTCAAAGACAAAAAAAAGGAATAATAAGAGAATTACAGTAAATATAAGATCACAGAGGGAATGGTGGAAATCAGTAGTAGCTTTGTAGGTGTTGGTTACACATAAAATCTTTGTTATATACGAGTTAGAAATTTTCTTTGTGGTGCCTAAAATATCTTGTTATGCAATACAAATTATGTGGCTTGCATCAGTGCGCTGGTTGGAAGTGGTTGTCATGTTTGTGTACAAGACATGTTAACATGTTTTATTATCATCTTTCCTTTTACATTCCAAATGATAGTCTCTTGCCATTGTAAACCTGTGATAAAGAAAGGGGCTCTAATTCTCTCCTGTTTCTGATGTGGTATTTTTAATAGCTTATCCTGTGACTTGCAAGATCTATTAATTAAATTGTGAGTTCGGAATTAATTCCCTGCCCCACTGTGTTCTACCTGATTATGCTTTTCATTGTCCGTTCTTTTTTTAGCATAAAATAAGGAATCACATGCATTTTCTAACTATTTAAAATTGGTTTGTTATTTCAATGCAAACAGCTGTAAAATGGTCAGAACAAACCATGTTGTATTTGTATTCATCTTATGTGATTTTTCTCAAAGACTAATATGGCTGCAAATGGCTTCGGCAACATTCCTCAGTCTGTTTTTCAGTCTCTTGCTCCAAGAAGGAAAGAGAATAAGCAGCTGACTGCCAGATATTTCTAAGTCAGGTTTACTTCTCTTCCTTTGAACAAGAATAAAAAAGCTTGTTGCCAATAGATCTCAGCTGGGCCCTGTTTCCTAAGAGTGATTAGGAGAATGTGCTGTCTGTCCACTGTTCTCTCAGTCAGGGTGCACTTCTCTTCTATTGAAAGAGGATGGGTCAAAGCTACTGCTGCTGACCAGCATTTCTCAGGCAGGTCACCTTTACTCTTTTTGAAAATAATAATAATAAAAGAATGCTATATAGCTGCCAGTTGTTCTCCCTGAAGGTCTGTTGAATGCTATTTCATTCAAAAAAATAGAAAAATGATTATCTTAGAATACAGTAATCACTGTAAGAAATGGTAAATCACAAAATTACACTAAATTTTTATTTGATACATTTTACTAGAGGGCCATCTCATTTGGGATTGTCAGTTCTGTTCGACCCTTTTGATTGAGCTGACCCGGGTATGTATTTTCCTCTTAACCTTTTCTTAGAGCATTTGCCTTGAAAGTAAACAGTAATGTAACTATTCCTCATGTGATTCCCTATCAAGATGTACTGTGTATAAAGTCTGGCAGAAATAATTGTGGAAAAGATAAGTAAAACAATAAGCAATATTTGTTAGGAACCATTGCTGGTAGTAGCAGCCTTGCACAATAGAGATACAATGTTTCTGGTTCTGTTTTCTGTTATGAAGCATGTTTCAGGTTAAATAAATTACCTCATTTTTTTTAAAAGAAAATAGTCAGTTGATCTACTTGATCACATTACATACAAGGTTGGATTTCTGGGTGAATGGTTTTCAGTGGCTGATATCCTTATAATAGCAATTTAAAGAAAATGGAAGATGGATTTCAGTATAATTCCTCCTATAATAATTACTGAATCTAAGATCCAACTTCTGCCTCCTTTGGTTAATTTACTCTAGTATGAAATTTATTGCTTAAGGTGGTTATTCCCTTGTTACTGGGAGTCCTGCTTCTTGGCACTAAGAACTAATGCATTAGTGTCACTGGGTAGAAATTTTATACACAACATTCTTTATGGTGAAAGTTGATAGTGAGTTCCTGGAATTTTTCAGAATCATTTTCAAGACTGGATATAAATTTTTCATATGGAGCAGATAAAATACATGGTAGACAACCATCCTTTAATAAATGAGAATATCTGAAAATGTGAAGTTATGATTGTTATATTTTAAAGTGCATGATTTTATGCTGAGCTAGAGTTTGTACAAATCATTTGTGTGTGTGCGCTATATCTCATGTTTCTCAAATATAACAGTGGCACTTTACTCTGTTTAAGTCATCTTCCTGTTATTTTGCAAAGGCACTGGAAAACTGAAATATACCCTTAGCTGCAGATTACTGTGTGAAATGTCCTTCTACTTAATGGAAATCCTCTATGTTCTGCTTGCTGTATTCTAATGATACTAATAACTGTACATGTATGATTGTTTATACTTGTTTATTAAAACAAAGTCTTCTTTCATATATCGAATGCTGAGCGGGATACATGATACCTAATGGCCTTTTTTGTACTGTGCTTTTGATGTCTGACAATCCAGACTGTCAGTTCATCAGGCTCAACAATTTGTGAAGAAGCAATAGCAAAGGATCAGTTAAACACAGTAGTAACAGCCTTGTTAGGAGCAATAATAGGCTCTTACTAATGTCTTGATTCTCCTACCATTTTAATGGCATGGTTTTGTCTGTCGTTTCTGTATGGAGGTGCACATTATCACAGATTTTCTATAGTTCGTAAAATAAAGAGTTTCAGCATAGAAATTTCTCATTCCTAACTTAAGGTCCAGTGTTCTTTGTCCTGAGCAGAAGGCAAATGTCAATATAAAGTGTTTGATAAGGATATTTTTCATTTGAGCGCCCTAAATTTAAAATTGTCAGGTTAGGAAAAGCATACTGTGGTATTCAGTGTTTGATCTGATCCTCTGAACATTGGAAGGGCTTCATGATCTACTGCTTGAAAAGTCTCTGATCCTGGAAATTATCTTTCAATTTATTAAGACCTCTGAATGAAATTACATCGAAACCTGAAAGTGCAGTGGTACTTTGGAGACTGACTCTGTAAAAATAGCATTATTATGTTCCATGTTTGTCTTTCAGGATCTTCCATAAGTCATTTTTCATTTTCTGACTTTCTTCTGATAACCAGATATTTAATAGCCAACCTGGGACTTAAAGGTCAAGCTGTGTTTTGCTTTGGTTTTTTTTCCCCTAGTTCACATGTCATTACTAGTCAGAAGGATTTTGCAGTCAGAACTGTAGTTAACAATTCTGTTAATGGTGCTTCAGTCAGAATGGAATCCAGCTCATTTTCTCATAGTTTACCTTGATTCTCTAGGGGGAAAAAAACCCTTATGTTGGTCACTAACAGGGGTTAGTGTGCACTTTTAGAAATAACCCTGTGAATAAAGACTTCAGATCCCCTCTGTGATGGAGTCCTGTTCCTTCTGTTTTCACCTTGCTTCGGAAATTTATTATTATTATTATTATTATTATCATTATTATCATTATTATGTATTTATTTTATTCATTTATTTAAACATTCATGCCATGGTATCACCTAGAGCAGTTTTACAAATATATAAAAATGACAATCACTGCCCCCAAAGAGTTTACAAGTTAGAAGACAAGATAATCTAGTGGATGAGACATACACACAGGTCAGGAAAGTGCTAGGGAACACAGGAAAGCACAAAATTATATGATATGTACAATTCTCAGCCAAAGAAGAGTGTTACCAAGTTGCTGTTTACTACGTACATTATAAATCAGGAGAATTCTGAGAAGAGAAATGATGATGTCACAGACTTTGAAGTTGGGCAGTCATGCCTAGTGGTCAGAGCCAGGATCAATGTGGAAAGTCAGAGCTGTAATCAGGTACCAGGAGTCAGAGCCAAGAGTCAGAAACAGACTCAGGAACCAATGAGGAAAGAGAACTAGAGCTGGGCAGGAGCAAGGCTGGGGAGAAGACAGGTATAGAAGCAATTTCAGGTGCTAGATTTAAGCACTGACCTTGGAGCAGCCTGCTGGATCCTGCCAGATAATCAGATGATTTTCCTGAGCCCAGCTGAGCTCATATGTTACCTAGCCCCAGGTTCATCTGAGGGATCTTAGGCCTACAATTCCTGGCAAAACAAGGGTAAGTCTGTGGCTTTATATATTTTCTGTTGCCTACTCCTTTTTAAGGCTGTGAATAAGCAGGCACAGTTCCCAAGGTCTAAGGATAAAAGGGGCTCCTTTGTGGGCATGAAGTCCAAGGTATAGTCTAGTCTTAAAGTAAGTGGATTTGATTCTGAATACACATACACAAATTTTAGGCTGAGTATTAAAGTGCCATGCTATGCTATATGACAGATATTCCAGTAGTATACTTGTAATTTGGGTACTCATATCTGTAGTTCTTCTTTGCCTGACAGTTATTAATAGATTGTATCCTCACAACACTCCTATAAGATAGGAAGTTTTATGTTCTCTTTACAGATAGACAACTGAGGGACAAAATGGGTCTGTGACTTGCCAAGATCAGATAGGAAATGTGTGGCATAATGGGAAATTGAACACTCCTTAGTAGCTGCATGATGACTTGGCCATGAGATCATCCTTCCTATTGATAGATGGGGGAAAAAAGTTGTTGTTGACTTTTGATCACAATTATGTTGTTTAGGGGTCAGTATTTGTAGAGTAATCAATAAAGTGGAGACTCCTTGTAGTCCTTGTCATTCTCTCACAATCTGTGTCACTCCGTATCACCTCCATGGTACTTATTTCATCTTCAAGAACAGTAATGATGGCATGTTAGGGCATCATCAGAAATACAAGCTGACGGATTCTGTTTGACAAAGCAATGAGGAAAAACCATCATTGCCAGAACAGCTGGGACACAAAATTCTAATTCTTAAAAAAAAAAAAATATCAGTTTATGTCTTTTAGGCAAAATGAAAAAAAATTTATTTCCCCCACACAGCTTCCTTTTATTTCAGAGAACCTGCACCTTCTGTTTTTGAAGTGCAAAAAGCTGTTTTACCCTATCAGCACCAAGCTGGCATCACCAGTTGCAGCACTACTCCTGTGTGGAAGATATTGGGAGAAAGAAGAGCCTAGCCTAGTGCTCCATTGATCTGAAAAATCCATGGTTCCCCTCATATAGCAACATTGAGAGCTTGGTCTCTACTAAACATGTTGAAAAAGTTCCTGTGAGTAGAGGGGGGGGGGGGCTGAAGTCACATCTCTGGACTTAAATGAGACAGACAGTAAACATGGGAAGAAACTGGAGGGGACCTTAGCACAGAAAATCAAGTAAGACCCAATTGTCAATGAGAGAGAGAGGCAAAGTTGGTGTAATCTACATGTCCAGACAGTGAAAGATCTGATTTAAATAGAGGGGTCTTATTTTAACATACACATGCCCATACATTCTGCTAGATGCTCCTTTTGGTAACTGCTCTCTTCTGGTCTTTCAGTTCTCTCTCCTCAATGTGTCAGTTACACTAGCTTAGTCTCTCCTATATACTTAATTTCTCAAACAAAAAGGGATGGTCCGGGAATTATTTTGAGGAAGTTCAGTGTCCTGAGCTTTGGAGGAGGTGAGACTAGATAATCACAATGTCCCCTTCTGTTCTTAGAATATATGAATCTATAAACTCTTTCAGACTCAGTAGAATAAATTCAGAGTGATGTGTAAGTTGAGTAGAAGTGAACAAATTTAATGGTAGTAAATTGGATGTGAACCTAAGAGTTGGAGGGTGACAAAGTAAATCTAAGGGAACAGTCAAGCAGTCTGAATTTGTGTAACTACACTGGCATGCCTGAAAGAAAGTGAAAGTTAAAGTAACTTAAACTCCATTGAGACTCAGCTCTGAACTTGGCCCACTAAGTACATCTATTATTTTCCATTAATAACCACTAAGTTCCTAAATTAATAGTTAATAACATAATAATGTTTCTTAGAATAATGTCTCTTACCATTGTAATATTAATCTAAAAAGGAGCTATGCATGTACATTATATCTCACGAAAAAATTTGTGTAAAATCTAAAATGCATGAATAAAGTTTGCTTTATGCAGACAGAGCATAAAGCTGCTACTGAATAGTAGAATGTGCTTATGTAGGGCAGAGGAAATCTACAAACATATACAGAGCATGAGTCTGGGGGGAAATATATCATCTAAAGGAATCTAATTTTGTATTACTAATATTATTCAACTTTGGTTAATATCTGAGTCAACAAAACAGTTAATAATCTGACCTTAACCTTGTATTATAAAATTATAATTTATTCCTGGGCATGTGGAATGTTAATGTTATTGAATATAAATTAGTTAAGAAAGAAATTTATTATGCTAAGTTAATTTTGAATGTGTTTTTCATTTTTGCAGAGCTGAATAGTCTGTCACAAGTCTTGTTGATTATGTTTACAAGAAAAGCTAAGAATTTCAAACCAATATTTTCCTCAAGCTTTGACTTTAGATTTGAACTTGCTTTTGTAGTCATAAAAGACTTTTTAAACATCACATTATTTAAAAAAATGAGATGTGTTGATTTTCTTTAATTAACCCTAACTGCTTTAATCATTCATCTAGCAGCTGTAGGTGTGGTGATTTTTTTAAAAATTTTCTTCATGTAACCGAATTGAGTCTGAAAAGTTACATTGAGTCTATGGAAATGGTTAGTATGCCACAAGCTAACAACCTGCAGTGTGGTTGAAATGGTTTCTGTAGAGACAAATAGCTCAAGTGGGAGTGAAACAAAATATTAAATAAGAGTAGGAAGCATTCCTGCTATGATTGAGTTGATAGTGTGACCTTAAATTACCTGGTGCTGTGTAAGCAAACTTTAGGGGTTAGAAAATCTGCTATTGCAGAAAAATTGTTTTCTCTATAGATACTAAAAAACTGATTCCCAGGCTAGCTTTTACAACACTTGAATAATAATCTGTATTTTCTGTTCTGCTACATGATGTTCTCCAGTGTCTGCTATTATTTGTATTTAATATTTCAATAATATTTATATTACTACAATATTCACATGTTGCAATCAGGAATGAAATCCCATTGCAGTAGGCACTATATAAAACTTGTACAAATACATGGTATCTGCTCTCAAAAGCTTACAGTTTAAGGGTTGAGTTTTCAAAGGTTCTCTATGTTGGCTTAATTCCTTCCACTGAACTCCAGATGTTAAACAGTTATGCTTGTCATTGGAAGTAGCCAGGCTAAACCAGAGTGTTTTTCAAAATTCCTAAGCATGTGTAAGTATGTCCCTTGATCATACGCAGAAGTGTGTGTGTGTGTGTGTGTGTGTGTGCACGTGCGTGCGCATACCACGTGGATTTGGGGTTGCCAACTTACTAATAGCACAAAACTAAACTCTCTGGTCCTGGCCCTTCTCCAAGGCTCAGCCCCCCCTCTCTCCCTCCACTAATCCCATTTCCTCCTCCTGCTATCACTCACTCTCCCCCATCCCACTAACATTCACTGGTAGAAGCTTCGAGTGTGGGAGGCAGTGAAGGAGGAGGGGTGCGGGCGCTATCTGGGGGTGCTTCCACTAGGGTGGAGCCAGAAATGAGTGCAGGAGGGGGCTTTGGGGCTGAGGGGCATGTGGGAACAGCCTCAGGGCTGAGGCCAGGTGGGTTGGGTGATAAGGGCATGCGAGCTTTGTTTGAGGCCAGGACATGGCTAGGGATGAGTTATTTGGGATGCGGGAGGGGGATCAGTGCTGTAGTAGGGAGATGAGATGTAGGAAGGGATATGGGATAGTTGCTCAGAGCTGGATCTGTTGCATTGCCTAAAGCATGCTACCTCCTTCCACCCCTTAGAGAGACCCAGAGTGAGCTGCATGGTGTTCTGACAGCAATTTAAAGGGCCCAAGTCTCCAGGCACTGCTACTGCCAAAGTACAGCCATGACAGCTGGAATCCCAGGCCCTTTAGAATTGCTGGGTCCCAGGACAGTTGCCCCCTTTGATCTCCCTCCTTTGTTGGTGGTCCATGTGCGAAGGTTGAATTAAGCAAGTGGCTTGGACCAGTTCTGTGGGGAAGTGAAATCAGTCTAGTACCACACAGTGTCCCAGTTTCCCTTTTGGAAATATGGTCACCCTAAATCCATCCAAAATTTGGGAAAGAATCCTCTTTAAACACAATCCTTTTTAATCACAATATTAACAATAGACATTTCTCCTTCTGGAAATATCTGCACACAGTCCAAGGTAAATGGTCAAAATACAAACAGCATTTTGTACATCAATCTGCTGCACTTCAGAGCAGTCATAAATGTGTATCAGCACTTTCTTCCCCTACTCAAAAACAAGTCCATCAAAATCAGGACAGGCAATATAGCATGCATGTATTACATCAAGGCTACGTCTACACTGGCCCCTAATTCCGGAAAAGCGATGCAAAACAGGTAAGTCAGCATAGGGAAATCCGCGGGGGGATTTAAATATCCCCCGCAGATTTAAATAAACATGTCCGCCGCTTTTTTCCTGGCGTGGGGAAAAGCCGGAAAAAAGTGTCTAGACTGGCGCGATCCTCCAGAATAAAGCCCTTTTCCGGAGGATCTCTTATTCCTACTTTCAGGTATTTCAGCTATTTCTTCACTTAGTTTTCCAAGGAGACAGTATCTATATTTCCTACTTTCAGGTAGGAATAAGAGATCCTCTGAAAAAGGGCTTTATTCCGGAGGATCACGCCAGTCTAGACGCTTTTTTCCGGCTTTTCCCCAAGCCGGAAAAAAAGCGGCGGCCATGTTTATTTAAATCTGCGGGGGATATTTAAATCCCCCGCGGATTTCCCTATGCTGACTTACCTGCTTTGCATCCCTTTTCCGGAATTTGGGGCCAGTGTAGACATAGCCCATCTGTCAAAGCCGACCTTGTTCCTCTTCACTCTGCACTAAGGAGATAAAGCTTTAGATATGCTGTATAGCCAATTGGATAGTGCACTCTGTTTCTTTCTTTTGTGTCTACAAAACGCAATGGATGACAACCTGACCAAACACTGCTCCTTAAGTCAAGAATGGGAGTTGGATGCTTGAGTCCTCAACAAAATATTTCCAGAAGTTGAGCTTTTTGCGACAGCTGCTGACATAAGTGCAAGAAATTCTTTTGAACAGGGTGATTTGATCTCTAAACTCTAGGAGATGGTTACTTTGTTGCATAGACGATTTTTTTTTCTATGCATATCCTCCAACTCAGTGGCTCTTCTAGGTCCTCAATTAAGTCACACATGACCAAGACAATTGCACGGGTATTGGGTTTTTTTACCTCAATAAACTCAACTGTCAGCCACATGGCTTCTGATCAGATCTCAACTCAAAATACAGGTCAGATACTTCACCCAAATCTGAACATCCTGCAACTACGAGGTTGATTCCTCAGTTGTACTTGGGGCTATCAATATATTCTTTGGAAGCACAAAAATACTGTTCAATAGCAGAAAGGAATCTACTACACACTCCTTTGATTAATTGGCACCTTTCTTCTATCTGGTCTTTTCTTTACTCCATCTTGGATAACCAGTTGGAATGAAAAAAGGAAGTCTTTTTGTGACTTCTAGCAAGGTTCATTTAGTGAAAATAACTTTCCATGTGACAATAAAAGTTGTCTTGGTATTTGCACAGCACAATTCAATCTTTTCTCACAGACTGAAATCCTTATACCTCTTTGAGATCTCAACATGGTTCTTAACTATGTCATGAAATAACCCTTTAAGCCCACTGCTACTTTTGTGGATTGTGTAGAAGTGGTAGATACGAAAGGGCTGTAATGGCAGAACATTTCTTCACTTAGTTTTCCAAGGAGACAGTATCTATATTTCCTCATTGAAAGTTCTTACCTATGGAGTATTCCATGTAGGAGAAAGAAAGAGTCTGAAGTCTGGGCCTGGTGCTTGAACCAAAGTAAGCACAAGTTATACTATGAGTGACAGATAGGCCTTGGCAAAAGCAGATGTTTACCTGCAAGTCAGTGTGTTTCGGCACTAGAACAGCTAGTTCTGATAAATATAAGTTATGTAAATATATTCCATCAGGATAGTGCAGCTGAGTCCATGAAAAAATAGTTTGAAACAACAAGAGTAAACGCATAACAATACATAGTGAATGCTTTAGAGGAAAGTACAAGGGGAGGTACCAAAATGTGTCATTAAATGCGTAAGATAATATGTAAGGTGTGTATCATTGTTGATTTCATTTTTGTAAATGAAATATTGGGGTACTTCAACTTAACTCTTTGGCCAGCCTAGGGGGCAATAGTGAATGAAATCCATACTATTGATTGAGCAAAGTCTATTGTCATGGGTACAAATGCATAAAGGCTTAGAGGCTATATGGCTACTGATGACTGTTAATGTACTTCATTCGACTAAACATGACTCGGCTGCCTTTGTATCTTATCTGAGTCAGTGGTCTTTGGGTGCTCTTGTAAAGTCTATTATGCTAGCTAGCTATGTAGAGGGAGCATACGAAAACACAAGGAACCAAAGGTTTATCATCATTGATGGAACAGGAGACCTGTCATGAATCCACACCAGTGAATCCTGAATTTACTTCATCACTATCCTGAACTATACTACACTCTGAATTTTATATCAATCAAGCTATTCACTTTCCAGTTCTTTTTCTCCTTAGCTACAACTGTCTACGCAAGTGTCTGTATTTCAAACACTAGATGTTAAATAAATGTTAGCCTTTTATGTGGACAGGACTATACCATTCAGGGTGACCCTTAAGCTTGGTCTAAAAAAGGATCTTAGTCTGAAATTAGCCCCCCCCCCCCCGTTTGAATTTGTAAGCAATTCATCCACACTACCAAGCTTGTTGTTCTGGAATAAGGGACTGCAGAATTCAAGCTCTGAAGTCTTGCTTTTCATGAGTAATAATGCTGTTCCTGAACTTGTAATTCAAACCTTTTGGCTCTGGGAGCCTTCCACAGCTCTCCAGAGTGATTCCTAGGGCTCTGAGTCAGAGGTAGTGCGTGCACATTAACAGAACCTGCTTCAGACTACATATGATTCTTCCTTGTAGTGAGAACTTGGAATTTTGAATTTGTAAAATCAGATACCCCAGGAGATTAGTCCAAGTTTACCAATTTCAATTTCTGGGCATGTCTAGACTACATGCCTCTGCTGACAGAGGCATGTAAACTAGGCTACCCGACATAGTCAAAGAAGCCGGGATTTAAATATCCCCGGCTTCATTCAAATAAACATGGCCACCACGCTGTGCTGGCTCAGCTGATCGTCAGCACAATGCGCGAGTCAAAATGTGGATCGGTCGACAGGTGAAGCCTTTGTCGACTGCTCCCTTATGCCTTGTGAAATGAGGTTTTCCAGCTTGGTATCATCTGCAAACTTAATGAGCATACTTTCTATGCTAATATCTAAATTGTTGAAGAAGATATTGAACAGAGCCAGTCCCAAAACCGACCCTTGCGGAACCCCACTTGCTATGCCTTTCCAGCAGGGTTGTGAACCATTAATAACAACTCTCTAAGTACAGTTATCCAGCCAGTTCTGCTCCCACCTTATGGCAGCCCCATCTAAGTTGTATTTGTCTAGTTTATTGATAAGAATATCATGCGAGACCGTATCAAAAGCCTTACTAAAGTCTAGGTATACCACATCTACTGCTTCTCCCTTATCCACAAGACTCGTTATCCTATCAAAGAAAGCTATCAGATTGGTTTGACATGATTTGTTCTTTACAAATACATGCTGGCTGTTCCCTATCACCTTACCACCTTCCAAGTGTTTACAGATGATTTCCTTAATTATTTGCTCCATTATCTTCCCTGGAACAGAAGTTAAACTAACTGGTCTGTAGTTTCCTGGGTTGTTCTTATTTCCCTTTTTATAGATGGGCACTATATTTGCCCTTTTCCAGTCTTCTGGAATCTCTCCTGTCTCCCATGATTTTCCAAAGATGATAGCTAGAGGCTCAGATACCTCCTCTATCAGCTACTTGAGTATTCTAGGATGCATTTCATCAGGCCCTGGTGACTTGCAGGCATCTAACTTTTCTAGGTGATTTTTAACTTGTTCTTTTTTTATTTTATCTTTTAAACCTCCCCCCTTCCCACTAGTATTCACTATGTTAGGCATTCCTTCAGACTTCTCAGTGAAAACCGAAAGAAAGAAGTCATTGAGCATCTCTGCCATTTCCAAGTTTCCTGTTACTGTTTCTCCCTCCTCACTAACCTGTCCTTGGTCTTCCTCTTGCTTCTAATGTATTTATAAAATGTCTTCTTGTTTCCCTTTGTTCCTGTAGTTAGTTTGAGCTCATTTTGTGCCTTTGCCTTTTTAATCTTGCCGCTGGTCTCCTGTGCTGTTTGCCTATATTCATCCTTTGTAATTTGTCCTAGATTTTTAGATCATGAAAGATCTCATGGTTAAGCCAAGGAGGTCTTTTGCCATATTTTCTATCTTTCCAACGCAGCAGGATACCTTGATTTTGGGCCCTTAATAATGTTCCTTTGAAAAACTGCCAATTCTCCTCAGCTGTTTTTCCCCTCAGTCTCGATTCCCATGGAACCCTACCTATCAGCTCTCTGAGCTTACCAAAATCAGCCTTCCCAAAATCCATTGTCTCTATTTTGCTATTCTCCCTTCTACCCTTCCTTAGAATTGTGAACTCTAGGAGTTCATGATCACTTTCACCTAAACTGACTTCCACTTTCAAATTCTCAACCAATTCCTCCCTGTTTGTTAGGATCAAATCTAGAACAGTCCCCCCCCCCCCCCCGGTAGCTTTTTCAACCTTCTTTGAAATAAAAAGTTGTCTTCGGTGCAGTCCAAGAACTTATTGGATAGTCTGTGCCCCACTGTGTTATTTTCCCAACATGTATCTGGATAGTTGAAGTCCCCCATCACCACTAAATCTTGGGATTTGTATGATATTGTTAGTTGTTCATCCACCTCTTCCACCTGGGTAGGTGGCCTGTAATAGACTCCTAGCATGACATCACCCTTGTTTTTAATCCCTTTTAGCCTAACCCAGAGACTCTCAACACTTCCGTCTCTTATGAACATCTCCACCTCTCTCCAAGTGTGTTCATTTTTAATATATAAGGCAACACCTCCTTCTTTTTTTCCTGCCTATCCTTCCTGAGCAAGCTGAACCCTTCTATACAAACATTCCAATCATGTGTATTATCCCACCAAGTTTCTGTGAAGCCAACAATGTCATAATTGTACTTATTTATTAGCACTTCCTGTTCTTCCTGCTTATTACCCATACTTCTCGCATTTGTATATAGGTATCTAAGATATTGATTTGACCTTGCCTCCCAATTTTGCCCTGACTCTCCTTTTTCTCTGCTATTATAGCCCACGCTCCCTCCCATTTCCGACCCAGGTCTACGTGTTCCCCACTTATCTGTGGGCTTTGCTCATCAATCCCCATCGAACCTAGTTTAAAGCCCTCCTCACTAGGTTAGCCAGTCTTTGTCCAGATAAGGTCTTCCACCTCCTCTAAAGGTGAACGCCATCTCTGCCCAGCAGTCCTTCCTGGAATAGCATCATGTGGTCGAGGAAGCCAAAGCCCTCCTGGCAACACCATCTTCACAGCCAGGCATTGACCTCCAGGATGCACCTGTCTCTCGCTGGGCCCCTACCTTTGACAGGAAGGATCAAAGAGAATACTACCTATGCTCCAAACTTCTTCACCCATACTCTCAGAGCCCTGTAGTCACTCTTGATCTGCTCAGTGTCACACCTCACAGTATCATTTGTATCCACAGGATAAGTAGCATGGGGTAGTAGTAAGAGGGCCAGATAATCCTAGACAATGTCTCTGTTATGGGAGATAACATTTCAGATCCGGGCCCCGGGCAGACAGATGACGTGTTAGGGCAACAGATGGGTGCCTCTGTCCCCCTCAGAAGAGAGTCTCTGACCACCACTACCCTACGTTTCCTATTCACAGTGGTGGCAGCAGACCTCCTAGCCTTGGGGGTATGAGGCTTCTCCTTCTCCATTATAGGGGGTGATTCCTTATCTCCTATATAAAGAAGAGCATAACTGTTTCCTAGTACTGTGGCGGGAGATTTGAGAGCAGCGGTGGAGCAGTGCCTGCTGCCAGAAGTAACCAGCTGCCAGTGTCCACCCTGAGCCATCTCCTCCTCCATCAGTGATGTGTCTGCAGTCCTGTATACTGGGACAGCTACCTCAGCTGTCTCCTGATGAACACAGTTGAGGAATTTCTCGTGGATTCAAGTGCTCCTCAACTTAGCCACCTCCTCCTGTAGCTCTCCCACCTGCTGCCTGAGAGATTCCACCAGCAGGCACCTTTTGCATTGGATGATCTCCACAGCCTGGATATCAGTAAGTGGGAATTCCAAGCAACAGTCCCTGCACAGGATCTGGGTAGAGGAATCAGGTGCTCTGTCTGGCTACAGGTTCAGGTGGAGGAGACAGAAGCAGTGCTGGCACAGGTGTTGTGAATCTTCCTGACTATAGTAGGCTTTTCTCTGTCAAACTCCCCTGTCCACTTTTGCTCCCTGGTCGCTCTGCCTCTGGCTTTTAAAGCCTGCCTGCCTAGGCCAGGCCTGCCCCCTCGTGAGTCACACAGAGGAAGTCTGACCAGATGCAATCAAGAGAGCAATTAAGGGATCAAAAGGTCAGGCACTTAGTTCCAACTGCCACAGCAGCTGAAACTGAAACTGCAGTCACCTGAAATCAGAATTCAACAAACACAATTCAAACAGTCGCGCAAACTCACTCACACCAAAAGCGAGTACTCTCACTCTCACCTGCCTATTCAGCGGCAGGATCTCTTGCGGTCCCTCTCAAACTCCTCTGTCTGCAGCCCCCTGTCCACTTTATAAACATAGTCTCCACTCAATAATCCAAGTCTTTAATGAAAATATTGAATTAGAACTTAGAACTGACCCCTGCAGATCTCCACTACATGGCTGTGTCTACATTGGAACCCTTTTCCGGAAAAGGGATGCTAATGAGACCAGTCGGAATTGCAAATGCCACGGGGGATTTAAATATCCCCCACGGCATTTGTATGAACATGGCTGCCGCTTTTTTCCGGCTCGGGGTTTTGCCGGAGGAAAGTGCCAGTCTAGACGGGATCTTGCGGAAAATAAACCCTTTTCTGGAAGATCCCTTATTCCTACTTCAGCCCCTATGTTCCTACTATTTGACAGTGAACCATTGAGAACAATCCTTCAACCAATTGTGAATCCACATTATAGTAATTTCATGACTGCATTTCCCTAGTTTGCTTATGGGAATGTCATGTGGGACTATGACAAAAGCCTTAGTACTACCAAGATAAATCACACCTAACACCTTTACCCTCATCAACTAAACCAATAATCATATCAAAAAGGAAATTATTGGTTTGACATGATTTGTTCTTGACAAATCCATGCTGGCTATAACTCTATTATCATCTGTGTTCTTTAGAAATTGATTGTTTAATAATTTGTTCTAATATCTTTCCAAGTATAAGAGTTAGGCTGACTGATTTATAATTTGTCCTGTTTTCTTTATACCCCTTTTAAATATGATATTATATTTATCCTTCTCAAGTCTTCTGGGACCTCAACCATCTTTCACAAGCTCTCATCTTTAATATCTAACAGTACTGCAATTGCAACAGTTAATTGCTTATGTAATCTACAGTGAATTTGCTAATTTAGGCTGACTTTTGTAAATATTCTGTAATCTGTTTTGACTTGTCTCCTTTCCTCTTTGATGTTAGTATTAATTATGTAAAGCACCTGGTCACCATTAACCTTTTCAGTGAAGACTCATGGAAGATAGGCCTTGAATACCTTGTCCTTCTAGACATCATCTATTAGCTCCCCTTCCCTGCTAAGTAGAAGACTGTCCCTCATCTTGTCTTGCTCATAATGTATTTATAGAATGTCTTCTTATTGCCTTTTTATACCCTTCTACATTTTGTGCTTTAGTCTTTCTGACTTTGTCCTTACATGCTTGTGCTATTCTTTTGTATTCCTTCTTAGCTTTTTTTTCATTGTTTCCATTTTCTGTAGTATTTCTTTTTTAGGTCATTAAAGAGTTCTGATGCAGCCACATCAGCCTCTTATTGTTCTGCCCATTTTTCATTTGCTTCAGAATACTTTGCAGATGTATCTTTCATTTAGTTTCCTTGCCAGATCTCCTGAACTCATTTTTCCCTTCAGTTTTTTTCCCATGGGACTTCACCTGCCAGCTCACTGAGTTTGTTAAAATGCGCTTTTTTAGAAGTCCTTTGTCCTTCTTCTGTTGCTCTTACTCCTTCCTTTCCTTAGAATCATGAAATCTATAATCACTTTCTTACACTTTTCATTCTTAATCACTTGTACCTATATTTCTTTCTACCTTTAGATTCCGTACTAGTTATAGTGAGAATCAAATGCAAACTAGTTGTCTGTTCCCCTTGTTACATGCTCCACTTTCTGAATCAAATCCTTAACATGAGTACTTGTCAAGAACCAACTGGAAATTTTGTGTTCTGCCATATTACTTTACCAATAGATACTTCACTAGTTCTGTTATATGAGACATTCATATTTTTCGCCATTGTTCATTATTTTTATGGTGGTTTGTTTTCTTGGTCTATCGGGAAGACAAGGATGAGTCACAAGACAGTTCTTTTGGAATAAATATACTATGTACTACTGCAGCTTTACCAGTACCTCTCTATCACTATTACTGTGCTCTCCAGATTCCTCTCTCATTCCCAATACATTTTATTTATTTTGAGTGAAACATTTTCTATTCAGGCAAATCCTGTGGAAATACAAATTTGTGTTATTTGCTTGAAAGTCAAAGAATTTCATGAAACTAAAAAAAAAAATTCTCTAAACTGTCATATATCAGCAAAAACATAGGCATATAATGTGCAGATTGCACCTGACTTTCATGAAGCAGAGTTTAGATATTCATGCAGCTCTTGCTGTGACTTGTGACATCTTTCACAGAAATGTCACCTTCAGGAGGCTATTTTTGGCAATGATGCTCCAGCAGGGGACTTCAGGAGGTATTTTAAGGGTAACAGTGGGTATTGGATAAATTCTTTGCAAATCACCTTCATGTTCCTTCAGATATTTCTGTACACACTTGAAAACCAAACAGAATATGTTATTTTTTAGTGCAGATGTGCACATTTATTTTTTTCATAAAAAATAGTTACGTCTACTTTTTAAAGTGTGTATAGTGTCCTAATTTTATTTGGTTATATAGTGTAAAACTTTGGAAAATATACAGGTTTCTTTATGTTTACTGTCCTTTGAGCAGCTTAAGCAGCAGCCAGAGATTAACTCAGCTCTTTTTAGTGCTGAATTGTGCATGTAAATATTTATATTCAAGTAGTTTGGAATTACTAAGTCACACATTAGCCTCCCCAACTTATGAAAATGCAGAAAAATAGCTCTGGGTATGTCTACACTACAGCACTAATTTGAACTAACTTAATTCGAATTACTTAATTTGAACTAAGCTAATTCGAACTAGTGCATCTAGACCTAAAAACTAATTCAAATTAGCATTTTGCTAATTCGAACTAGCATGTCCACATTAAGTGGACCCTGAACCGAAGTTAAGGCATCAGGTTAGGACTTAGAATGTGGAGCTTCTACCTCAGGCTATCCGAGGGCTGTGTTTAAAGGGACCCAACTCCCACCCCGGACAGACAGTTCGCAGGGTTCCCCGCTTGCTTGTCTACCTCGATGAGGGACAGCAAAGCAGTCCTGACTTGGAGTGAACTGAATGCCCACACTTGGCACATCACAGCACTCGGCCATCAGCCCGGCTGCACTTGCCGCAGGCTGCCATCCGTGGAGGTCATTCGGGGGGCTGTCAGGATCCAGGAGAGCTTCCACCCCGAGGAGCCCACAGAGCCACCCCAGTCCTCCCCATCGGGGGCTCGTGTCCCATTCCTCCCTCACCTCCTTCCATTTACCCCGTCCTGATGTACAAAATAAAGGACATGTGTGTTCAAAAATAGAAACTCTCTTTATTTAACAAACCTCAGGGGAGGATTAACCTCTGGGGAGACTGGGAAAAGGAGGTGGGAGAGGGGAAGAGAAAGAGGGGAAGGGGGAGGGGGAAACCTGGGAGGAGGGAGCTGGAAGGGGGAAGCCAGGGGAAGGAGGAGGGGGGGAAGTATCAAACTATGGTACACCATATCTTCAGTACAGTGTACAGACATGGTCTCCTCACCTCAGAAAAAGATGTTTTGGCCTTGGAAAGGGTTCAGAAAAGGGCAACTAAAATGATGAGGGGTTTGGAACAGGTCCCATATGAAGAGAGGCTAAAGAGACTGGGACTTTTCAGCTTAGAAAAGAGGAGACTGAGGGGGGATATGATAGAGCCATGGTCCCCAAACCGGTGCCCGCGGGCGCCATGGCGCCCGCCGGGCTCTTTACATGCGCCCGCGGAGCCGTGGTCCCCAACCCGGGTGCGTCGCGCGTGCCCTGGTCCCGGCTCCCGCACCGGCCTTGGCCCCGCCCCCGGGGGCGCCGTTCGTGCCCTGGCCCTGGCGCCGGCCTTGGCCCCGCCCCCGGGTGTGCGGCGCTTACAGGGGGAGCGCTGGCCCGGGTGCGTGGCGCTTACTGGGGGAGCGCCGGCCCTGGGTGCGCGGCGCTTACAGGGGGAAAAGGTTGGGGACCACTGTGATAGAGGTATATAAAGGCATAAGTGGTGTGGAGAGGGTGCATAAAGAAAAGTTCTTCATTAGTTCCCATAATAGAAGGACTAGAGAACACTAAATGAAATGAATGGGTAGCAGGCTTCAAACTAATAAGCGAAAGTTCTTCTTCACAAAGCAAAGAGTCAAACTGTGGAACTCCTTGCCACAGGAGGCTGTGAAGGCTAGAACTATAACATAGTTTAAAGAGAAGTTAGATAAATTCATGGAGGTTGGGTCCATGGAGTGCTATTAGCCAGGGGGTAGGGTCCATCCCCTCCGGGGTAGCTGGTGTTGGCCGCTGTCAGCAGACAGGCTACTGGGCTGGATGGACCTTTGGTCTGACCCAGTACGGCCATTCTTATGTTCTAAGCTCAGGGTCGAGGGTGTCACTGGACCACTTTGATTTTCATGCACACCTGCTCCTGGGTGGCCAGGCTGGCAGCTCTCGTGCCCTAGACGGCCACTTTCCTGTGCCTAGTGCGGAGGTCATGGATGAGGTCCACGATGTCTGCACTAGACCAGGCGGGTGCCCGCCTATTGCGGTCCCGGGCAAGCTCCCGGGAGCCGCCAGCCTGGTCCCGGGAAGAGGGGGAGGGCTGGGGGGCATCGGGTGGCTGGCTCGAGCCGTGCCAGTTACAGGGTCTGCTAGCTGGGTGCTGGCAAGCTTGCCCCTGGCACAGGCACCGTATCCACTCCGTGCCCCTTTAAGGGGTCCGGGGCCGGGAGGGGGGCAATAGAGTTTCCCTGGTGTTGGCCAGAGTGGCCACCAGGGAAAGCTGGTGAGGGCTAGCCTCCCACTAGTTCGAATTAAGGGGCTACACACCCCTTAATTCGAACTAGTAAGTTTGAACTGGACTTAGTCCTCGTAGAATGAGGTTTACCTAGTTCGACCTAAGCGCTCCGCTAGTTCGAATTAAGTTCGAACTAGCGGAGCGCTAGTGTAGTGCCTATGAAAGTTAATTCGAACTAACAGCTGTTAGTTCGAATTAACTTTGTAGTGTAGACATACCGTCTGACTCTCTTGGTTATTTTGTTTTTGATTCTGTTTCTTTTATTAATGAATATGAATACATTATACACTTTGGGACACTATGAGCTCCCAAGTTCTTGTTGCATACTAGCCCTTTCAACTGAGTCTGCAGACTTTGCTAGCAAATTATTTAATATTTCCAAAGCTTTTGGAGAAGTGAGTCTCAACAAATCTCATTTTCATAATTTACCAGGATTTCTGTAAAGTGCAGAGCCAATCTTCCAGTTTTCTATTACTATTTCTATGTTGAAAGAAACTTTGAAAAAGTTCTTTGGGGAGGAAACATTTGCAGCAATGTTCTTGATTGATTTTGGGTTGCTACTAAAATTCAGAGCCATTCATTTCTTGGTTACAGTTTGCAGGGCAGATCACAATGTCAACAACACACATTTTCGCCAGTGTCAGGAGAGGAACCAACAATTGGTCCACCCAAGAATTGGTTCTATCGGAGCACAGTTACACTATACCTGATTTTAGTTCTGTTTCTGCATTGTAAACCCAAGTTTTGGGAAATAGCAGAGTTCAGTTTTTCATGGTTCTATTGTAGTACTTTGCACAAAGCTTGTATTCATATAGCAAAACAAGAAGAAAAAAAAGATATTCAGAAAGAGAGGAAAATGCTGGTAATTCTTTCCTGGGTCCTTCTGTGAGTTTCTTTTCAGTTTTCAACATTGGTTAAATACATGACTGTTTGACTCTTTGCATACAATTTAGAGTTGGTCTCTATCCCGCTCCCCCCAAGAGATAAGTATACTGAGCATTCAAAAGAATATACAATAAGATTTGGTACCACAAATTCTATTTGAACACAATGACAGCATTTACATAGGGCTGTGTAACGGGGATTCTCCGGCGCCCCACTACGGAGCCGGGCCATCCCCAGCATTATGGGGCAAGACTACTCTCCGGCCTCATCCCCGGCTCTGCCACGCCTGCGCCCAGGCTCTCCAGAGCGGGGTGCAGGAGGCCCCGCCCCTACACACAGGATGCTGAGCTGGCTGGTCACGCAGGGAAGGTGCCACCAGTATTGGGAAGGTGGGGATTGGCCTGTTCATGCCCACCTGCCTTGGATGCGCATGCGTAGCAGCGGCCTGGGGCTGGACGCGCAGCCACCCTGCCTCGCTCCCATCAGACCGCTGAGCCAGCAAGATGCTTCAAAAGGGTGTCACCGGCAGGAAGAGGGGGAGAAGGAGGAAGAAGCTCTCCCGGACAAAGGAGGGTGTTCCGGCCGTGGAAGGGGCCACTGACTAAGGGAGGTAGGAAGTGACCCAGGGCATGGCAGAGGACTGCCCGTGGGTTGGTGCGTTGCGGGTAGTTACCCCCACCAACCAAACCGTAGGAAAGGGTTTCCTCCAGTTCTTAGGTCCCTGGGTCGGGGCTCAGAGTGGGGGTAGGCTCAAGACACCCCTATCCCTACCCCTCAGTCGGGGACGCCGTCAAGGTGATCAGGTATGGACTGAGATTACACAGGAATAAATTTGTGGAATTAATCACACGCCTAGAGGGATAACTTGCAAAAGGGTGGCAGGCACTATCACACCCAGGTGGGCGAAACCTCTGTCCAGGCGGGGGCGACAACCCGAATGGTGCGGGACCGCTACCCCCGGGTCACAGGCTGATATATCCTAAAATAATCTTTTCAATAAATGCTAAACTCTTTGTGATGAGAGAAGTGTAAAATGGTTTAGAATAAAACTTTCTTGTATCAGAGAATCAGAGAACCATAGAGCTGGAAGAGACAGATGAGTATCCATGAAATTGAACCCAGCTCTAAACTTATTGGGAGTTTGAAAATGTTTGCCTAAGGCTGTGACTTTCCATCTCTTGTGACTGAGATAAGCAAGGGCCCAACAAGATCCTTACAACTTCCTTTCTTGTACTGCCTGACAGTTCTGAAGTGGTAAGCATTCTTGTTGGAGAGGAAGGTCCAAGAAACCAGTATCTTCTCCAGCGTTGTATATCACCACCTTTAAGTGAGTAACCTATACCTCATTCTTCCTGAGCCATTAATGGCTTCAGAGGGAAACTTGACAGCACTGCTCCCCTATCCAGTATCCTCAGTGAATATCTAGTGGTATCCACTCAGGAACTCTAGGGAGAGGGATCAGGTGGGTTCCTCCTGGAATGTTAGCTATTAAATTAACTGCACTCTACTGCAATGGTTCCTGGTCAGAAGCCTCTTCATACATATCTACGGATGTATGTCTAGTCTCCCTAACACATCTACCTGCACCGCTTATCTCTCCCTCTCTGCTAACATCATTAATCCAAAAAGATCTTGCACCATCAAGATGTCTTGAAATTTGTAAAAAAGCAGAACATTTTTTTTAATCCCACTGATTCCTAATGAGCGAATAGGCTTCTTGGTCACTCCAGAAGTTGGCCACTGAATGGAACAGGGGAGCATATCCACAATGTGAAGGTGCCAGACAGGAGAGTGGGTCTACAAGTGTGTTAGAGTAAATGAGTTCTCAGTGATAAAATGTGGACAAAAGTGTTATCCTATCTCCCCTTACTCATTTCCCCTTAATCAGTCTTCCAGGAGCAGGAGAGTGATAGCAGAGCAAGTTTATTGGAGAAGAGTAATTCATTATAACAGGGTTCAAAAAAGAGCTAGATACATTTATGCAGGATAGGTCCACCACCGGCCAGGGTGGGCAGGGATGGTGCCCCTAGCCTCTCTTTGTGAGAAGCTGGTGTAACCATCAATGGGCAGATTTGAACCTGAGATCTCTGGAGGTTAGTGTAGGAGCTAAAAGCAAGCTGGGTCTCATTGTACACTGTAGAGCTCACTTGCTGTGACTACTCACTGTAAGTGGTCTAAATGCCACTGCTGCTACGGGGTGCGTGGATTTCTAGGTGTGTGGATTTCACTGGGAATGGGTGAAAGGGGATTGATCACTTGATGATTATCTGCTCTGTTCATTCCCTCTGGGGCACCTGGCATTGTCAAATGACAGGATACAGGGCTATATGGAACTTTGGTCTGACCCAGGATGGCCGTCTTACATTCATGGAAGTGATCAGACACCTCAAGAAATTACAAGCATTTGTATGCTTATCCAGACCAAATCTCTGATGTGGTTGAGTTGCAGTCTGTCTATCAAAGGCTTTTTTTTTTCTTTGTATTTCTTATTTGGCAGGGGTAATCCATTAGATTCTTGCATTGTGTTACATGAAAATATTAGAAAGGAGACTAAGATGCTCTGATATCTTTATCCATGGATTGTGAGCCTAGAAAGGAAAATGTACTAGACAACTGTGTTAACAGGCTTAACACTTATACACACATTTGCTTAGTACTCAGAGTCAATATTTGTTATGTCTGATTGACAAAGTACATTCCACACATCAAGGTCAATTGAATTTACGAATATCTGCTTTCTGCTTACCATGTGTTTTAATGCACAGAATTCTTGTTGGGCCTTGTTAAAGCTTTTCAGGCATTTTTTTTTAATTTAAACTGTGATTATCTATAGATCTCTAGTGTGCACGTTGCTTTATTTCAATATATCTTTTAAAAATTATGCCTAGGTTTAGATTTTAACTTATTCAGATATTGAACTACCTGACCTGACCTAATTTACTGACATTGATAGTATGTGAAGGTTTCCTTTGTTGATTTCATCCAAGGCCACTACGATAGAATTATTTTACAGACACCTCTGTAATCATGTGCATTCATTGCTTATACAAATGACATAGGCTAAAACTCTCTGTGATTCCTAGGACATACCTGTCTACTGAGTTGGCTTGGTTTTAAGCCAAGATTTTCTCTTTGCATTACAGTTTATGTCATAGTGATATATCTATGAGGTATAGATTCTCTGTGGGGTGGGTAGTTAATCTCTGAGAAGTTCTAAGAGTGTATATCCTAAAATATGATGCATTCAGACAGTTGCTAAGGTGTGCAGTTTATTATAAGCTAAATAAAAAGCATAGCAGTGTAACTGAGGACATTAAGAAAATGAAATATAGTGTCCAGAAAATGAGACACAGGATCTCATCCTGTGGTTACTTCATTAATAAATAAGAATTAACTGCAAATACAAAAAACTATGACACATAGCTCATTCTTAAAGACTGTACTATCTCCCTGGTGTTGCATCTGTCTTCGGTGTTAGAAGGTGCCAAATAGACACAGTTAGAATGCATAGCTCTCTTTGCTTCATTTTAATATCATAGTCTTCATTTTTAGATGACCTGCTCACCTGAGACCACCTAATAGACTTAATTCAAAATTAATCATATGCTAATCAGTATAACTGTCAGGTCTGTAGAACTACTTTCCTCCCACTTCAAACCTAAGCACAATATAGTTTCTCCCTTTCCCATTGCTCAACTCTATCTCAGGGGATGAGATTCTTGTAGAAGCCCCAGCACCATCATTTCAACACCCCAAAACTATGCAAACGTAGACCAATTCCACCATCCTTTGCATACTCAAAGGTTAATGGGATCTGGGTGTGAAATATCAAGAAATCCAGATGAGTTTTATTTTAAAAAGAGCAGAATCATCCTTCATGTTGGAGAGCAGATATAACTATTAGCTCAAATCCTGTTGTCATTTGTCTGTTTGAAAACAGTCTTAGTCTGGAGTAATTGAGAGCAGAATATGAATCACATACTAGTAACTGTTTTGAGGCTGGCATTGTCTTGATGTCACATGGTCTGAATAAAATATGGAATGAGATTTAAAGTAAAATTGCCCAACACCTGAGACAGCACACAACCATAAGAGCTAGAGATCATTAATCATAATTAATAGCAAGTTTAAAACAAATAAAAGTAAGCACTTCTTCTTACAATGCACAGTCAACCTGTGGAACTCCTTGACAGAGGATGTTGTGTAGTCGAAGGCTATAATAGGGGATGGATCACTAGATGATTACCTGTTCTGTTTATTCCCTGTAGGGCCCCTAGCATTGCCCACTGTTGGAAGACAGGATACTGGGCTAGATGGAACATTATTCTGGTCCAGTATGGTCGTTCTTTTGTTCTAGTACATTGTCAAAAGCTTAAAATGAAAATGTCTAGCCTTAATTATTATTTTAAAGGTTTGCATTTATGTAGTAGGAGAAAATATAATGTTTTCTATTTTTGTTTGGCCAGCTGCCTCTCCCACCACTAACACAATAGAAATGGGAGTAAGAATTATAATGTAAGTTAGCAAAGTAAGTTAATTTTTACTAGCAAACATTGCATTTGCTAACAAGAAATGATGCTTAAAATTACAGTAGTAGTGTGGCAGACAGCCAAAAGAGAAATTCTGCTTGCTGCTGTCTGTCTTTTGAGCTTTTATTTATATCTTCAGCCAGAAAATATTGGGGAGAGATGTTTTATCAGTGATAGGGGTAAAAGTATTGAAGAATGTTGTGAAAACTATCAGATTTTCTTTTACTCTGTTCATTGTTCTCTGCTTTGAAATCTTCATTTTAAAGGTTAATTTTCTTATGTTAATGAAGCTATGGAGTGGTTATTTTTTTTACATTTTGTTATTTGAGAGTGACTGAAATTTGTCCAAAAAACCCAGAATAATATCCATTCTCTTACATATGTGGTGTGTGACAGGTTCTTCAGTAGCCCCAAGTGGTCAAGAATATGATGAACGTCTCTATTGATGACATGTGCAGAACAGGCAAAGTTCAGGCACTGTCCCAGAAGAAACTTAGCTAGAACATTGCTCTAGGACATAGTCCCACCCTCCCTTACCCCTTGTTATCTTAGGATGAGTCAAAGGAGAATTAGATTCTTTTAGAGCCAAGGAGCTAAGTGAGGAAGGAACAGAAATCTGCTATAGCTGCAACAGGTAGGGCACAGAGTTGAGTCATATTTCATGGAGTGCAGTGCAGTAGGGTAGTTGTTGAGATTCCAGCCACTATTGACAAGTTGCATTAACCCATTATAGAGTTGGGGCACCTGGAAGTGCAGATTAGGCTCCCTAGAAAAGTTTTATTTTTCTTCCAGATTTTGGATGAATACAATTTTTTACTTGTCAAGAGACACAGGGGGAAAAAAAGGTATACAGTTTTGCTGTAACTAAAGTTACAAACAGCTGACTCTTGATTTCTATATGTAATTGATAATATTTTCTAATGTCAAATTAGCTAAATTCTATGAAATGGGCAAGAAAGATTGGTATTTAAATTTTTCTGTAAATCCTTTTTATAAAACAAAGCTGATCACCTCAATTCTTGGAGTTCATTCACGACCCTATGGTTAAGTTCATTGCACGCTCTTTGAAGGAACTAATTTTAAACATATTTATTTACATTTAGCAGCTGCTTAAAATGTTTCCCTGATTTCAGTTCCTGTTTTCTCCAAGATCAATTTCATTGTTCCTGAGATATTTTAAATCACTTCCTTTTCAACTGTCTCTTTTTATTTTCAAAGTAGTCATGAATTCTAACTTTCTAGGGAATATACCTGTGGCAAAATTCATGAAGTTAATAGCTTATATTCAAAAGCCACAAAATAAAGGAGAAAAAGAAGAGTAGTCAAGCAAGAGATTCATCCAATATTATTTTAACTCTAGGCAAACCTAAATTTTGCTGACAGGCTTAATAATGGAGAGAAGCAAACAGAAAACAAATGTACGCAGCTATATCATAGTTATTACATTGTATGAGTTTGACATACACACACACACACACACACATATTTACATATATTAAAAAATAAAGTTCCAGTACTGGATATTTCTAAAAACAACCTGTGAACTGTCTGCTTTATCATGCTGAAAGCTGTTAGTATCACAAACATATTTTAATCTGGATGATTGCTGTCCAGTTTTTTTATTTTTTATTTTTTTTGAGAGAAGACATTCTGTTTTCTGTAAATTGCAGTCTTATACTCATGATGAATTTAGACTTTCTGGAAACAATTAGGGAATGGAGAGCATGTGTAGAAAAAGCACTTAGGCAATGGAGCACCATCTAATATATACCATTGACAATGCAAATTGAAAAAAAATCTAAACCAGTCCTGCAGAAGTTGAACAGCTGATTCAGGTTCCGGAGAGGTTTGCTTCTTGGGTTTTGATCTAGTGGAAACAGAAATAGACCAGATGTAGCTTTAAGCCACAGCTCATCATCATCAATCACCATCATCATGGTGTTCTGATTACTCCTGGTTATGTGTTGCCCATCCCTTATAGTAACAGGAGAGCTTGTGCACTCTGACAGTCTCATGCTCCTACCACATTCAACCATCATGGATTGTTCTCTGGGGGAGAGTCTAGAAAAACAGACACCCAGGTCCTCTGGGTAGGAGTTTAGGCACCAGGCTGATGACTCTGTCTCGTTAAAAAAAACAAAAAAAAAAAACAAAAAAAAAATGAAATATGTTACAGAAACAGTGGTGAGGAAGTCAACTGTTATGGTGTGTGATGGACTTCAAGAGTCTATGGCCTCTATGACTACAAGTGGTGAAAGCTGGAAGAAAACCACTAGAGTGAAGGCTGAAGTAGTGAACACCAAGACAAAAAATAAACTTGGGGTTGGGGTGGAGATTGGGTTTTTTTTTAACGTACGAATAATGTAAGACACAGGAAAGCTAGCTCAGATTACAGCAGAGATGATATGCTAGAGTTTACACATGATGGGTGTCAGCCAGAGCAGATGAACAGGATCAGGAAGATTAACAACCACCTTGGGAGACAGTTTGCTGTATTCTAGATGTGATAATAAACAATACCATGAGGCTGTGTCTAGACTGGCAAGTTCTTCTGGAAAATCATCTGCTTTTCCGGAAAAACTTGTCAGCTGTCTAACTGGCCGCTTGAATTTCCGGAAAAGCACTGACGATCTCATGTAAAATCATCAGTGCTTTTCCGGAAAAACTATGCTGCTCCCGTTTGGGCAAAAGTCTTTTTCCGAAAGACTTTTGCGCAAAATGGCCAGTGTAGACAGCATAGTACTGTTTTCTGCAAAAAAGCCCCGATCGTGAAAAAGGCGATTGGGGCTTTTTTGCGGAAAACCGCATCTAGATTGGCCACAGACGCTTTTCCGCAAAAAGTGCTTTTGCGGAAAAGCATCCTGCCAATCTAGACATGCTTTTCCGAAAATGCTTTTAACAGAAAACTTTTCCATTAAAAGCATTTTCGGAAACTCATGCCAGTGTAGACATAGCCCTCGGGTCTTGCCATCTTTTTGAAGAAGGGAGTGAAACATCCCCTGCTGGTGTTGAAGTCCACAGACTGCTTATAACTAAGGGAAATAGTGGAGGTATGCTCGTCTCATGGCAGCTGTTGCAAAGCCCCTTGCAATGCAGATCCAGGGATCAGCTGGAGTTCCCAGCTGAACCCAAGCTCCTAATGTGGCTTTGCAACAGTGGAGCCAGGGATCAGCTGGAGTCCCCAGCTGGAGTGCCCAGCTGATCGCCGGCTCTGTGTTGAAAAGCTCCTTTGAAGTGCCACTCCAGTGCTTCATAGGGGCTTTGCAACAGCGGAGCCGGGGATCAGCTGGAGTCCCCAGCTGATCCCAGGCTCAGTTTGCACTGCCCCTTTGAAGTGCTTTTTTGGTAATTTAAAGAGGCAGTGCATTAGGATCCCGGGCAGCGCTGTCCTGTTGAAACATTGCCATGGTGTTTCAAAAGGGAGGCTCACATGATTAATTGCATGATTAGTCACGATTAAATGTTTTAATCGCTTGACAGCCCTATATAAAATCCAAAGGACAAATTGTCAATTGTCTTGAGACTGAGAGATTTTCAAATTTAAATAAATAAAGATCGCCTATCTCTTAGAACTGGAAGGGACCTTGAAGGTCATCAAGTCCAGTCCCCTGCCTTCACAGCAAGATCAAGTACCATCCCTGACAAATTTTTGCACCAAATCCCTAAATGGCCTCTGAAAGGATTGACCTCACAATCTGGGTTTAGCAGGCCAATGCTCAAACCACTGAGCTATCCCTCCCCTGGAAGTGTTTGTAACATTTAGTCTATCATGTTCTGGCATATAACTGTAAAAGGATTGTCTCGAAAATTTAATTTGAAAACCCATGTTATTTCTCTTTTTCCAAGTTTCCTAACCAAACTCCTCCTACCCCAGACCTTCCAAGAACATGAAGAAACATAAAACAATAGAACTAACATTGATGTAATCTGGGTCATCAGCACAGCAAAACTATGAATGCACCAGCTCATTCACATCTGTTAAGGACATGCATATCTTGATCAGGCAGGTCATCCAAATTCTTATAATGCTTTATATCTCTCTTTGAATATTTCACTGGGGGAAAAATGCTAAATGACAAAAATGTTGTCAATCATGAGCAAAACTTTCACCTTTCCTAATGGGCTAGGAATAAATTCTATTGTAGCCCATTATTTATCTAATAAATAAATGTGTTCTGTGTTGTATTCAACCTAGCCTACTCAGACAGCATGTCTTCAATATTGTACGTGACATTATTATACAGAGTAAAAACCTTGTAATTTGAGCTTGAAAACCACCTTTGTATACCAAGCCCTCACTCATGAGAGGCCTCATATATGTGTCTCCCTTTTTCCTTAGGACTCCAGTGCCTTCCCCTTGACCCTGCTGCTGTTCAATGCCTTCAAAATAGTTGACACACAGAGACATTTGAGCAAGCATTGGATAGTTTCACAGCTGCCCAAAAGAATGTATGGAGAAGAGTGAAACTAAATGCAATCATATTAAGCTTCCATATCAAGTACTAGAATTTTTCAGGGGGAAGTAAGTACCTAAATACAGGTTTTTCCGCACCTGTCCCAACACTTTGTAGCAGCCGGACACCTTGGAGAAGGGTAGCACAATAGAAACCTATTCCCTAAATATCAGTGCGCTCTTGGATAGGCACTTGAGTAAGAGAGAGACAAACGCTCTTCCTTTTAGTAGCTAAAGGAAGACAGGATTAACATTTCTCAGAAATCAACTATCCAGGTGCTGAAATGAATGAATGATGGAGTCCTGAAGCAGGCTTCAGGGGCAGCAATCAACTCCTTCCCACTAGCTAAGAATGGAACTGGGCTTCTCAAAGAGCTTTGTCCTGATGTTCACTGCCTCTCTCCTTCAATATATTTTTATCATCTTCTGGCAGGTGTGTGTTTGGAAAGTATTGCAAGCCTTGTCACATTTTAGTTTGCTTTTAAGAACTTTTACCTCATATGCTGTTAGATTACATATCAGCCAGTTCATACCTAGAGGGATGAAGCTGAAGTGGTAGACAGTAAGGACAATAACATTTATTAACATTGCACTCACTATTAATAAACCTCACTGCCTTGTCCTGTGAAAACTATGTGCAATTTCCTTTTCATATATTTTTAAAAAAATATTACTGCTGTCTACCCATAAAAATACAAGTGTCTGAAGCTGATTCATCTGTGAAGTATGCCACATGTCTGTTGCTTGATTTATGGGCTGCACTCTTGTTTGGTTTCACAGTAAGTGCTAAGAAAAGTCAGGGAAATCACAGTGAGAAGGACAAATATCCTAGTAATATAAAAAATTCAAAAGTCACAGTTGCATTATTTTTTCCTTAATTTTTTGGGAGCAGTGTGTATAGTATGTTGGTAATAAGTAATTATGTACTGTGGACTTGCTAACTAGAGTAGATCATTAGATTATTATTACATGAATCAGTGAATAGAAGGGAATTTTCATTTATCTGTTGTCTTTATGATCACAAGATAATGTGTCAATAATACAGTACTCAGGGCTTATTACCTGGGTAAATTATAAAAGAAATCAGGAGGCAAGACATCTATAATAACTAATGCTTTACTTCAGTGCTATATATGGTTATAGCATGGTATAGAGAGATTGAAAATGTGGACTCCTTCCTGGAGTCCCTGCCAGTGGGAACTTCAGAGTTGTACTTCCTACAAAAGCCTCACAACATCAAGAATGCCTGCCTGGACGGGCATATTCAGAAGCTTGATTGGTATATTCATAAAGTCATGGACATGGGGACTTGTAGGGACCTTAGTGGGTCATCTAATCCAGTCTTCCACACTCCAGACAGGATTAAGAAATAATTAGACCATTCCTAATACATGTTTCTCTAACATGCTAATTAAAACTTCCTGTGATGCAGAGTTCACAGCATCCTTAGGCAATTTGTTCTACTGCCTTAAAAAAAATGACTAGCTCCAAAACAATAATGCCAGTGTAGCCCCTTCCAATTACAGCCTTTCTGGGACTTCCCTTATCTGCAAAGGTGGTTACAGCCTGGTTTCCCTCTCCTTGGGTACTCTCTGACTCTCCCCTGACACCTTAGGATTGATAAGCTCCAGGTTCTTGATGACCACTGCCTCCACCAAATGGTCAATTGTGCATAAGATTTAAATCTCTTTGACATCAAAAATAAATTAACTTACTATAGCAAAGTAAAACCATGCAAAACAGCAATTTATTCCCTAGAACAGGAATGGGAGAACTAAGGAAGAAAAGGCAAATAGGGGAAGGATTTAGGATATGTCTATACTACCACGTTTTGTTGGCAAAACTTATGTTGATACCCAAAGCAGACAAAACAAAAATTGCCAAAGGGCGTTCACACTTGCTTTCCCTGTCAATGGGAGCACCATCATCAACAGTGAGAGCAGTGCACTGTGGGTATGTATCCTATGTGCAGTGTTGTGTGAAGGCAGAACTAATCCCTCTGAATCTTGGGATTCCCTCAGGATTCTCCCGCAGCATCCTCAGCTGCTGGGAGCAGCAGCATGAGTAGCTCTGTGAGCGCTTTGTGCTGGAGAATGTCAACACAGCACAGCAATCTGTCCCCATTCCTCTGCAGCAGCAGTCTGCCTGCTGCTGTGTTCCCCAAAAGGAGCACTCACTCTGCTATCATATACTTCCCAGAGCTTTGAAAAGGAAGGGGCACATGCCTACAGGACTAAAGAGATCAAAATACTAAGTGAAGACATCAGTGGAGACATCCCAGACATTCTATGGGTATGTCTACACTACCACCCCAGTTCAACTAGGGTGGTTAATGTAGGCGACCGAAGTTGCAAATGAAGCCCGGGATTTAAATATCCTGGGCTTCATTTGCATCTTACCGGGCGCCACCATTTTTAAAGCCCCGGTAGTTCGGACTCCATGCCCGTGGCTACACGCGGCACGGAGTAGGTAGTTCGGATTAGGCTCTCTAATCCGAACTACTGGTATACCTCGTTCCACGAGGAGTAACGGTAGTTCAGATTAGAGAGCCTAATCCGAACTACCTACTCCGTGCCGCGTGTAGCCGCGGGCACAGAGTCCGAACTACCAGGGCTTTAAAAATGGCGGCAACCGGTAACATGCAAATGAAGTCCGGGTTATTTAATCCGGGTCTTCATTTGCAACTTCAGTCGCCTACATTAACCACCCTAGTTTGAACTAGGGTGGTAATGTAGACATACCCTATGATACTGGCAGAAGCCAGTGCTGTTGACAAAATGAACAGCAGAGTCTACAATGGCTCTTCGTCCACAGTAAAGGGAGAAAAAAAAACCTCTCCTAAGGATGGAAGCTTTATTTCACCAAAGCTGGGTGTTTTTTCCCCGGCAAAACTCATATTTTCAGTGTTAACCCTTTCGCTGTTTTGTCACCAAAAGGTAGCTTTTGGTGACAAAACTTTTTAGTGTAGATGTACCCTAAATCAGGGCTACTCAACTTTGGAAGCCCCGGGAGCTACAATGATACTCACAGCACATGCCAAGGGCCGCAATTTAAGAGTGGTTGCATGTACATGCAAATATTTATGAAAATATATGCAAATAGCTTTATTCACAATGGCGGGCATGAATACAAAGATTAAGGCAAGACTATACTGCACACAGGACCCATTTAAGTCAGTTCCGCTGATATTAATAAAATGCAATATTTACCCAATTTCCACACACATGACAACACTTTTAATGAGCAATGGCAGTCCAGGAATTTAACTACTAAAACACATATCAATAGAAGACCATTATATTGACTACTTTTTTGTTTTGGCTTCCACCTGCGGGCCATGTGTTGAGCCCCGTGTAAACCCAAACTGCAGCATGGGCCACAAACTAACAGGCCATGTGTTCAGTAGCCCTGCCCTAAATGAAGTCTTTGACAAACATTGCAATGGCAACTGAAAACCTTCAACAGTAGCAATTTAATGAGAAGTCCACACCAGTGTTCCCCCTAATATTTTCCATCCATGAGTTTTTGTCTTGCGCACCAATATTGAATTCACGTGTGCTTGTTCAGATGTGTGCCACTGTTGCACGCAAGTTATAAACCTCTTCCTTCTCCTCTCTGCTGCCATGTCTCCCATCCTCCCCTCAACCCATCTGCTCCTCTGATGCTTGCTGTGACCTCCCTACCCTCCTATGCTGTCCTGGCTCCTGGCCTTCTCACTCCCCTCAGCTTGCCTTGGGCTTGCCCAATCTCTCCATTCTCTTTGACCCTTGCACCTGCCCTTTCCCCCCTGTACCCACCCCTCTTCTAGCTCCTCTCTGCATTACCTCTCCTAACATCTCCCTTTACCCACCTGCCTTGCCTCTCCCCTCCACACCTTCCCATGTCTTCCCTTCTGCTTCAGCCCCACAACCCCCCTGGCACCTGTACCTTACCTTACCCCATGAACCCTCCTGTGCCTCTTCCTTCCCTAACTTCCCCTACCCTCCCAACACCTGCCCTTCCCATGCCCTCTTCCTCACTGTTGCCCACCCGCTCACCACCCTCTACCCCAGTTCTCCTCACGCCCCTCTGCACCAACCCCTGCCTTCCTCAAGCCCACCCCTCCTTTCAACCCCTCTTCTCTCAGCACCCATTCGTCCCCTTTTCTCTTCCTTCCTCTTGCCTCCATTGCCTCTCCCCTTTTCTTGCCCAGCATCCCCTGTCCCCTCTTCTATCCCACCTTCATTCTTCCTGCCCTTTCCCCTCATTGTCTCCTCTTAGCCCCCCGGCATTTGTCTCTCCTCCACCCTGCCCCTTGGTGCCTTCCCCTTTATTCTCCTGCTCTGGCCCGCTCTTCTTCCCTCAGTGCAAGCCCCTTTCTCTCCTCTTTCCCACCTTCCCTTTTACGAAAGATAGGCAGGAATGGAACAAGAGCAGAAGGTCCTCTCATGGATCAGAAACGGGTTAAAAGATAGAGAACAGAGGGTGGGAATAAATGGTCAAGTTTTGCAGTGGAGAGAGGTAAATAGCAGGTTCTCCAGGCTCTGTACTGGGACCAGTGCTATTCACCATATTCATAAATGACCTAGAAAGGGGATAAACAATAATGTGGCAAAGTTTGGAGAGGATACATAATTAAAGATAGCTGAGTCCAAAGCAAACTTTCTGGGTGTCTGGCTGGTGAGTCTTGCCCACATGGTCAGGGTTTAGCTGATGTCCATAATTGGGGTCGGGAAGGAATTTTCCTCCAGGGTAGATTGGCAGAATGCCCTGGAAGTTTTTCGCCTTCCTCTGTAGCATGGGGTACAGGTCACAGCTGAAGGATTCTCTGCATCTTTGGGTCTTCAAACTATTTGAAGGCTTCAATATCTGAGATGTAGGTGAGAGGATTATTCTAGGAGGGGGTGGGTGAGATTCTGTGGCCTGCATTGTGCAGGGGTCAGACTAGATGATCGTGATGGTCCCTTCTGACCTTGAGGTCTATGAGTTAAAAAGAGAATTCACAAAATTGGGTGAATGGGCAATAAAATGGCAGATGAAATTCAGTGTTGACAAATGCTGAAAACAGCTGCTCAATGTGCAGCAACAGTTAAAATACTGACAATTTTAGGAACCAATAAGAAGGGGATTGCTAATAAGACAGAAAATATCATCATGCCACTATATAAATCCATAGTATACTCACACCTGGAATACTAAGAGCATTTCTGAATAGCCCATGTCAAAAAAGGTGTATTAAAATAGAAAAAAAAATATAGAGAGAGGCAAAAAAAAAAAATTAGGGATATGGAACAGCTTGCATATGAGGAAAGGCAAAAAACCTAGAGCTGTTCAGCTTACAAAAAAGATAAGTAAGGGGGAATATGCTAGAGGTCTATAAAATCATGGTGTGCAGTGAATGAATAAGGAATATTATTTATTCCTTCACATATCTCAAGAAGTAGTGGTTACCAATGGAGTTAGTAGGCAGAAGATTTAAAGCAAACATAAGGGAGTCTTCCTTCACAGAACATATAGTGAACCTGTGGAACTTATTCCCAAAACATGTTGTGAAGGCCAAAAGTATGACTATTTTTTAAAAAAGAATTGGATAAATCCATGGAGGATAGATCCGTCAATTACTATTAGTCAAGATTACCCAGGATGCACGTCATGCTCTGGGTGTTCCCAAATCTATGACTGACACAAACTGGAACTAGACAGAAAGGGATAGTTCACTTGCTAAGTTGCCATGTTCTGTTCATTCCCTCTGAAACTTCTGGCAAGGGCCACTGTTGGAAGTGCACTCTTGAGCTAAATGGAATGTTGGTCTGACTCACTTAGGCCGTTCTTGTGTCTTATTTTATCCTCCACATTCCTAGGAAGGGCAGTGGGACTGGCACTTGAGATTGATAGGTAGCACTGTTCGTTGTGTCTTGGTTGGCTAGCAGGCATTTGGAGCCCTGGCTCACTTTAATTCCTGGTGCTGTGGGAGCTATAACAGCCCCAGAGGTTGATGCTCTGGGTGCTCAGACTGAATGGAGTAAATCAGACGAGCCAGAAAATGGTTATCTCGATGTGGGTGTGGAAAGAGCTCCTTCTTTCCCCTCAGGCTCTCTATCTCTGTTTGACATGTCCCCATCCCGAGGAAGCCACAGCAATCAGTCAGGCATACCAAAAAAAGCTTCTAGATGCATCCCTCGGTACAGAGAAGCAGGCAGGGTATCTCTTTATTGAAACTGAAGCTGTGATTGCAGCTTGGGTAGACATACTTAGTCTATCTTTAATGTAGATAGCATAATTAAATTAAGAAGCAAATGTGTGGCTTCATGGGTTGCAACACAGTCTGTATCAGCCCACCCAGAACTGGGGGAGCAGCTGGCAGCCTGAACTGGCAGAGGTTATCCTCACAATCCTGGGTAGATATGAAATGACAGCATGATAAAATGCCAACCCAAAATAACTTAGCATCATCCTGGAGCCAGCAGTGCATGATATGAAGAAATCTACAATACCACGATGATATCTGGAACTTTCTAAGCATTGCATCCCCAGGCATTTAAAAATCATGTCTTAGGCCCTAAAACATTGTGAGGTTTGGTTAAAAGTAATAAGATCTAAAAGAAAAATACTAATGCATTTTGGATTCTTTTTATTTTTCTTCCAGGTTTTGAGCCTTTAAGGTTGCACAGTTATTATCTCTTTTTGAATTTGTAAACTTTTTCTTTAATGATGGTTGAGATTGTTATAAATTCACATGACTCCATGAGCTAGGCTTTAAAGAAAAACATTTTTTTTCTGCAAAATACTTTATCAAATCTCAAGAATTAGGAAGGCTGCATGCTCTCTAGAAATCATCAACCCTCTAGAAATTATCAGAATTCATGCACTTCTTATTCACAGAGTTGTACATCTTTATGGAGGAAAAAATCTTCATAAGGGTTGAAAGAAGCCAGGTTACCCACTGGTGATTTAAATTCAGGAACACCATGCGTAGTGATAGAAGCCCAAATATTTGGGAAAAGAAATAGCTTAAAACATGCCATAATTTGCCAGTTTTCAAGAAACCATAATATCTGGATGCCACCCAAGAAAAGACCAAGGATTTTATTTTTCTTTGTATTTACCCCCAAGGCTTTCACATTATCAATATGCATAGAATCATAGAACTGGAAGGGACCTCAAGAGGCCATCAAGTGCAGTCCCTTGCCCTCACAGCAGGAGCAAGCATGATCTAGATCAACCCTGACAAGTATCTGTCTAACCTGCTCTTAACTATCTCCAGTGATGGAGATTTCACATCCACCCCCTTCCCCCCGCCCGGGGCAATTTATTCCAGTGTTTAACCACCATGACAGGTAGGAAGTTTTTCCTAATGTCCAATTTAAACGTCCCTTGTTGCAATTTAAGCCCCATTGCTTCTGGTCCTATCGTCAGTGGCCCAGGAGAACAATTTTCTCCCTCCTCCTGGTAGCACCCCAATAGATACTTGAAAACAGCAATCATGGCCCCTCTCAGTTTTCTCCTTTCTAAACTAAAAAAGCCCAGTTCTTTCAGTCTTCCCTCATAGATCATGTTTTCTAGACTTTTAATCATTTTTGTTGCTCTTCTCTGGACCTTCTCCAGCATAAACTCTCCCTTCTTGATTTCTTCTCTTTTTCCTGTTTTTCTTTCCACTCTTCTCTTCTGCTTCCATAAACCCTAAAAATCAAAAGCATAGAATAGACCATTGAAGAGCCCTTTTTGATAACTGTATAAAGAGCAGAAAGACTCTGTCTATGGTTCTGTAAATTACAGTGCCATACGATAAGGTGTAAAATAAGATGCTTTAGTGATCAATGATGTCAAATGCTAAAGAGAAGTCAAAGAGCAACAGGCAATTAACCTTACCTGAGTAAGAGACAATCAATAAGATGTTTGTGACCATTAATGCTACTATTTCTATAGTGTGGGCTGAGATGAAGCCAAATGTAAACGTAGGAGAATCAGTAGGACTTATTGTAACCTCGAATGTGAGTTGCACATAAAAGAAAAATATCAAAACAAGAGTAGCTATCACAGAAAATGTAGAGAAAATGAATGCTTCCAGTAATGCTATAGGGCTCAATCCTTTGACATCAGTGGGTGTTATTTAAGGCTCAAAAATGCTCAAAGCTGTGGGTTACCACGTGAAAAGTTTCTGCTTTTTCCAAACTCAGAGCTATGAAAATTGTAGTGTCAAGAATATATGTTTTGTTCAAGAAACTGTTGAACTTAGCTGAAATATCATTCACCCCACAATGTTCTTTCAGGCCTGGGGCCACAGCACATATTGTTAGTATTTGCTGTTGCAGAGTCACCTAAGAGCCATTGCTCTTCCATACCATCTTTATGTATGTTTCTGTCACTAGATCCAAATACATATGGTTCCAGAGGGTTCTCCCATGTGTTATATTATTAGATTATTCAGGATTGCTGAAAAGGCCACGTATTTGGCACACAGGAAATATAAAGGTTCTCTTGGGTTGTTTCCCTTTTGGATTGATTGAGGGCAAGGTAGGTAGTGTGAAGGGCCATTCATAATTACAACATCAGCTGAGAAAATTCAGAACAATATGCTGGTTGGGCTCATACTCTGATTAATGGTAAACCATTGACTGGCTGAAGTGATTGCATTATGTGGTTCAGTACACTGGAAGTTTAAAATATCAACATATGTATGGTTGTAAGAATCAGAAGTTAGAAAGCCTTTATTAGATTATTGTCTTAATAAAAATGATGATTTAAAATCATTAATTCCACCCTGTAATGTCTAAAGATATAATAGTTTCAAACACTAAGCAATTTCTTGGAGTTAATACATGTTTTTCATCAAAAGTGTTTTCTTGGCTGTAAGAAGATGACAAGACATGTAAAAAAGTTTGACAATGAAGGAACATATTCTGTAAATAGATGATCTTTTAGTCATATTTTATTGTATAATATGTTATCACTAACTTTAGTTCCAGACTAGCTTAAATGAAATTTAAGGCGGTTGGCAAAGAATCAGTTTGGTAGGAGGAGGTCAGATGAATTAGCTTTATGTTAGCATCAGTATTTTAGTGAGTCAGTCAACAATGGTGGCAACACATTGTTTCTGGTCTTGCTTCCCATCAAATAATGCTGGAAATTATAAACATGCAAAGTTTTAATGGTGTGAAATCATTTGCATCTTGCAGGCAGTGTTGTCTGGTGGCTAGCACAACTGATGAGGAATTAGATCTTCTGGCTTCTATAGAACTATCTTGGTGTCACCTATCCAATTTACTTAATGGATAGTTATCTCACAGCAAACTGTGAGGTTTTAATTAATAATTAATGTTTTCAGAGCACTCTTGAGATCTCCGTTGAATTGTGCTTTATTAATTATTTGAAATATTATTGTCAAAATAGCTCTTTAAAGGAGAAACAATATGGGGTCAAGGTTATTGAATCACATTTTACATGATTTATTTTTATTTTTCAATAACCTGTTATAATCCAAAAGTGAAAAACACTTCAAAGAAGCATATTCCTAGGCTGAACAGCAATCAGTTAGAGTGAATTAGTATCAGCAGAACATAAAATAAGGCTGGGTGTATATATCTGAGAAAAGACTAGGCCCCTGGAGTGCTTAATGGCCAAACCATGTGCAGTTTAAAATAAAAGTAGAAGGCAAGTATTTGACAAATAGAATGTGTAGTTCCACCAAAGCAGATGTTATCCGTTGTGCCATAAGAAAATATAATTTCAGATGGGACTATATCACTCATTTCATATTATGCATGTTGACTTACAGTATTAGGGAATTTTGTTCTCCTTTGTGTATGTATTTTTAAAAAACAGAACTTGTCTTTCCCATTGCTAAGCTGTGAGGGCAATTAGGGTTCTGCTAAAGTCCTAATTTGCTGACATTTTCGGCAAACTACAAAGCCCATTGTTTGTTGGGGAGTTGAAGAAAGCAGTTAATTGAGTGTGAGGAGAGTAATCTGTATTTGGACAAATATTCATAGATTCACAGAGTTTATACCTAGACAAGATCATCTGATCATTTAGTCTGACCTCTTGTAAATCACAGGTTATTGAATATAATTGAATTATAATTGAATTATTATTGAGCTGAATAATTTGGGTTTCACTAAAGCCTATCCTCCAGAAAGATATCCAGTCTTGAGAAAATCCATTGCTTCCCTAGATATGTTCTTCCCATAGTAAATAATCCTGACTGATAAATGTTAAAAAAAATTGTGCCTAATTCATAGTATGAATTTTTTTGGCATCAGCATCCGGCTGCTGGTTCTCATTATGCCTTTCTACACTAGATTAAAGAGCCCTTTAGTAACCCATGTTTTCTCCCCATGAAAGTAGTTATATACTGTGAAAAAGTTACCTCTCGATGTTCCTTTTGAGAAACGAAACAGATTGAGCTCATTAAGCCTCTCCCTGTAAGTCATATTCTCCTGTCCTCTAATAGTTTTTACCATCTTTTCTGCACACAATCCAATTTTTCAACAAGTTTTAATGTCAAAACCAGAACTCTACATACCAATGTTGTACATAGATATAATCTCCCCTCTCCTCTTCTCACTATTCCCTGGTTTATACTTCTAAGGAACAGGCTGCCATTTTTGCTGCAGCACTGTGCTTAAGAGTTGGCAATCCTCCCAGATTGGTCAGGAGTCTACAGGAATAGGCTGGATCTCTTGCAGATAGGGTGACCATCCTCCCTGTTTTTCCCAGGACAGTCTCTTATTTAAGGCCTCCTCCTGGCATCCTAACTTGAAAAAATACCTGGCACTTTTCCTCTACAGTGGGCAGAGGAGGATTCGCCAGCACTTGGGGCTTCAGCTGCTGAAACCCCAAGCACCTGCAGCTTCCCACTCTGCATGCTGCAGGGGTGAGCTTCATCCCTGCAGAGGGGTAGGGTGGACAGGGAGCCGCCAGCCCTTGGAGCTTCAGTTGCTGGCGTCCCGAGCACTGGCAGTTCCTTCTCCGCCCCCTGTAGGGCTCAAGCCCTGAGCACCAGCAGCTCCTCCCTCCCACTGTGGGGCTGAACCCCAAGTGCTGGTTGCAGGTCTGAATCCCTGCATGCTGGCAATCCTCCTTCCCTTCCCCTCCTTCAGGGCTGAAGCCCCAACCACCAGCGGCATCCCCCCACTGTGGTGCTGAAGCCCCAAGCACCAGCAGCTTCCCTCTCCTTCTTCCCCTGCAAGGCTGAACCCCTCAGAGCTAACAGGCTGCTCCTCACCCCCCAACCTCTGTGACTATAACCCTGAGTGCTACAAGCTCAGGTATTCTGGTATTCCACCTAGAGAAATGTGGTCACCCTACCTGGAGTCTTCTGAAGCCAATCCAAGGGATGTTAGGCTGCTAAAAATCGAGTGGGTGGTTTGGCGGAACTAAGGCAGGCTCTCTAATCTTCCAGGGCTCAATGTGGCTCCCAGACATGACTAGCATGTCCAGACCCTAGGTTCAGGGGCGGCAAATGGATCTCTGCATG
The DNA here is from genome assembly GCF_052426305.1 of Pelodiscus sinensis. Classification (NCBI taxonomy): domain Eukaryota; kingdom Metazoa; phylum Chordata; order Testudines; family Trionychidae; genus Pelodiscus; species Pelodiscus sinensis. The sequence continues at coordinate 22,856,442 of NC_143058.1, read as the reverse complement.
TTGTGTCTACCGTGAGCCCTTCTCCACAGTTCCCATTGGCCACCAACTGTGACCAATAGGCACTGCGGGGGTGGCGTTTGTATAACCCACACACACCTAGTGTGGTTTACTGTTCCATGTAGTGGTATTTAGGCTGGAGAGCTCCCTTGCTCTTATTTCTGGCTGTAAGAGGTCTAATCTGAGCACCAGATAGCTTTTAGTGCAAGCCAAAGAGGCTCCTGCACTAAGCTCTAGGGGTATGTCTACACTACAGCACTAATTCGAACTAACTTAATTCGAATAAGTTAATTCGAATTAAGCTAATTTGAACTAGTGCATCTAGACCTAAAAACTAGTTCTAATTAGCATTTTGCTAATTCGAACTAGCATGTCCACATTGAGTGGACCCTGAATCGAGGTTAAGGATGGCCAGAAGCAGTGCTGGCAGGGCATCAGGTTAGGACTTAGAGTGTGGAGCTGCTGCCTCAGGGGAGCCGAGGGATGTGCTTAAAGGGACCGGACCCCCACCCCGGACAGACAGTACTCAGGGGTTCCCCGCTCGCTTGTCTAACTCGATGACAGACAGCAAAGCAGTCCTGGCTTGGAGTGCCCTGAATGCCCACACTCGGCACAGCACTCGGCCATCAGCCCGGCTGCACTTGCCGCAGGCTGCCATCCGGGAGGGGGGTGAATCGGGGGCTGCAGGAGAGCTTCCACCCCAAGGAGCCCACAGAGCCACCCCAGTCCTCCCCATCAGGAGCTCGTACCCCATTCCTCCCTCACCTCCTTCCACTTACCCCTCCCTAGCCTCCCTTCATGATGTACAAAATAAAGGACACGTGTGTTCAAAAATAGAAACTCTCTTTATTCAACAAAACTCGGGGAGACTGGGAAAAGGAGGTGGGAGAGGGGAAGAGAGAGGGTGGGAGAGGGGAGGAGGAAACCTGGGAGGAGGGAGCTGGAAGGGGGAAGCCAGGGAAAGAAGGAGGAGGGGAAGAATCAAACTATGGTATGCCATATCTTCAGTACTGTGTACAGATGTGATCTCCTCACCCCAGAAAAGATATTTTGGCCTTGGAAAAGGTTCATAAAAGGGCAACTAAAATGATCAGGGGTTTGGAACAGGTCCCATATGAAGAGAGGCTAAAGAGACTGGGACTTTTCAGCTTAGAAAAGAGGAGACTGAGGGTGTGTCTAGACTACCTAGTTTTGTCGACAAAAGTGGACTTTTGTCAACAAAACAATACCAGCGTCTACACTACCGCGGAGTTCTGTCGACATAACGTCGACAGAACTCCGCGGTTTTGTCGACGCTGGTATACCTCATTTTACGAGGCAAAACACCTTCTGTCGACAGAGTTCTGTCAACAGAAGGTGTTATTGCCTGTAACGTTGCGTCCAGACTACGGAGTTCTGTCGACAAAGCGGCTTGCTTTGTCGATAGAACTCCATGTGTCTGGACACAAATTGTCGACGGAAGTTTTGTTGGCAGTATCTGTCGACAAAACTTCCATCGACAAAACGCGGTAGTCTAGACGTACCCTGAGGGGGGATATGATAGATGTCTATAAAAGCATGAGTGGTGTGGAGAGGGTGCATAAAGAAAAGTTCTTCATTAGTTCCCATAATAGAAGGACTAGAGGACACCAAATGAAATGAATGGGTAGCAGGCTTCAAACTAATAACAGAAAGTTCTTCTTCACAAAGCAAATAGTCAACCTGTGGAACTCCTTGCTGCAGGAGGCTGTGAAGGATAGAACTATAACAGAGTTTAAAGAGAAGTTAGATAAATTCATGGAGGTTGGATCCATGGAGTGGTTTTAACCAGGGGGTAAAAATGGTGTCCCTGTCCTCTGTTTGTGGAAGGCTGGAGACGGATGGCACGAGACAAAAGGCTTGGTCATTGTCTTCGGTCCATCCCCTCCAGGGTACCTACTGTTGGCCGCTGTCAGCAGACAGGCTACTGGACTTGATGGACCTTTGGTCTGTCCCAATACGGCCATTCTTATGTTTTTATGTTCTAAGCTCAGGGCTCAGGGTCGGGGTCTCACTGGACCACCTTGATTTTCATGCAAACCTGCTCCTGGGTGGCCAAGCTGGCAGCTATCCTGCCCTAGATGGCCACTTTCCTGTGCCTAGTGCAGAGGTCGTGGAGGTTAGAGGCTTCCCCCCAAACCTCGATGAGGTCCATGATGTTCGCACTAGACCAGGCGGGTGCCTGCCTCTTGCGGCCCCAGGCAGGCACCTGGGAGCCACCAGCCTGGTCCTGGGAAGAGGCGGAGGGTTAGGTGGCAGCGGGTGGCTGGCTCGTGCTGTGCCAGGTGCAGGGTGCAGGGTCTGCTGGCTGGGTGCTGGCAGGCTTGCACCTGGCATGGGCACCGTAGCCAGATCGTGCCCCTTCAAGGGCTCCGGGGCTGGGAGGGGGGCAGACGAGTTTCCCTGGTGGTGCCCAGAGTGGCCACCAGGGCAATCTGGGAAGGGCTAGCCTCTCACTAGTTCAAATTAAATGGCTACACAGCCCTTAATTTGAACTACTTAATTCGAGCTAGGTGTTAGTCCTCATAGAATGAGGTTTACCTAGTTCGAATTAAGCGCTCCGCTAGTTCGAATTAAGTTCGAACTAGCGGTTTGTATGTGTAGCACCTATGAAAGTTAATTCGAACTAACGGATGTTAGTTCGAATTAACTTTGTAGTGTAGACATACCCTAGAGGTCCCGGGTTCAAATCCACCTAGTGGTGGTTACACTTGCAAGCAGGCAAAGCACACAGAGCCATCTCTGAACATGCACCTCAGAGCTGAACATGCCAGCCATTTCTAAGAGCCACCATGTAAGTGGGACCTGTCCAGACCTCACACCCCAAACCTCTTCCTGCACACCTCCACCTTCCATTCCAAACTCCTCAGCCCCACCTGCATCTCTGTCCCAGCCAAGTGAAAGTTAGTGAGGGTGGGAGACAGTGATCAACAGAGAAAGGGGGGATGGAGTGAGTGGGGGCAAGGCCTCAGAGAAAGTGCAAGGTATTTGGGTTTGTGCAATTAGACAGGTAGCAGCCCTACAGATGAAAGGAGCTCATGTTCAATTTTATTTGACTTATATAAACTGTCCTTTATAGTGCTCTGAGAAATTTTTAAAATACTAATTAAAATTTGTCCAAGAACTAAAAAAACGGGGATTGGTGCTTAATAGAAGTCAAATAAATATAATAAATAAAATACATTTTTATTGAACAAAGAATGTCATTCATTCCTTTTCCTTTTAATCTAAATCAGATCTTCAAAATAATACCCTGCTATATGGTCCCGCTGCCTACATCTTTGAATCATTTATCCTTTAAATTTTGGGATAAATGTGTCCTGTTCTCTTTAGCTTATGATTGTGTGACAGCCCAGATATAAATAAAATGCATAAAAGGTCAAAATCATGATGAGCCATATCTACTTGTAAGGCTGGTATTTTACTACCCACTCAATATGTAGAACTCTCCTCCTCCCAAATGTTTTGTGATGCTGCAATTGAAGGACACTATCTTAAATAAATTTCATTGAAACCCAGCCAAATATTTTAGGTTAAGATTTACACAGCAAGACATTTCAGTTGTATATATCTTTGAGGAAATAATTTTGCACAAAAAATGGAAACAAGATGCTGGTAACAAGGTAATATTTTGAAGGTGTGTCTGTTCTTTTAGATACTTAATGGTGATTAGAGAGCAAGTGGAAGGCTCATTTGCTGATCAAAACCATTGTTTTAAAGATTGACCTTGACAGTCCTTGTGCTTCCTTACTTCAGTGGGTTGGAAATCCTGATTGAAAAACGTATTTAATTATCTTGTTATATTTGCTAGTTATTGTGCAAGACATAGAAAAAGAGATGAAGCTTATATCCTGAAATAGAGCAATACAGGCAGAGACTCTTATGCATATCCTGAGGAGAATTATTATTGGTTTCTTTTTAATAGGTGTATTGCCATTGCTGTATGAGCTATTTATTCTAGACAAAGGCAGGAAATGTAGAGGGAAGTTTTTCTTTTAAATCTACAATTTACAGAATCATAAGCCAGTCTATATTTAGTTCATTTCTATTTTATTTTGAGATTCATTTGGATTCTTTTTTTATCTAAAAGAGTTTGCCAACACCTATGACATCATAGATGATTCATCTCGTGTCTTTAGTCAAGAATCTTAAAAATGCATTTCAAAGGGGAGCGCTGGTCTAATTTGTGCAAACTGTTGAACAGAAAGACTATTTTTGCTGCAAAAATGGACATAAGGTGAAATCTTGGCACCACAGGAGTTTGCTATGGACTTCAGTGTGAAGCGTCAAGATTGTACACATAATATTGGAGGAATTTAACCAAAAGTAAAGATAGAAAGTATTGCTGCTACACTAGTTGCCAATTTCCTGTCCCCGAAATGAGCAGTAAATCTTTGTGGGACATATGAACACAGAAATTGTCATATTGGATTAGACTAAAGGTCTGTCAAGCCCAGTATCCCATCTATGAAAGTGCCCAACACCAGGCACTTCAGAGGAAGGCATAGGAATGCTAAAATAGACCTTTCCATTATGTGTCTGTCAGAGATTGGCTTAATTCCTGGAGTACAAGGTTTAATATCACTTCCACACCATTTTTGTTTATAATATGATTAATGCTGGATATCTAGATAGAAATCCAACTCTTTTTTGAATCTTGAATCAACAGCTTCCTGAGGCAGAAAGTTCAGTTGTTTAATTATACAGTAAGTGATAAACCATTTCCTTTTTACTGTTTGAATTTGCCACCTATTAATTTAATTGAAAAAACCCTTGTTCTTGTGTTATCAAAGAAAAGAGACATTCCCATCTACTTTTTCTAGACCACCCATGATTTCAAATGCTTTTATCATATCCCACCTAATTCATCCCTTTTCTAAGACAAACAACCCCAGTCTTTTCAGCCTCTCTTTGCATGAGAGTGTTTCCACGATTTTGATCATTCTCAACATACTCTCTGACCCCCTGTTTCAGTTTTCTAATATCTTAATGGTGATGTAATCCTGATTTATAACACAACATTATAATACTGTCCTTATAGCTTGCTTTGTTTTTGACCACAGCTGCATATGGAGCAGAAGTCTTCAGTTAGCTGTGTACAGTGATGCACAAGTTCTTTTCTTGGGTGGTTTCAGTTAATTTAGAAGCTTGCTGCTTGTTGCTGTGATTGCAATGCCATATGCTCAGGCTCTACAACCAAGCACAGTCCTTCATGATTTCAGCTCTTAGGAATTGCACTGGGTAGTGGGAAACCTTTCAATTACTGTATCTTCTGCATCATCTATAAACACAGTACTGTCAGCATCACCAGGTGGAAGGCTCAGCCCTTTAAAACATTTTATCTGTAATTTCTTTTCCCATGATCACTGAGAAAAAATAAGGATACTCAATCTATATATCTGTGTCTTGAAATGTTGGAAAGAGAGGCTCAGATGGCATCCAAGACTTTTAAACAAAGTCTGTGACACCAAATAGAAACTCCAGTTCCCATCCTTTCATAGAATCATAGAATACTAGTCCCCTGCCCTCATGGCAGGACCAAATACTATCTAGACCATCACTGATAGACATGTATCTAACCTACTCTTAAATATCTCCACAGATGGAGATTCCACAACTTCCCTGGGCAATTTATTCCAGTGTTTGACTACCCTGACAGTTTGGAACTTTTTCCTACTGTCTAACCTAAACCTCCCTTGCTGCAGTTTAAGCCCACTGCTTCTTGTTCTATCCTCAGAATCCAAGATGAACAAGTTTTCTCCCTACTCCTTATGACACCATTAGAGATATCTGAAAACTGCTATCATGTCCCCCCTCATTCTTCTCTTTTCTAAACTAAACAAACCTAATTCCTTCAGCCTTCCCTCATAGGTCATGTTCTCTAGACCTTTAATCATTCTCGTTGCTCTTCTCTGGATCCTCTCCAATCTCTCCAATTTCTCCACATCTTTCTTGAAATGCGGTGCCCAGACTGGACACAATACTCCAACTGAGTCCTAACCAGCGCAGAGTAGAGCAGAAGAATGACTTCTCGTGTCTTGCTCAGAACACACCTCTTAATGCATCCCAGAATCATGTTTGCTTTCTTTGCAACGGCATCACACTGCTGACTCATATTCAACTTGTGGTCCACTATAACCCCTAGATCCCTTTCTGCCATACTCCTTCCTAGACAGTTGCTTCCCATTCTGTATGTATGAAACAGATTGTTCCTTCCTAAGTGGAGCACTTTGCATTTGTCTTTATTAAACTTCATCCTATTTACCTCAGACCATTTCTCCAATTTGTCCAGGTCATTTTGAATTTATGACCCTATCCTGCAGATTAGTGCAGGACCCTATCCTTCCCAGAATTTATGACCCTATCCTTCCCAGCTTGGTATCATCTTCAAACTTAATAAGCGTACTTTCTATACCAATATCTAAATCGTTGATGAAGATATTGAACAGAGCTGGTCCCAAAACAGACCCCTGTGGAACCCCACTTGTTATGCCTTTCCAGAAGGATTGTGAACCATTAATAACTACTCTCTGAGTACGGTTATCCAGCCAGTTATGCACCCTCCTTATAGTAGCCTCATTTAAGTTGTCTTTACCTAGTTTATTGATAAGAATATCATGAGAGACCATATCAAACACCTCACTAAAGTCTTGGTATACCACATCCACCGCTTCTCCCTTATTCACAAGACTCATTATCCTATCAAAGAAAGCTATCTGATTGGTTTGACATGATTTGTTCTTTACAAATCCATGCTGGCTGTTCCCTATCACCTTGCCACTTTCCAAGTGTTTACAGATGATTTCCTTAATTACTTGCTCCATTATCTTCCCTGGCACAGAAGTTAAACTGACTGGTCTGCAGTTTCCTGGATTGTTCTTATTTCCCTATTTATAGATGGGCACTATATTTGCCCTTTTTCAGTCCTCTGGAATCTCTCCTGTCTCCTATGATTTTCCAAAGATGATAGCTAGAGGCTCAGATACCTCCTCTATCAGCTCCTTGAGTATTCTAGGATGCATTTCATCAGGCCCTGGTGACTTGCAGGCATCTAACTTTTCTAGGTGATTTTTAACTTGTTCTTTTTTTTATTTTATCTTTTAAACCTCCTCCCTTCCCATTAGTATTTACTATGTTAGGCGTTCTTTCAGACTTCTCGGTGAAGACCGAAACAAAGAAGTCATTGAGCATCTCTGCCATTTCCAAGTTTCCTGTTACTGTTTCTCCCTCCTCACTGACCAGTGGGCCTACCCTGTCCTTGGTCTTCCTCTTGCTTCTAATGTATTTATAAAAAGTCTTCTTGTTTCCCTTTATTCCGGTAGCTAGTTTGAATTCATTCTGTGTCTTTGCCTTTCTAATATTGCCCCTGGACTCCTGTGCTGTTTGCCTAAATTCATCCTTTGTAATTTGTCCTAGTTTCCATTTTTTATATGACTCCTTTTTTATTTTTAGATCATGCAAGATCCCGTGGTTAAGCCAAGGCAGTCTTTTGCCATATTTTCTATCTTTCCGACACATCGGAATAGATTGCTTTTGGGCTCTTGACAATGTCCCTTTGAAAAACTGCCAACTCTCCTCAGTTGTTTTTTCCCTCAGTCTTGATTCCCATGGGACCTTACCTATCAGGTCTCTGAGCTTACCAAAATCCGCCTTCCTGAAATCCATTTCCTCTGTTTTACTGTTCTCCCTTCCAGCCTTCCTCAGAATAGTGAACTCTATGATTTCATGATCACTTTCACCCAAGCTGCCTTCCACTTTCAAATTCAACTAGTTCCTCCTTATTTGTTAGGATCAGATCTAGAACAGCTTCCCCCCTGGTAGCTTTTTCAACCTTCTGAAATAAAAAGTTGTCTCCAGTGCAGCCCAAGAACTTATTGGATAGTCTGTGCCACGCTTCATTATGTTCCTAACATATATCTGGATAGTTGAAGTCCCCCATCACCACCAAATCTTGGGCTTTGGATGATTTTGTTAGTTGTTTAAAAAAAGCCTCATCCACTTCTTCCACCTGGGTAGGTGGCCTATAGTAGACTCCTAGCATGACATCACCTTTGTTTTTAATCCCTTTTAGCCTAACCCAGAGACTCTCAACACTTCCGTCTCCTATGTCCATCTCCACCTCTCTCCAAAGGTGTTCATTTTTAATGTATAAGGAAACACTTCCTCCCTTTTTTCCCTGTCTATCCTTCCTGAGCAAGCTGTACCCTTCTATAGAAACATTCCAATCATGTGTATTATCCCACCAAGTTTCTGTGATGCCAACGTCATAATTGTAGTAATTTATTAGTGCTTCCAGTTCTTCCTGGTTATTTCCCATACTTCTTGCATTTGTATATAGGCATCTAAGATCCTGATTTGACCTTGCCTCCCAGTTTTGTCCTGACCCTCTTTTCTCTCTGCCTTTGTAGCCCACGCTCCCTTCCATTTCCAACCCATCTCCTAGGTCCCCACGTTCTTCACTTACCTGTGGGCTTTGCTCATCAATCCCCATCGAACCTAATTTAAAGACCTCCTCACTAAGTTCGCCATTCTGTGTCCAAATAAGGTCTTCCCCCCTCCTCGAAAGGTGAACACCCAGCAGTCCTTCCTGGAATAGCATCATGTGGTCGAGTAAGCCAAAACCCTCCTGGCAACACCATCTTCACAGCCAGGCTTTGACCTCCAGGATGCACCTGTCTCTCGCTGGGCCCCTACCTTCGAGAGGAAGGATCGAAGAGAATACCACCTGCGCTCCAAACTCCTTCACCCGTACTCCCAGAACCCTGTAGTCACTCTTGATCTGCTCAGTGTCACACCTCACAGTATCATTAGTGCCCACATGGATGAGTAGCATGGGGTAGTAGTCAGAGGGCCGGATAATCCTCGACAATGCCTCCATAACATCTCAGATATGGGTCCCCGGCAGACAGCATACCTCTTGAGATGATATGTCAGGGCGACATATGGGCGCCTCCGTCCCCCTCAGAAGAGAGTCTCCGACCACAACTACCCTACGTTTCCTATTTTCAGCGGTGGCAGCAGACCTCCCAGGCTTGAGGGTATGGGCTTCTCCTCCTCATTTGGATTTGACAGCTCTACTCCTCACTTCCTCTATATAGCAATTGATGGTAAGTTTAGGATGACCATATTCTATTAGAGCATATTAAGCACAGTTCTGCGGTTCTTTAGTCATACAATAATAATACAATAATAATAATTAATTATTCCTGCATCCAAAACTTAAGTGAATTTTAACTAAAAAAAAAGTTAAATTAGTCTCTATGGCAAAGCAGCTATCTCCGCTTATCACATGTGAAAAGTAGATGAATTTGCAAATACAGCTCTTTTCCCCCCACTTCTGCAACAAGGGGGGAGAGCTCTATCTGGCCATAGCTGTCACCTTTACTACCAGCAAAGAACCAGTGTAGCATAGGAATTCCCTTGGTTAGGAACAGCAAACCAGAGCCAATGGGAGCCACAAGGCTCTGCGGCTGTTGCACCTTTAGGTAAACAAAGAGGGCCTGTGACACACTTTATAAAACTCCGCACTATTTCAAATTATTTTGGAGGGGCCACCAAAGAAAACCCATTACTTTAAGAAAAGGATAGGAGCTTTCTCTTCAATTTTATCTCGTACATTTTGAGCACACCCCTCTGGCAAATGTCTTTAATTTATTTTAGATTCAGACAAATATTGTGTCAATCTATAAAAAGAGAAATAAGGACAACTCAGGGAATTACAGACCAGTCAGCTTAACTTCTCTGCCAGGAAAGCTAATGGAGCAAATAATTAAGCAATAAATTTACAAACATCTAGAAGATAATACGGTGACAAGTAATGTCTGCATGGATTTGTCAAGAACAAATCATGTCAAATAGACCTGATACCTTTCTTTGACAGAGTAATAAGCCTTGCAAATAGAGGGGAGGTGGGAGACATGGTTTATCTTATAGAATCATAGAATACTAGAACTCAAAGGGACCTCAAGAGATCATCAAGTGTAGTCCTTTGCCCTCATGGTAGTACCAAGCACCTTCTAGATCATCCCTAATAGATGTCTATCTAATCTGCTCTTAAATGTCTCCAGAGATGGAGATTCCACAACCTCCCTAGGCAATTTATTCCAGGGTATAACCACCCTGACTATTAGGACGTTTTTCCTAATGTCCAAAATTTTACTAATGTATTGACTTTAGTAAAGCTTTGGATGCTGTCTCACATGACATTTTCATAAAAAAACTAGAGAAATACAACCTACATGGAGCCACTATAACGTGGTTGCTAAACTGATTTGAAAACCATTCCCAGAGACTAGTTCACAGACATACTAGAAGGCCCTAATGCATGAGGTCCCCCACAGGGATCCGTTCTGGGTTTGATTCTGTTCAATATTTTCATTGATTATTTAGTTAATGTCATAGAAAATACACTTATAAAGTTTGTGGACAATACCAAGCTTGGTGGAGTTGCAAGTATTTTGGAAGATAGGGTTAAAAATCAAAATGATCTGGACAAACTGGAGAAAAAGTCTGAAGTAAACAACATGACATTCAATAAGGACAAATGGAAAATACTCCATTTAGGAACAAACAATTAGTTGCCCAGATACAAAATGGGAAGTGGCTACATTGGAAGGAATACTGTGGAAAGGGATCTGGAGATCATAGTGGACCACAACCTAAATATGAGTCAGCAGTGTAACACTGTTGCAACTCCGTCTAATACAGCCTCAACTGGAATATTGTGTCCAGACTTGAGCACCACATCTCAGAAAGGATGCAAACAAACTGGAAAAAGTCAAGAAAAGAGCAACAAACATTATTAAGGTTCTAGAAAACATGACCTATGAGGCTCATGATTGAAAGAATTGGATTTGTTTAGCCTAGAAAAGAGAATACTGGAAGGGGAAATTATAACAGTTTTCAAGTACATAAAAGTTTGTTACAAGGAGCAGGGAGAAGAATTGTTCTTCTTAACCTCTTCAGATAGGCTAAAATTGCAGCAAGTGAGGTTTAGATGTGATATTAGGAAAAGCTTTATGCTAGAGTGGTTAACCACTGGAATAAATTGCTAGGGAGGTTGTAGAATCTCTATCATGGGGGATTTTATACAGCAGATTAGACAAATATCTGTCAGGAATTGTCTAGATAGTATTAGTCCTGCCATGAGTTCAGGGGACTGCAATAGATGATCTCTCAAGCTCCATTCCAGTTCCACGATTCTATTATTATTGTCCGGTTCTTTTTACCATATACCATTGGACACAGACTGGCTAACCTTGTGAGGAGGGCTTTAAACTAGGTTTGTCGGGGGCAGGTGAGCAAAGCCCACAGGTAAGTGCTGCATGTGCGGGACTGGGAGATGGGTTGGAAATGGGGGGGACTACGGCCTATAATGGCAAGGAGAAAGGAGGGTCAGGGCACAACAGGGAGGCAAGATCAAATCAGTATCTTAGATGCCTATATACAAATGCGAGAAGTATGGGTAATAAGCAGGAAGAACTGGAATTGCTAACCAATAAATACAACTATGATATCATTGGTATTACAGAAACCTGGTGGGATGGGACGCATGATTGGAATGTTGGTATGGAAGGGTACGGCTTGCTCAGGAAGGACAGACAGGGAAAAAAGGGAGGAGGGGTTGCCTTGTATATTAAAAATGTACACACTTGGACTGAAGTGGAGATGAATGTAGGAGATAGCTGTGTAGAGAGGAGAGTTGTGAGGAGAGTTGGAAGTATTTCAAAGGGACGTTGTTAAGGGCCCAAAAGCAAACAATTCCGCTGTGTAGGAAAGATAGAAAATATGGCAAAAGACCAGCTTGGCTTAACAAGGAGATTTGCACGATCTCAAAATAAAACAGGAGTCATATAAAAAATGGAAACTAGGACAACTAACAAAGGATGAATATAGGCAAGCAACACGGGAATGCAGGGGCAAGATTAGAAAGGCAAAGGCACAAAATGAGATCAAACTAGCTACAGGCATAAAGGGAAACAAGAAGACTTTTTATAAATACATTAAAAGCAAGAGGAAGACCAAGGACAGGGTAGGCCCACTGCTTAGTGAGGAGGAAGAAGCAGTAACAGGAAACTTGGAAATGACGGAGATGCTCAATGACTTCTTTGTTTCGGTCTTCACCGAGAAGTCTGGAGGTGTGCCTAACGTAGTGAATACAAGCAGAGAGAGGGTAAGTTTAGAAGATAGGATACACATAGAACAAGTTAAAAGTCACTTAGGAAAGTTAGATGTCAGCAAGTCACCAGGTCCTGATGAAATGCATCCCAGGATACTCAAGGAGCTGATAGAGGAGGTATCTGAGCCTTTAGCTATGATCTTTGAAAAATCATGGCAGACAGGGGAGATTCCAGAAGACTGGAAAAGGGCAAATATTGTGCCCATCTATAAAAAGGGGAATAAGAACAACCCAAGAAACTATAGACCGGTCAGTTTAACGTCTGTCCCAGGGAAGATAATGGAGCAGGTAATTAAGGAAATCCTATGCAAACACTTGGAAGGTAATAAAGTGATAGGGAATAGCCAGCATGGGTTTGTGAAGAACAAGTCATGCCAAACTAATCTGATAGCTTTCTTTGATAAGATAACGAGCCTTGTGGATAAGGGAGAAGTGGTGGATGTCATATACCAAGACTTTAGTAAAGCATTTGATACGGTCTCGCATGATATTCTTATTGATAAACTAGGCAAATATAACTTAGATAGGGCCACGATAAGGTGGGTGCATAATTGGCTGGATAACCGTAGTCAGAGAGTTGTTGTTAATGGTTCTAAATCCTGCTGGAAAGGGATAACAAGTGGAGTTCCTCAAGGGTCTGTTTTGGGACCCATACTGTTCAATATCTTCATCAATGATGTAGATATTGGGATTGAGAGTACGCTTATTAAGTTTGCAGATGATACCAAACTGGGTGGGGTTGCAACTTCTTTGGAGGATAGGGACATAATTCAAAATGACCTTAGCAAGTTAGAGAAATGGTCAGAGGTAAACAGGATGAGGTTTAATAAAGAGAAATGCAAAGTGCTCCACTTAGGAAGGAACAATCAGTTCCATACATACAAGATGGGAAGCGACTGTCTAGGAAGGAGCATGGTGGAAAGGGATCTAGGGGTCATAGTGGACCACAAGTTGAATATGAGTCAACAGTGTGATACTGTTGCAAAAAAAGCAAATATGATTCTAGGTTGTATCAACAGGTGTGTTGTAAGCAAAACTCGTGAGGTCATTCTGCCGCTCTACTCTGCACTAGTTAGGCCTCAGCTGGAGTACTGTGTCCAGTTCTGGGCGCCACATTTCAAGAAAGATGTGGAGAAATTGGAAAGGGTACAGAGAAGAGCGACAAGAATGATTAAAGGTCTAGAGAACATGACCTATGAAGCCAGGCTTCATGAACTGGGCTTGTTTAGTTTGGAAAAAAGAAGATTAAGGGGGGACATGATAGCGGTTTTCAAATATCTAAAAGGGTGTCACAAGGAGGAAGGAGAAAATTTGTTCCTCTTGGTTTCTGAGGACAGGACAAGGAGTAATGGGCTTAAAGTGCAGCAAGGGAGGTTTAGATTGGACATTAGGAAAAAATTCCTAACTGTCAGGGTGGTCAAATATTGGAATAAATTGCCAAGGGAGGTGGTGGAATCTCCCTCTCTGGAGATATTTAAGAACAGGTTAGATAGACATCTGTCAGGGATGGTGTAGGTGGAGCTTGGCCTGGCTTGAGGGCGGGGGGCTGGACTCGATGACCTCTTGAGGTCCCTTCCAGTCCTATTATTCTATGATTCTATTCTATGATTCTATGCAGGTACGTGTTTTTCATGAATTAAGGAGAAAGGGATATTCTTGCCAGTGGTTCAAATTTGTCTGCCTCGCCATTTGCCTGCCTTGACATTAATGGGGTTCACATAATACTCCATTACAAGATTACTAATTAAAAGTCACCCGGTGACGTTCTCAAAGGAATAATTTTGTTAAAATCACACCAAACTGGTTTTCATGAATTTTAACCAAGCTCATGCAGTGCACCTATGAAAATATGTAGTTTATTGCTATTCATTGGTGCACTAAGTTGTTTAAAATTATGAATTGCAAATTGCAAAGGAAAACTGCCATTGTTTATAGTAATTATCCATTACTGAAAGAATAGTATGAGAAGCCAGAAACAATATAAGTAATCCCTAAATGCATTGCATTATACACAGTGTAGAAAAGAAACTTGTGTAGTTTTCATAGCAATCTTTACACTGATTCTAGTCAATGGTATTTTTAATAACCAGACCACTCTGTATCCTTTATAGGCTGATTATAGAATTATAATATATACCATGAAGTTTCTATCTGGTAACAGGTTTATTATAACATCAAGAAAGTGACACCCCCCTTCAGTCTTTTCTCTGCCTTCCTTTGGGTCATCTTTATCAGCTGTTGTTTTGTGTAAAAATTTTCCCTTGATTTTTTTAAATAATTCTTCCCTGTTTCACACTCAGGGATTATGTATGCTCTGTGAATTTCCAAATGGTTTTATACCATAGAGAGAGTCGACATTTTTGGCTTCGCCTGTAAGACCACTTTTGCCCACCCAGTCCCATTGCTATTAAATATTTTTGGCTCCCAGCCACCACAGTAAGAACAGCATGCATAGAAACAGATTCATTTATTGGAGCAGGATCCATGAATTGGGTGATTCTGGAATTGACAAACTTATTTGCCTCTTTTTATTTTTAAATACAAACACACACACAGAAAGAAGTAGGCATCTTCATATCATTACCAGCCTTCTGTTGAAAGAATAGTAGAGTCCAACTATTTATGCAAGTGTCAGTGTATGGTTGCCAAAGTTAATTTTAAATACAATTAGAAATGCTAATTCACAAATAAGATGAATGTGTGGATGCATTCTTCTGAATAACACATTTGATCATTGTACAGATATTAATTATCATAGCTTTCCTGTGAAGTGTGCTGGGTTTGCAGAGCAGTATGCACTCCTCCTGGGATGAAAAGTATGGAAGGGAAAACTTTTAAAAAATTATTTGTTTAGGAAGGACGTTTTGCCACACAATTCCCTTAGCAACTTGAGATAGCCAGGGTGTAATAAGGTACAAGGAGAGTGGCCTGAAAACCACTCTGAGCCAAGGCTCCACAATCTCAGACCTTACTTGCACACCTCTAGTCATGGCTCCCAGGCTCCTCTCAACAGCCCTGCTATGCTTTCATGGGTTTTCTCTAAGTACCTGAATAAAACGATCCCTCCAACAGAGTTCTGAGGACATGCAGAAATAGCTGCTTCTGTCTCAAGCAGAATTATTTTACCCAACAAGCAAAATCCTGATGGGAATTAATGGAGGATTCTGCCTTCAGAATTTGGCCTAATGAATTTACTATTTTGAATACTCTGTTTTGGGAAGGAACAGATAATTTGTTTATGGATCTGCTCTCCGGCCACCTAAGTGCAACATAGGTCCTGCTGGTAGCATGTTGCTTAATCTCATTTCTCACCCACAGTGGATTTTTTGCCTCTGTTTGTAGTAATTTCTTACATATTGCTTCTCTCCATTCCACACAACAGAGATGAGCTTATGACTCTTGGATTTCTCTAAACTTTTACAAGAGAATGAGCTTGAATCAAAACTTATAATGGGGCGAAATAAACCATCACATCCAAATGCTCTTAGGCTTTATCTACATTGCACGGTTTTTGCACAAGAAGCTTTTTACACAAGAGATCATCCACAAAACTTCTTGCACAAAAGCGCATAGCAAAAGCAATGTGCTTTTGTGCAAGAGAACATCCACACTTCATGGACACTCTTGCACAAGAAAGCTCTGATTGCCCTTAACAAAATGCCTTTAATCAGAGCACCTGTGCTTTTTCTGAAAAACTCTTTTTGCACAAGAAACCCCTGTGGAGCATCCACACATGCCTTTTGGCACAAGAGCTGCAGTGCAAGAGCTGTAGTGCAAAAAGGAGTTATTCCTCAGGGGAAATGAGGAATACCGGCAAAAGCCCTCTGTCCTGTCAATTTACTTTGTGGGGTTTTTTGCACAAAAACGCGCGTGAGGTGACGCTGTGCTGGGTTTTGCTTGAAACCAGCAGTTTTTGCACAAAAACCTTGCAATATAGACATAGCTTTAGGAAAATTTGAATCTAGCTCTGAATCTTGAAACTCAAGCCTGTTTCCATTGAACAGCAGTCCTGTATTTTGGCTTGTCTGTCTCCCAGGTTAAAATGTTTTCGTGACTTTTTCAAATGGGCTCTTATTTGTTTTGACAGTGTCATTAAACAAAAATCTGTATTTTCTTCCCAATTGTATAAAAAAGATTGATATATCATTGTGTGTAACTAACAGTGACTTCATTTCTGCTTTAGTCAGCCAGGTGTAGTTAAGTTAAATTGTGTTTATTAGAAATTTGAATATATAATTGATTTGTTTCTTGTTAAAATATATCCAGTCTCTGAGCAACGTTTTTATTATTAAGGACTAGATTGTGGCATTTAGGCAGTTTATTTTCCTGACGTGGCTGATCAATCTTATAGAGTCATGGTTCTGCCTTTTCCACAATCCTCCTCATCCGCAATGGGTATTCAGGTGAACAGGCTAGAGCAGCCCTTAGTAGAAAAGTGGGGCTGCAATTCAACCTGGCCCTTACGTGGACCATACAAGATTGAGAGAATTTGTCCATCTAAGTGGCTGAGTGAACAAGATAAATTATTCCTCTTGACCAGGTTTCTCACCAGGTTTCTCTGTTCATGCACTGTCAAATAGGTCATGTCTGTCTTGTTCGCATATTGCACTATTTTGAAATTTGACTCATTCTGTTTCTTTATTGAACTTTGTCTTGGATTACCCTTGGTGGAATAAAAAATTATGAATCTCAGCTCACATTTCCATTTCTCTTTCACCCTGATATATCTACCATGGCAAAGTTATGGGCCTAGGTGAAAAACCAGAGATCATTGTATTTTTGTCACATTTTTATGATACAATAGATAAAGATAATAAAAAGACCAAAGAATATAAGATAACAACCAGCTGCATTATTTCAATCTAGCAATTGAATTCTATCAATTAGGTTACCTTTTGCTGTCATGAAAGCAAACCATAGAGGCTTACACTGTGTAAGAGATTAAAAACAAGTACAGAGTAAATTAAACTAAAAAGTCTAATATGCAAAAGATATGAACTTTAAAAATGGGGAAAATTAATGAGAAAAAATAAAGTTTAAAGCATATATTTCCTAAGAATAGTCTAGATAGCAGGGTATGAATACTGGATAATAAAAATTGAATGAATACTCCTGCGATAAAATAAAATAAATCAAAACTGCCGAGGAGTAGCCAAATATTTGAGACATTAGAATATGTATGGAATACAATTAGAAAGCTAGTTCAGAGGAGAGCTTTAGAGCAAACTCTCCCTAAAGGTTTTGGTGTTTTAGTACATGTCTAAAACAAGACAACTCCTTTATAAAGTAGAAATCTTACTTCTATAGTAGAAAAATATATCTCAGCAAAACACAGTATTATTTAATTAGATAAAATACTGTAAAACGGTCTGCTGTTCTACATGCTGTTCTATTTCACCCTTAGTTACTGATCCAAAAAGAACAATTCAGTATTTCATTAGAGCATCCTAAACATAAAGTCATAAATGTAAGGATTTTTTAAAATAATTGTGGATGTGTCTGTCTAGGTTTCTAGCAGCATCTCTTAGTGTACGATCTGAGCACCAGATCAATGCATTTTCCCATATTTTACACACACATTCATGGGGGAGAAGGGGCTTGAGAGAGAGTGAGCTTTCTCATTTTCTGTTTCTCATACTTGCATAGCTTTGGCAGTATGTGGTATATTGGAAATATAGACACTCATCATAGTTCCAGTCTCATGCCCCTTTTTTATAAATAACACCCATTGACATCTGTGGAAGTTTTGTCCTATATAAGGAAGTGTTGGCTCAAGTATCATAGAGAGTTTTACTCTAATATACTGTCTTTTTAAATGAAAAGCATATTAATACACTTACCTAAATTCCATTAGCAAGAATTTGAGTCAAATATTAATACATTTGCATTTTAAATATTCTATTAATACTGAATATTTGAAATTACTACACTTAATAAATAAAAGAGGAAAATGCAAATAAATAATTAATATATTTTATGGGTGTTCTAATTTTAATTTGAGTGTACTTATTAAAGTTACTGAATTAGTCTGAATAAACATTAAAGAATTTAGCATTTTAATATCAGACCACCTTTGGAATTGTTACTTTGTATTGCTAAGAATCTATTATTTCTTAAAAGTAGAGCCAGTTGAAAAATCCATTTTTCTTTCCATGAGAAATTTGAATACAATTTGTCATTTGATATCTTTGTTTTGTAGAAAAAATCATTTTGATTCGACTAGAGATATTTTTATTTGGTTATCAAATGATAATTTTCCTCTCCTTTTTTGTCTTTTTTCCTTAATCCCCACTGTTCTTTCTTTCCCTTTTTATTCTAAGTTTCAAAACCTTTCCAATTATAGAATAAGTACCAAGTGACTGAGTTAGTTTATTAAATTTTCCAAAGTTGGACAAGTTTTAAAAACTTAGTCAAATAAAAAGAGTGAAAGCAAGCAAGTAAGCTCTGGATATTAATCATTATATTATGCTCAGTATGTAAAGAACAAAAGAAAAAGTGGAGATATGTGAAGAATTTTTAAAATATCAACATTTAAAATAATTAAATTTGAAATAAATTCAGTTTTAAATGATTTCATTTAGAAATTTCTCATTCAAAAAGATCTAATTGCATATTTGTATGAAAAAATGTAATTTTGAACAAATCTTATTTTCTGATGGATAATTTTCCAGTAAAAAATTTAAGTCAGCTCTGCTTAAAAAGCACAAAATCTTATTTGAGACCTCATGGGAAACAACAATACGAATCAAAACATTAACAGTGTTCAAAATGCACTTCTGTGCTACTGTGAAATAAGACATGCTTTAGTTGAATTAAATGCTTTTAAAAGTAAATGTATACTACTTTTTTATGAATAGGAAGATAAATCAGCTAGATGTTTTGAGAATGCCTCTTAATCAGTACAGGAGGGCTTCCACCCCACCCCCTCTGAGAACTCACAAGTCTTGTCATTCATATTTTCTTCAAGCTGAAATGTATTTGGCTGAAGATAATGAAGTCACAAAGCTAAACATACTGGAGAGAAGTCTTCAGTGAACTATGTAATCAGGCCATATGTTTACTTTAGTTCTATTATACTGTTCTAAATAATGACATCTTTTGGATAAGGTTTTATTGCATATCTATAACTTATGTTTTATCAAATACAAAGCACCATTGTCAAGGTCCTTTGTCAGGTTCAAGGAAACACTCAGATTTAGGAAAAATTGGATGCTTTTAGAGAGAAATGCAAAAGATTTTTTTTGTGATGGAAAGCCCATAATTAAATTGCCCAATATTTTAAATATCAATGACCTTCACTTTTAACAATAACATTTTGCATTTATACTGTTCAACATCTTTCAGCAAAGTTATTTACAAACCATCATCACATTAATGTCTGTGTTATTCCATATACATCATAGGTTAAATAACACACAAAATACATGATGTAAAGACCACTGAATTCAATAGAAAGTATCCTAATTACTTCAACAGTCTTTGGATTGAGTCCATAGAGTTTAAACCCTTGCAATGTAATCCACTACCAGAGACCCCTGAACCTGCGTGGAGGTAGTCTCATTAGGAAAATCAAACTCCATTAGTAGTTCTCTTGCTGTGGAGTTTCTACAACATATCCTCCCCACTAATGATCTTTTCACTGCTTTCATTTCTTAATAAAAAAACCTCTTGTTTATCATTTAAAATCTGATATCAATATCAATATATATAATATATTTAGTAGTTATAAAAAAACTCTTTCAAGAGGACCAGATAGGGTGGAGGGATAAATAAACAAAGGAGAAATGACATTTTTACCCAGAGATTACAATAATCCTTACTAAATTATTAAAGACTACTAGATTACAACTCTATCAACCTTTAGTTTTAGTCCAAATTATAAATGTGACTATCATAAATTTGATTGGCATTCAGTGTTATCAGCTATATTCACTATAGAAAATGTTTCCAGAAGTGGCCAGTAGCAGAGATGTTGAGGTTCTCATGGATTAGCATTCACAGAGTTATTTCTGGGGAATAAAATCACCCCAGAAACTTATCCTAAGAGCTTTCTTTTATTTCCTTGCTTAAATATACCACCCATAGTACATCTCTAGACCAGCTCTGTATGTACAAAGGCCTTATGTCAAGTGATGGCAATTAAGTGAATTTCATTGACCGTGATCCCAATATTTCTTAATCCTCTCCAAATTGGGGAAGCTAGCTAAAGCTTTTTATTGAATACAACTCTACTGTTCATCAGCTGTTGATAGATGAATTTATAACAATAACTGACTAGCAAAGTAACTTTTTGTCCTCAATAATATATACAAAACATTCAGGCTTGTGTTAACTCAGTCCAAGATTAATTTAAATCAGCAGAGAATTTAAATCTGAAAGGAAAAATTAGATAGGAGGAATTAACAAACAAGAAAACATTAGATCACTTGATTGATTGATTGATTGATTGATTGATTAAAAGAGGTCCAAGAGAAACTAGAGCTTCTTATCAGATGCCACTGATGGACTATGCTAAGCATGAGGAATGTATCATGTAAGCACAGCAGTCAGCAGTATTGCAAATCATAGCCATTCAAAAATCATGAGTCAGGACACAATACATCATAATATTATTCAAAAAATAGGAGTGGAAGGGTCCCTGATAGGTCATCTTGCTCAGTGCCCTGTCCTGACGAAAGGCTAAGTATTACCTTGATCATTCTTAATAGGTGTGTGTTTAACCTGTACTTAAAAACCTTCTGTGTCAGAGATTCCACAGCCTCTAGAAGTGATTGGGTCCAGTGTTGAACCCTTCTCTTCTCTAGATTGAACAAACCCATTTTTCAATCTTTCATCATAGATCATATTTTCTAGACCTTATACCTTTTTGGTTCTCTCCTCTAGGTTTTCTCCAATTTTTTCACAAATATCTGAAGTGCTGTATCCTGTATTGGACACACTACTCCTACTGAGCCCTTAACAGAGCTCAGCAAGATGGAATAATTATGTCTTGTTTGTAAGCAACACACAGTCCTACTCTCATATCCCAGTATGATGTTTGCTGTTTTTACAACAGTATTACATTGTTGATTTGTATTTAAGGGGTGATCCACTATAACCCCCACATCTTTTTGCAGTACTCCTTCCCAAGCAATCATTTCCCATTTAGTGTGATTGATTATTCCATCCTATGTATAGTTGTTTGCATTTCTCCATGCATTTCTTCATTTTGAGGTCTAATCCTGATCTCTAAAGCACTTGCAATCCCACCCAGATTGCTGTGGTCCACAAAAATTATAGGTGTGCTCTCTACACCATTATCTAAACCATTTATGAAGATACTAAATAAAACCAGGCCTTGGAAGATCCTTGTGAGAACATGCTTTTTTTTCTTTACTGTAAACCATTGATAACTTGCAGCTTAACTTGTGACTGAGTGTTCCAGTGGGTTTAACAAAGCCTAAAACTATGGAATCGGCTTGCCAGTCACAAATTTTAAAAAAAGTTGCACTTTGTCCTGAGTGGTTACCCAGAATTCTGGGCATTGCACAGCTGTTTCTATTTGGATGAGAAATTAGTGGCGTGTGTCAGGTAGAATACTGTTTTAATATTATTTATTTATAAAAATGCAATGTTCGGTTTCCCTTTAGGGAAACAGTGGAAACAGAAAACACCAAGTGGGAGTTTCTTGCTCAAAAATGCCCAAGTGATCCACTCCAGTGAGCTCTATAATGCATTTACAAAAGGTTTTAGGTACCTACCAATTTATATTTACATGTCTGAAATTTATATCTTCAGAATCCTGCTCAGCTGTTGACTAACTCCATTGGTGTCCATAATTCTTGGATGCTGAAGTTTCCATCAGCAGAATCTCCAGGGTAGCTGCATTCTTACCAGTGGGCATGTGCAAAACCTTTTAAGTTCCTATGTTATCAAGGTGTTCGGTGCCTAACACCTCAATTACATAAGAACTCTGAAGAGATTCTCAAACTAGGTGTTCCACTTGTGGGGCCCAATGCAGTAGGCATTTTCAGGGGCTGTTTACCAGCACACCTATTGGATCAGTTCTTGCCCTAAAACTCTGTTGTGCTGGGGTGGTTAGTGCACTCATCTGCATGGTAGGAGATGAGGGTTTAACTCCCTACTACAGATTATGCAGAGTAGGAATTTGAACACCGGTGTCTCATGTCTCAGGTGAATGATCTAGCTCCTGACCTATTGAGTATTAGGGGACAAGGGTAGCAGCACCTCCGTTCTACTCCTCCATTTTTGTGAAAAAGTGTTGACCTGAGTTAGGCACCTAACTAAAGGGGTAGAATTTGGACATAAACACTCTCCATGACATTTCCTATTGGCTAACTTAAGCAGCTTCCGATGCTGGCTTTTGTGATTCTATCCGATTCCGATTCTATCTTTCAGGATGAGAAAGTTCATGACAGGAGCTGGGTCCTACAGCCTGAAGTGAAAAAATCCATAGGATGCAAGCAGCTCCCAACCAAGGCACATACTTCTGTGACAACTGCCAAAGATCATGCAGATCTCAGACTGGGCTTTTTGGTTACATAAGACATTGTCTGTCATTTACATTGATGGCTGCAATTGCAACAGACTCTGGTCACACAGCTGAAAACATGCAAATTCAGCCCATTGCCTTAGATATCTGTAGATGTTTTTGACTCTGTAAATGGGGCTTTATTACACCTTCTGTTGAGCCTAAAAGGGAGAGTGTGGCCATGCCCATCATCTACAATAGGAGCTGTGATTGCCTTTGGATCCAAGACACATTGGTATCAGTCATTAACACCTTTCTACGTAACAATAAAAGCTACCTTTACACTGGCAAGTTACTGCACAGTAAATCAGCCCCCAGCTCTGTAACTTTCACAATGTCTACTCTAGGTAAACTGCCTTGGCGAGAAGCACAGAGTTTGCTGCGCACTGTATAGTGCACTAGAGTGCCAGTGTGGACACAGTGAAAAGGTTGTTTCTTTTTTGTTTGATTTTTCAGGTTTTTAGACTTTAGGCATCACAATTTAAGTTTTTCTTTGCAACAAGACAGGGCTAGAAACTTTTTTTTTTTAATATGAAAGCTGGAATTCTCACATAATTTGAGTTTAACATTTAGTAAAAAAATACTAAATATTGTAAAACTTGTGATGAAAACATCACAAGCTGGCAATATGAGGGGAATTAGGTCTAATCAGCAATGTTATGGCAACATTTCAACAAAAGATTACAATGAACATCATTCCTTTGAACTTTAGTATATATGGTATGCCAGTGTTTGCACAATGCAAGGAATAGTTAGGGACTGGGGAAATCTATTGATCTTGTTTTTCCTCTTCATTAAAAGCCTATTCTATATGAGAAAATTTTGCTCCTTTAACTAAAGTGGTTTAGAAATTAATTTGGTGAAATCAATGCAAACTCCTTGTGTGAACATTCTTATTTCAGTACACTTATGCCTTATATTAATTTAATGTAAATTGATAAGGAATAGATTCAAATAAACATGCTATTAAACACTATGGCTATGTCTAGACTGCATCCCTTTTTTGTAAAAGGGATGCAAATTAGACATATTGCAATTGCGAATGAAGCGGGGATTTAAATCCCCCCCACTTCATTAGCATAAAAATGGCTGCCGCTTTTTTCCAGCTTGGAGCTTTGCCGGAAGAAAGCACCAGTCTAGATGCGGATGTTTTGGAAAATAAAGCCTTTTCCGAAAGATCCCTTATCCCTCTTAAAATGAGGATAAGGGATCTTTCGTAAAAGGCTTTATTTTCCAAAAGATCCGCGTCTAGACTGGCGCTTTTTTCCGGCAAAGCTCCGAGCTGGAAAAAAGTGGCAGTCATGTTTATGCTAATGAAGCGGGGGGATTTAAATCCCCGCTTCATTCGCAATTGCGATATGTCTAATTTACATCTCTTTTACGAAAAAGGGATGCAGTCTAGACACAGCCAATAGGAAATAAATGTATATTAAACATTATAAAAATGTTTACACTCTGTTCCTGGAAAAAAATATATCCATTATATTTAAACTGTCTAATGAACAATTTGAAATGGGTGCAATCAAGGATATTCTCCCTTGAGCAATTTTTTTTATATTTTGTTTTAAACTGACTTCGGTGCTATCTGTTGCACTTTTTTTTTAAAAAGAGTTCTTCAGATGTGTTATGAGCCTTAGGGATGTGTCGTCATCTCTGGAATAATTAAGCAATTTCTAGGGAAGTATTAAATTCCTTCAGAAGCAGGGAAACTGTTCCAATTTTCCTTTGTTAGGTGGTAGAAATTTAATAAAAGTGTTCCTGTTAGTACCTCATTGGACTTGCCTCATTTTGAAGAGTAAAATTCTCAGCTCAAGATCTATAGGCTTTGCAGAAGGCAATCCTATATGGGTAAAGGAATGAAATCTCTCCTTCCTCCCAGATGGCTGAATTTACATAGACTGAAGTGTAATGCATAGGGCATTTATACAGCTAGTGTGCTGACTGTAGTAACTGCCGTGGACATGCACAAACATGGTTAGTTTGTGGCCAGTGGATATTTGCAGTTTAATGAAGCACTGACTACATGATGTTCTTCTTCCACTTTCACAAAATCCTGTATCATCTCGTGGAGTGGGCCATGACTGAGCTCAAATTCTGTACCATGTAATCCCATTCAGTGGATTTCTTCTGGAGCTGTGGAGCTCCCCTGTACAAGTCTAAATAGCTTAGCCCCTTCCTTTCCAAGAATTTACATGATTTTGACAATTTTGGGACTTTGCTTGTGGTAGAGGTGAAAGGACATTAGGAAAAAAAATTGAAATGTCAGGATGGCTAAGCACTAGAATAAATTGCCTAGGGAAGCTGTGGAATCTCCATAATTGGAGACATTTAAGAGCAGGTTAGACAAACACCTGAAAGGTGCTTGGTTCTGCTGTGAGTGCAAAGGACTGAACTTGATGACCTCCTGAAGTCCCTTCCTGTTCCAGTATTTTGTGATTCTGTCCTAACTGAGCTCTGTTAGGCCATGTCTACACTACAGATAAGATTAAAGCAACCACAGTTGATCTTCCAGGGTTTGAATTAGCAGGGCTAGTGAAGACACACTAATTTGAACTGAGAGGGCACTTCCATTGATGCTGGTAAGAGTAAGGGAAATCAAAGGGAGAGTGTGTTCCCTTTGATTTCCTACAGTGTGGACAGCGCCAAAATTTGAGTTAAGATACTTTGATTTTAGCTACACAATTAATATAACTGAAGTTGTGTATCTTAATTTGAATTTATCCCCTACTGTGGACAAGGGGTAAGGGATTGATACTTCTATGCCTTCTACCCTATTTTATTCATTTATACTGGGGTAAAGTGTGTGTAAAATGTTACTAAATCACAATGGAAGTTGAAAATCACTAGAGAGTCAAGTTCTTGGCCACTAGCTATTTAATTTCCCTTTATAGAATATCTAAAATATTGCCTCCTATCTGTTAACCAACTGAATTATTTCCATCCCTAATCTATCCCTTGCCACCTTGGTCATAGTAAATTAAATATAAGTATATAAGACAAACCAAATATTGCCCATCCTAAATGATAATTATTGTTATTTTAGTGAGTTATCTCTCAATTAGGAAAGACAGACTTTAAAGTGCTGAACTAGTGTCTCATTAATTAGCTAAAATACAGCTTGGCTAAATTAAAGACTTTCAGAATCACTTAGAATAAAAAAGATACTAATCAAGAAGAAGGGATAACAAGAGTGAGGGTAGATAGATGTTATGATGTACACAGCAAACTTTTCCGCTTGTGGATTCCTTCCACACCCAGACAAAATAAAGCAGCTGACCTTTGCCAGTTTCAACAGAAGAACTGGCAGGAGAACATATGTTCTCTGGTATGGAAGTACCTGTTGCACAGCAATTAAGAGTCCTGCAGTCACTGCAGCTGTGCACAGAGGCCAAAAGTTGTTCTAGTTATTTTGGGGAAGGAAAATTTGTATGTGACTACAAAAATATATATACTGCCTCTTAGACCCATTTGGTTAGGTAACCACTGATGTTAATTGAGAAGTTTTCTGGTGGTAAGCTGACTACTTAGTTCCTTGTAACTGACTTGGATGGAAACAAGGTATAAACAGAAGGACTGATGGCATGATACTATACAAAGTCCTCAGTTCTAGATACATTTATCCTGTTCTCAACCCTCTTGCTCCTTCTGAGCTCTCCTTCTTCCACACCAGATTCAATCCTAGTTACAATAGAACAGATGTATAATTACAATGGGACAGATTTGCTTTTCCATCCTGCCCGTCTATTTCACTCTTGTGGCATATAAGGGATGGAACAGTGCCAGGAAGAATTCCTCCTGCATTGGCACAGCCTAGGACATGTGTGAGCAGCTTTCTGCAGAGAGTGGGGTGGGATAGTAGGAGTTTCTGTGCACACAACACTTCTGGATGCTCTGAGCTTCTCGAGGCTGTGGAGTGGCTCTTGGAAGGCTTTGGAAAATTAGAGTCATTTCTGTGTCTGGAGTAGTCCTGAATTCCTACAGTGCCAAAGTGGCTTAAAGGGAAATTTGAAGTGATTGTTACCTAGAACTGGATGCTCTGTTTTACACTCAACCAATTTAACTTTCACTTCCTTGTAGTGTCACCTGAATAGCAGTCAGGAGGGTCAATCATGTTTATTCTGTTCATTTTATTTGTATTCTTGCATTTATTTAGATAGAAAAACCTCACCCCTCCAGGATTCTAAGTACCATAGATATGGAATGGAAACCCAGCAAATAGAAATTATTAAGCAAGTTCTATTAAAGCAGCAACATTTTTCTTTACTCTTTATCCCCACCACATTTCATACTATTCACTATTAAGCAGACACAATGTGGATCAAAACTGTCTTTGCATAACTGTACCTGAAATCCAAATCCCAGCCTCACAATCTCAGCTCTCTACCAATGTCCATTCAGACATATGGACCTTTGTAGCCTATCTGGAATGGCTGCAGGGGTGGGTTACCTTTGCATAAAGGGGAATAGAAAACAGCATATAAAAGGGAAAAGATTTGCTAGAAAATGCTCTCCCTTCTCTTTTATATTAGGCAAACCAATTCGAGCAACCTTGCTGATTTCAAGTCTGGCAGTGCAGCACTGGGATAGATATGATTTCCTTGGAAGGGATTTACAGATCACAATACACAGAAATTGGATCCATAACTTTCAGTAATTCAGTGAACAGTAAACAATGTTGAATAAATAGACGCTATTAATTGCAATGCACTTTGTTGGGCTGAATTTTAACTCACTGGGAAGCAATCCCATATCAATGCAATTGTATCTTAAGATACTATTTCACCTGAAGTTAAATAAATGTCAGCACCTCTTCAATTCCTGTAAAGACAATAGCAAAAGTCCATTTGATATCAGTGAAAGCATGATTGGACCCTGTGGCCAAAATCCTGTCACTAATACCAAGTCTGAGTCATCATCATCCATGGGAACTAAGGAGGATAATCACTATAGTAGCTCCCGCCAATTATTCATCATTGTTACTCCCTAGCCTGTAGATTGCATGTGCAAAGCATCCATGAAATAATGCCTCAGTGATATACAATTATGGCTTTTTTACATCATTCTCTTCTTCTTGGGTAGTATAACTGAATTAGTTCCGCTGTGTCTGAGATCTTACACAGGCATGTCGAAAGAGGTAGAATTTGCCCTTTAGAATGGAAGAGAAAATAAATTTTGGTAATTTAGGAGTAATGTATTGAAAATACCTGACCTACTTTCCTGTAAATTAAATGAGAAGTGAATTCACCGATTTACTTTGTCGAGTAATGATGGCCAAACAAAGAAGATTAATTACACTATAATCTCTTGTGGCTGGAAATCATCCATCAGTAACTGCAGAATTTATTGGTCTGTTGAGCTCAGTAACACAGACCACTAATTAGTTTCTGAAACTTAGATTAAAAAGCTCAGGCAAAGCAATGATTGGGTTACCAAAATTTGGATTATCCAACCTAAAAAATCTGTAGTATTTAAAACTGCTATGCAGTTGAAATTTCAAACAGGTTTAAGACCCTGCCAGAGTATATTGACACTGAATTCATCTAATAGAACTTCAGATCCCAGATAATCAATACTGCCATGATTGTCATTGGGCCCAAAGTAAGAGCCAAGAAGTCCTTAGTCCCCACCAGTAACTTAAACAAAATTAAACAGCCTCATGATCAGATGAGCATGGCTCATTTGAGAGGTGATATGGTCACTTATCATAAACTAAATGGAGCTTGTAATAAAATGATTCATGCTGACTGCTGAGCTTTTATGGAAACCACAGCCATGTTACTTGAGGGTGCTTCTGCCAGGAATGATGTCACCTCTTTGTATGAACACTTGCACATACTCACTGACAAGAAAATGATTCATTCAGTGTGGTTTATTTCAGTTCTGATCTTCTAATCAGTACATTAGTGGAGTGCAAGTTACAAACAAGAGTCCAACAAGGCTGTATCATCTCCCCAACCGTGTTCTGGGTTTTTATTGCTATAATTTTCAACCTAATTTCTGGGAAGTCCCCAGCTGGCATTGAAATAATCTACAGAAGGGATGGAAAGCTGTTTAGGCATAGCAGGCTGAAAGCTAAGAGAAATATTTCCATCACATCTATCATGGAACTTTGTTATGCTGATAACAATGCAGTTTTTGCCCACTCTGAGAAACATCTTCAAGCTATTCTGAACATATTTGCTGATGCTTATGCATGTCTTGGTCTCACCCTCAACACCAAGAAGACCAAAATGCTCCATAAGCCCTCTCCAAATGAGGTACCATTTGCCCCATTATTAAAATCAATGGAGAGGCACTGGAGAATGTCAATCATTTTCTCTACCTTGGAAGTTATCTTTCATCCCAGGCAGATATTGATGTAGAAATCCAGCATTGTCTGAGCTGTGCCAGGGCAGCCTTTGCTCATTTGTGGCACAGGGTTTTTGAAGATCATGACATTCAAATAGACACCAAACATCTTGTCTATCAAGCCATCATTCTTCCAATGCTATTGTATGGGTTTAAAACCTGGACAACCTACAGATATCACTTGAAAGTCCTTGTGAGGTATCACCAATGGTGCTTCCACAAGATCTTGAAGATCAAGTGGGAAGACAAGTGCACTAATATCAGTGTTCTGGAAGAGGCAGAGACCACCAGTATTGAGACCATGATCATCCATTGCCTCCCAAAACAAGTCCCGTTTTCTCAGCTGAAAGGCGAATACTATAATGTGGGAGGACAATGGCAACGTTATAAGGACTTGCTAAAGGATAACTTAAAGAAGTGCAACATTGACACTGATACTTGGGAGACACTCACATAAGATCACTCAAAATGGCTCTCTTCATTTTGAACTTGCCCACCAAAAAGCTGAGGAGAAGAAGAGGTGCAGGAGGAAGGGGAGATTGGCTTCTAGTCGTGGTCAACGGCCTCCTGCTGTACCAAGAAATGTCTGTCCTCACTGTAAAATAACTTGTGGTTCAAAGATTGTCATTATCAGCCACCTGAGAGTCTACAACTCCCATGGAATATGATCATACTTAGCAACAAGTGATCTCCCATCATCATTATCATCATGTAACTGGAGTGAACATTTCAGTCATCCTGTAGATGCACCCTAAATTTCTTTGGCCCCTGAAATAAAAATGATCAAATGTATTTTCTTTTGAAAAAATCCAAAGAGTTGTAAAGAAACTGAAGGGAAAATAGGGGGTACTACTTAAAAAACCTACTGCATGATAGATCTTCAAGTTGACTTTTTGTAAATAGGAAAGGAATTGCCTTCTTCTGCATTAGGTTGGATGTTTACTCAGGATGTGTTGCAGGTCCAGAAGTCTCTAATACTGTCATGAAATATAGGCTTGACCAGACACTAAGTAAATGAATTTTAGGCATATACCTCAATGACAAGAACCTCACAGACATTGATTTTGCTGACAACAGAATATTACTTGTTGAATCAGTGGGCATGCTGGTTGTGACACTTGAAACCCTGAAAAGCTCAGCAGCAAAAATTGGCCTGAAAATTAATTGTGATAAAAGCAAAAATAATCTAGTCAGTGATTTTGAACATGCTATTGAGTTGTAGCTGTAGGGTGACAACCCATTCAAAATTGTTGGTGATTTCACCTACCTCTGATTTGTTGTCAATATCACAGACAGGATTGTGAAAGAACCTGAAGACTACACTGCAAAAGCATCATTAGGCTCAAGAAGAATGTCTTTAATAAAAGAGCTTGATAAGTAGAAAGATGAGCCAGAAGCTAAGTAATATAATGCTTTGATGGTCAGTATTCTGACATGGGATTGAAACGTGGCTCCTCACCATCAAGACTGAAAGGAACTGGATCCCATTCAGATGAAACATCATCAAATAATCAAAAATATTAAATATTACAAATTCAAGTTCATTGATGAGATCCCTTTTCTAGTTAACCAGATCCCACTTTTTCAAATGGTTGCCCAACGTTTTTCAAGTGCTCACCAACTTCCTTGTAAGAATCATATTTGATTTTCACCCAAAGACAGCAGAACTGAAGAGACCCTCCAGAAGATCTAAACCATGATGGCTGGATGGCATCAACAGACACATTTACCTCAGAGATATCCTACCCCATTGGCACAGAGTGGAACATCATGTAGGCACAAAAATGTTTGAGGGCTTCTGTGTTCTCCCAGAGACAGCATGAGAACTAATCAGCCAACAAACTTGTACATTACAATTTTCCAAAATGAATATTGGTAGTTAGTCTGACTCTAATGCAGGCATTCATCCCACGAGGAAAGGGAAAAATAAAAGAAAATGGGTCATTTGAAGAAAGCTTGGCCTCTTTATAATTTGATGCTATCATTTCTACTTTTAAACATTGCTAACTAAAATAAGGAAAAGTAAAATCCTATAAAGGTGTTTATTTAAATTAAGGTGTCATGAACCACAGAGCAAGGAAAGTTGGAGTTCAGGCTGAAACTCCTTTCTTAACACTCCAGCTGAATTCTGCTTTGAAACATACTCCGAATGGGCCCATAGTTTCAGTGACTTTGTACAAGTTATAAAACAGGGAAGATTTGATCCTTTTTTGACTTTTTCACTTCTATTGATTTCACTGGATTTTGGATTGTCTCATTTTACCCGAGAGCGCTGCTTTTTGTTTTAGACTAAAATTTGTACAATAATGAAAAACGTTTCCTTTTTTGTTATCTGGTCTGGCTTCACTGATAGGAAAGTTTGTTTGGTTTTGGTTTTCCTTCCCCTCATGGTTCTTATGGCACTTGTCTCAGAATCAGAAAATTCAACCTAAGTTTGTGGTAACCATCACAGGCAATCAGTCTTGAGACAATTTCTTTTAAGGAAACTAATTGTAATGATTTTGCATATGGTCAGATAACACTCAGACAGAAACAAGCTTTCAGGATTGATTTGAAGAAGAGAAAAG
This sequence comes from Pelodiscus sinensis, assembly GCF_052426305.1. NCBI lineage: Eukaryota > Metazoa > Chordata > Testudines > Trionychidae > Pelodiscus > Pelodiscus sinensis. The sequence continues at coordinate 22,824,803 of NC_143058.1, read as the reverse complement.
AGGCATTGCGTAGTAGTAGCCTGTTTCAAGTGCGGAGGATAACATGAAGAAGAGAGGAGAACGAGCTAAGCTGCTTTGTCGACAAAATCCTGTAGTCTAGACACAACCCTAGATGCAATAACACCTTCTGTCGACAGAACTCTGTCAACAAAAGATGTTATGCCTCGTAAAATGAGGTTTACCAGCGTCGACAAAACTGCTGAGTTCTGTCGACGTTATGTCGACAGAACTCAGCGGTAGTGTAGACGCAGGTATAGTTTTGTCGACAAAAGTCCACTTTTGTTGACAAAACCCTGTAGTTTAGACACACCCTTTGTTTCATTTGGAATGTAAATAAGTATACATATATCTATCTTGCCTTTAGTTCCCTATCTCAGGCTGTATCCAGACTCAGGGTTTTTTTCGAAAAAAGTAGCCTTTTTTCAAAAAAACTTCACCTGCGTCTAGACTGCAGCCGCGTTCTTTCGAATTAAATCGAAAGAATGTGTCTTTTCTTCCGACGGCGGTAAACCTCATTTCATGAGGAAGAACACCTTTTTTCAAAAGTGCTCTTTCAAAAAAAGGCGTTCTTGAATGCCAACAGGGCTTTTTAGAAAGAGAGCATCCAGACTCACTCACTGCTTTCTTTCGAAAAAGCAGCTTGCTTTTTCGAAAGTACTGCTTGCAGTCTAGACGCTCATTTCTAAAGAGGCTTTTTTGAGAGATACTTTTGAAAAAGCCTCTTTCGAAAGAGGCTTGCAGTCTAGACATAGCCTCAGACAGTAGTTCCATTTCAAGTTATCTTTAATGAAGGTTTATTGTTTAAGGTTCAAATGTGAGCTGGTTATTGGAAAGACATACTAAACTCAGGAGCAGACTAGCAACAGGGATCCAACAAAAGAAACTATAGCCAAAAAAAATTAATCCTCATTTTACAAAAAATAAAAATGGGGAACACACACACACCACATTTGAAAAGTACACAGAATGTGAGAAGGGACATTTTTTTCAGCAGCAAGCCATTCCATTAATTTTACATGATTTAAAAGTTGTAGGGAAGAGCCTCTAATTGAAAAAAGTGTTTGTCTTCAAAATAATAAAACTTTTCGTGCTAATAATTGCATTACTATGAGTCATAATGTCATGGATCAGTCACATTCAGTTCTCTCCCAAAGTACCACTCTCACACCCGGATGCAGGGCTTAGCAGCTACAAAATTAAAATAGAACACCCAAAGAGAAAATTCAGTCCTCAAATAAAACTGTTGACTCTTTTCTTCAACACAAATAGACCCCAACTAACAATGATTATATGGATTAAGGGCTACCTTCCAATAACAATTTATAAAGACCCCAAGTGTTAAAACCATAGCCAAATTTCTTTCTCATGGGTATATCCAATTACTTTAAGCTGGTTTCCAAAATGAATTTTCTCTGTGCATTGGAGCTTATTTTACAGTCCCCCTACAGCATCATATAGACTTGAATTGTGGAAAATATCTACAGATTTTGAAAGTATCAAATCATTTCAACTGCAGTCTTCCAATCCATTTCTTATTTTCCCCAGGAAGAGAGCAAATCTGTCAAAAGTCGATTAAACACCTTATGTTAAAAAGCAAAACTACTAGAAACTTCATTCAATTTTGGGATGAAGTTGGTTTGGGATTTTTTTTCTTTCTTTAGATCTGAGCCCCACAAGAAATAATACTTTTTCTACTATGGTGCTTCTGCTAAGTTTCAAGCCATTAGTATTATGGTTCTCATTTTGTCCTTATGGTATATATTTAATATTGCTCCAGCAGTAGATTTCTAGAGAAGAGTTCAGAAGTAATGAAATCTATTAAATGTTGTTTTGACTGCACACAACTAATGCACAAAAATTGAACGCCTGAACAGTGTTATAGAACTAGGTAATAATAAACTTTTAGTAGCTTTAGAGTTGCTCTCAATTTATTATAGTATAACAATTTTATTTTATTGTTGTGCTGAAAATTCAAAGCTTTTCACATATACTTAGTCTGATAAACTGGCAATAGCAGTATTTACTGCAAATAGTGCTGATTTTTCCTCCACAGACAAGTTGTGGTCTAGAAATAATGAGACCTAAGGTTTACCTTCTAATGAAATTTGGTTCTATTTTTTTTTCACAGAATTATTACCCAAATGCCAACGGATGAATTGCCAATACAAATGTGCTATTTCAAGAAATGGCACGGTCTGCTACTGTGAGGATGGATATGAAGTAGGTGATGATGGAAGAAACTGCAAAGGTAACTAGAAAATGTGGTTTCACTTTCTCTAACATTAAGGCCCAGCCTTACAAGAAACTCCATCAAGAACAAAGGTATCTTTGCAGACTTTCTTGCAGTATCTGAGCCTAAATTTGGTTGAGAATGGGTTAAATAGATGGTTAAACTATATTTACACAAACCTGGCATGTAAGGTATTGAGGTACAGTAGTAGAGTATGGGACAGTGCAAGGGTCCTAATGAGTTTCCCACATTTGCTGTTGAAGCGGTTTGGCTGGAATCGCATTTATATTTGACATGTCAGCTGTATCTTCTCAATGGAAATAGCAACTTTTTAAAAATCTATGGTAAATTGTGAAGCACAGCAAAATTTACAGCAAGACGTGACAGTCCTCTCTCTGGTGTTTACTTACGAGACAAATGTGTCCCAATGGGGGGAAACTGTTACTCCATCCGGGCCAACTACTGAATATGGGAGTCAGAATATAGAGGATGATGTCAAGGATAGGAATACTTGCCTGTCCTCCCCCCCCCCCCCACACCCCATCCCATCCCATATTTCTCACACTGTTGACTCCTAGTCAGCAATTGAAACAATCAGCTATGTGTATTAGGGAGTGAAGATGAAACAGTATTTCACAGGACCACTTGTGTAATCTCATAGCATTCTAAATTTTTTGTGGTCCCACCAGTCTTCCAGTCCAGAATGATGATAGTCTAGACAACTCTGTGTCTGCAGTGTGAGGAGAAAGAGTATTAAGACCTGTCTAAGGCTGCTCAGAGAGGTCTGGGATGAGTTGTCTCTTTTCCAAGCAGCTGAGACTCCATATCCTCGACATTCTCTGAAACATTGTTAGCCATTTTGGGGGTATGACACCTCACAGGCATGTAAACTGGGGTCAGAATTTCCTTTTTTAAAAAAACCTTCAATCATATATCTTAGCTTGGCACTTGCCTTTTGATGGGTTTTCTGCTGTGAAGTACAGATTGAAGTTAATATGCTTTTTCTATTCCAGCAAAAGATTAATTTATCTTCCAACGACTTTTTTTTCCTATTCAAAAGTACATAGGGTTTTTCCATCACTTTGATAATATACGTACTGGCTATCATTCCTCCTCCCCACTTTAACAGAATTATTCTGCATACGTGTAATCTCTTATGTGTGTCTTTGAATTTATATGTTTCTGTTTTGTAATACCTGAGAATTTGACCCTGTATTTTTTTTTTTATTTCTTGTCTTGAACATTTGAGTGATTTGCATTTTTATATCATTGTTAATTGTAAGTAGAAACTGATGATTCCGTGAAAGAGCTTAAACCATTTAAAATAGTTTCCTAATGTGAATGAGCTGGCGTGCATATTCAATCAATTTTCTTCTTTTGATATATTGCATCATTTGTTATCAATGTTAAATTTAAATGCCTGCACTCAGTACAGGTGGAAGTGGTCTCTGATGAGAGCAAAAACTCAAGAGGTTCCTTTCTTTAATTTAAATACTTGGATAGAAGCTAGCCTTCCAATGATAAATATTGGCCTTCTGTTTTTGTCACTGGCATAGTTTCATCATCAGACAGCTCAGATGAGATTGTGGCAGAAAACAATTGGAAAAAAATAAGAATTAATCAACAGAGTGCTTACCATTACTTTTATAGGAATTAATTATTTTTACTCTTAAGTGAGAACTCTTATATGTTATTTCAATGTATCTTTTAGATTTAAATGAATGCAACATGTATGGGACCTGTAGCCAAACCTGTATAAATACAGATGGATCATATACATGTAGTTGTGTGGAGGGTTATATACTTCAGCCTGACAACAAATCTTGCAAGGTCAAAAATGGTAAGTGTTTTTTTTAAACATTGTATGAATGATTTCTTAAAGTCCTATATGTCTGTCTGTCTGTCTGTCTTTCTGGTAAATAGGGTAGTTATTTATGTACATAATAGAGATGGATTTTAATTTAACACAGTTGTCCATTGTTAGAAATCTAGAAAAAAAACTTTTCAGTTGTCATGGATTATTACTGAACACTTTTAAAGGAAGATTCTGGTCAAGGTTGGCTATCAAGTTATAGTGGAGGAGGTGTAGGTTGGATATTAAGAAAAACTATTTTACTAGGAGGGTGGTGAAGTACTGGAATGGGTTTCCTAGGGAGGTGGTGGAATTTCCATCCCTAGAGGTTTTTAAATCTCACCTTTGACAAAGCCCTGGCTGGGTTGATTTAGTTGGGATTGGTCCTGCTTTGGGCAAGAGGCTGGACTCGATGACCTCCTGAGGTCGCTTCCAGCTCTGATTCTAAGATCAACTATAAACCTTACTGAAAGAGTAAATAAAATCATGCAAGATACATTATTCAGCCAAGAATAGTGACGCACATACAATTTTCACATGAACCCTAATTCCAGATAACCTGGGTGTCAGGGGAAATTATCATGAAGTAATTAGACCTTTAGGATATTAGACACATGAACCTCTGCCTTGCTCCATGCAACTTTCTAGAGAGTTGATTTCAGTATATTAATATTCATATTATGCCTTATTGGTTAATTAATGCATATTTTATAAGCAATAATAAATTAAGTATTTAAGGTAATTAGTGAATTCTGTTTAATGAAGACAAATTGAACAAAACATTTCCCTATTCAGCAACCTATTCTTATTTTCTCCTATAATCTGTTCAACATACATAAGAATGGCCATACTGAGTCAGACCAAAGGTCCATCCAGCCCAGTACCCTGTCTGCTGACAATGGCCAATGCCAGGTGCCCCAGAGGGAGTGAATCGAACAGGTAATGATCAAGTGATTTCTCTCCTGCCATCCATCTCCACCCTCTGACAAACAGAGGCTAGGGACACCATTCCTTACCCATACTGGCTAATAGCCATTTATGGACTTAACCTCCATGAATTTATCTAGTTCTCTTTTAAACCCTGCTATAGTCCTAGCCTTCAGAACCTCCTCTGGAGGCAAGGAGTTCCACACATTGACTATGCCCTGTATGAAGAACTTCCTTTTATTTGTTTTAAACCTGCTGCCCATTAGTTTCATTTGGTGGCTCCTAGTTCTTATATTATGGGAACAAGTAAATAATTTTTCCTTATTCACTTTCTCGACACCACTCATGATTTTATAGACCTCTATCATATCCCCCCTTAGTCTCCTCTTTTCCAAGCTGAAAAATCCCAGTCTCTTTAATCTCTCCTCATATGGGACCTGTTCCAAACCCCTAATCGTTTTAGTTGCCCTTCTCTGAACCTTTTCTAATGCCAGTATATCTTATTTGAGATGAGGAGACCACTTCTGTATGCAGTATTCAAGATGTGAGCATACCATGGATTTATATAAGGGCAATAAGATATTCTCCGTCTTATTCTCTATCACTTTTTTAATGATTCCTAACATCCTGTTTGCTTTTTTGACTGCTGCTGCACACTACATGGACATCTTCCACGATGACGCCAATATTTCTTTCCTGATTAGTTGTAGCTAAATTATCCCCCATCATATTATATGTATAGTTGGGATTTTTTTCCAATGTGGATTACTTTACATTTATCCACATTAAATTTCATTTGCCATTTTGTTGCTCAGTCACTTAGTTTGGTGAGATCTTTTTGAAGTTCTTCACAGTCTGTTTTGGTCTTAACTACCTTGAACAGTTTAGTATTGTTTGCAAACTTTGCCACTGCACTGTTTACCCCTTTCTCCAGATCATTTATGAGTATGTTGAATAAGATTGGTTTTAGGATTGACCCTTTGGGAACACCACTAGTTACCATTCTCCATTCTGAAAATTTACCATTTATTCCTACCCTTTGTTTCCTGTCTTTTAACTAGTTCTCAGTCCACGAAAGGATCTCTTATCCCATGACAACTTAATTTACGTAAGAGCCTTTGATGAGGGTCTTTGTCAAAGGCTTTCTGGAAATCTAAGTATACTATATCTACTGGCTTCCCCTTGTCCACATGTTTGTTGATCCCTTCAAAGAACTCTAATAGATTAGTAAGACATGATTTCCCTTTACAGAAATCATGTTGACTTTTGCCCAACAAATTATGTTCTACATGCTTCGCAATTTTATTCTTTACTATTGTTTCAACTAATTTGCTCGGTACTGAAGTTAAACTTACCGATCTGTAATTGCCGGGATTGCCTCTAGAGCCCTTTTTAAATATTGGCTTTACATTAGCTATCTTCCAGTCATTGGGTACAGAAGCTGATTGAAAGGATAGGTTACAAACCATAATTAATAGTTCCGCAATTTCACATTTGAGTTCTTTCAGAACTCTTGGGTGAATGACATCTGGTCCAGGTGACTTTTTAATGTTAAGTTTATCAATTAATTCCAAAACCTCCTCTAATGACACTTCAATCTGTGACAAGTCCTCAGATTTGTCACCTACAAAGGACGGGTCAGGTTTGGGAATCTCCCTAACATCCTCAGCCATGAAGACTGAAACAAAGAATTCATTTAGTTTCTCCTCAATGACTTTATCATTTTTAAGTACTCCTTTTGTATCTCAATCATCCAGAGGCTCCGCTGGTTGTTTAGCTGGCTTCCTGTTTCTGATGTACTTAAAAAACATTTTATTACCTTCTGAGTTTATGGCTAGCTGTTTTTCACACTCCTTTTTGGCTTTTCTTATTACATTTTTATACTTAATTTGCAGTGTTTATGCTCCTTTCTATTTGTCTCAAGAGGATTTGACTTCCACTTTTTAAAATATGTATTTTTATCTCTCACTGTTTCTTTTACATGGTGGTTAAGCCACGGTGTCTCTTTTTTAATTCTTCTATGTTTTTAAATTTGGGGTATACATTTAAGTTGGGCCTCTATTATGGTGTCTTTGAAAAGTTCCATGCCACTTGCAGGGATTTTACGTTAGTCACTGTACCTTTTAATTTCTGTTTAACTAACCTCATTTTTGCATAGTTCCTCTTTTTAAAATTAAATGCCACAGTGTTGGGCTGCTGAGGTGTTTTTCCCACCACAAGAATGTTAAATGTTATTATATTATGGTCACTACTTCCAAGCAGTCCTGTTATAATTACCTCTTGGACCAGATTCTTTGCACCACTTAGGACTAAATCAAGAATTGCCTCTCCCCTTGTGAGTTCCTGTACCAGCTGCCCCAAGAAGCAGTCATTTAAGGTATCAAGGAATTTTGTCTCCGCATCTTGTCCTGAGATGACATGTACCCAGTCAACCTGGGGATAGTTGAAATCCTCCACTATTATTGAGTTCTTTATTTTGATAGCCTCTCTAATCTCCCTTAGCATTTCATAGTCACTATTACTGTCCTGGTCAGTTGGTCAATAATAGATCCCTACTGTTATATTCTTCTTAGAGCAGGAAATTACTATCCACAGCAATTTTATGGAACATGTTGATTCATTTAAGTTTTTTACTTCATTTGATTCTAAATTTTCTTTCACATATAGTGCCACTCCTTCACCCACATGACCTGTTCTGTCCTTCCGATATATTTTCTACTCCGGAATGATTGTATCCCATTGATTGTCCTCGCTCCACCAAGTTTCTGTAATGCCTATTATATCAGTATCTTCCTTTAACGCGAGGCACTCTAGTTCACCCATATTATTTTTTAGATTTCTAGCATTTGTGTACAAGCACTTCAAAAACTTGTCACTGTTTAGTTATCTGCCCTTTTCTTATGTGTCAGATTCTTTTTCATGTGAATGTTTTTCGTCTGATCTGGCCCATACTTTGTCCTCTTCCATCCTCTTCTGACTAAAATCTAGAGAATCTCTATGAATAGACTGTCCTCTAAGAGACGTCTGTGTCCAATCCACAAGCTTCTCCACACCAATCGGCTTTCCTCCATCTCTTAGGTTAAAATCTGCTCTGCAACCTTTTTAATGTTAAGTGCCAGCAGTCTGGATCCACTATGATTTAGGTGGAGCCTATCCCTCCTGTATAGGCTCCCCCTATCCCAAAAGTTTCCCTAGTTCCTTATAAAGCTAACCCTTCCTCCCTACACCATCGTCTCATCCACACATTGAGACTCTGAAGCTCTGCTTGCCTACCTGGCCCTGCACATGGAACTGGAAGCATTTCTGAGAATGCCACCATAGAGGTCCTGCATTTCAGTCTCTTTCCTAGCAGCCTAAATTTTGCCTCCAGGACATCTCTGCTACTCTTCCCTATGTCATAGGTACATACATGTATCACAACCACCGGCTCCTCCCCAGCACTACACATAAGTCTATCTAGATGGCTCAAGAGATCTGCAACGTTCACACAAGGCAAGCAAGTCACCATACGCTTCTCCCGGTCATTGCAAACCCAGCTATATACATTTCTAATGATCGATCTCCCATTACTAACAACTGCCTATTCCTAGTGACTGGAGTTCCCTCCCCCGGAGAGATAACCTGAGTGCAAGAGGATACCCCAACATCTGGAAGGAGGGCTCTGACTATGGGAAGGTTTCTCTCTCCTCCCATTGACTGTTCTCCTTCCCTGAGCCTTTCATCCTCCTTAACAGCACAGGAGCTGTCTGACCAGAGGTGGGACAATTCTACAGTGTCCTGGAAAGCCTCATCTACATACTTCTCTGCCTCCCTCAGTTCCTCCAGTTCATTCACACTGGCCTCCAAAGTCCGTATGTGGTCTCTGAGAGCCAGGAGCTCCTTGTACCGAATGCACACACATGCTACCCACCCACAGGGCAGGTAATCATACCTGCTACACTGAGTGCAATAAGCAGGATAGCACCATGTCTGCTGCTGGGCTTGTGCCTGCATTCTCTCCTACAGCTACCTATGTTATTGATAGGGTTTCTAATTAATCAAAACTTCCTGATTTAAAACCCCACCCCCTGACTAAGCCTCAGCCAATTAACAGAGTCTTCTAGATTGAAAACCTTTAGAAGCTCAGAGCTTCCAACTGCCAGACACAGCACACGCACCTTCAAACAAACAAAACAAACAGTCAAACACAAGCTCAGCACACAGCAAGTAACCCACAAACACACACTACAGACAGCCACTTATCTCAAGGGTCCCGTATTTGCCCCTACCTGGAGAACTCCCTCTCAAAACTCCCTGTTTGCTGCTCCTGTTTGCAACAGAATGACCAAAGCCTATTATAAAGGTATATTTTTATGTTGATGTATGAAAATCCAGAGGAAACAAATGAGTATTTTTCTGTGTCAATTGGCAGACTTGTGGCAGGTGCTGTGTTTTTGAAGCTAAAACTAGAAAATATTATGGCAAAGGAACTGTATAATAGTGTTATTTGATTGCATTTGGGAGTTATAATTTAAAATATTGATGAACTAAAAAAGTGAGACTTGAAACTTAAGTTTTGTATTGATGCAAGCTGTATGGTATGGATTTTAACAAACAGGTAATATGATACAAGCAATTCTGTACGGAGAAAACTATTTTAATAATCTTCCCAACCCTCTCCATTAAACATATTATTTTAGTGGGACGTAACAGGAATTGCATCTGATACAGTAAAACATTTCAGAACTTCAAAAGCGGATTGCTCCAGGACTGAAAAACAGTTGAGTTTTTGACCAATAGCTCACAAGTATAAATACAGCATAGTATGTAATGATTGTCTGTGGCAGCCATCTGTCATTATTTTAGTGACTCATGTTAAATAAGGTGGTGGCTACAGATCATTTCCTCAGAGAAATGCTCCTCTGTCTGTCTGTCTGTCTCTCTCTCTCACACTCTCCCTCATTACAGTTTGCAGCAATATTTACTCTTACTGGCAGACTCAGCAAGGAGCCAGTATTCAATAAACATAGACATCTGTAGAAGATAGTTCAAGTCATGGCTAAGATAGTATGAGGAAATGCATGTTGCTGCTAACCTTGTTGAAGTTGTTCTTTGAATAAGCAGAATATGAGTTCCCAAATGCTTTCATTATGAGGGCTACATCTTAATAGACAGAAATTTTCACATGGACCCCATGCTTCACTGTTTGCAATTGCATTAACCCACCTACTATTGGACTGACTATTTAATGTGTCTATGACAATTGCTTCAAATGTTTACACTGGAAAGTAATATTACAGAGGTATTTTGGCTTCCTTTGTGCAGTTTAGCAGGTGGAAACAAGGCCAGCTGCAGTCAGTATTCATTTTAAATCATATTTATTACAGTAGTGCATAAGGATCAACTGAGATGTGGGTCCCATGGTGCTAAATACTAGACAAATACAGACTAGTAGAGTGTTCCGCCCCCCTCCTCCCAAAGATCTTACAGTTAAATAGACCAGACAGAAGCAGTGAAGAAAGGGGTATAATGCACAAACAGAATGAACATGTGATGGCAGCAAGCAGCATATTAGCACCACAATTTTTTGTGCCAGAGGTTATTTAGGATGGTCTAAACTGAAGATAAGAGTTGTAAGAAAAAAGATGAAGCCAAGATGGAGAGAACATGATGGGGAGAGGGGAGAAGGGGATTGGAGCAAACAATGAATCAGCATAGGGCAGAGAGTCCCCTCAAAAATATAAACGTTTCTGTTGATGTCAAGAAGTTCCTCCTTTGGCTGATTCTGTTCCTATGGGCTGGAGCTTCTGTCTGTAATTTTTCTCCAAGGCTACATGGTGGGTAGAGGAGAGAGGATGAGGGGAAAAGGAGACTCTACCTGTATCTTAATGCCTCTAAAGGGAGTAGCTATATACATAGATAGTTTTATATGGGCTGCTAAGTGCTCTGGTGACCCATAGCCAAATTCAGTCTCCTGTGCCCAAATCTGTCACCTTTCAGAAATCTTGAGTTGAAACTGAAATATGACAAAAGGTAGAGGACTGGAATCTGATCCATATATCTCTGTTTTATAACTCCATTTTATTAATGCAATAACCCCTAATTTGGTGTAAATGAGTGCAGAATTTGACTTATAATCTTTTTGGCAGGAATTTATTAAGGGATGAATCTGCTCCAGCCTCTGCAGTCATGCTGTTCTGCTGGCCAAAAGATCTGGGGAGAGAAATAGAATTCCAAGAATGTGCTCTGATATCTGTACCCATTACGAAGCCTTAAGCTCAGTTTTATACAGATTAGTTTGCAGAGCTGAAAGGGGCAGGTGGAATTGACAGTGGATCAGTCAAAAGAGTGAAGCCAAAGAAACCACTGTTTCATGTATCCACCCATCTCCCTCCACTATCAAAGAGTACAGTGGGGCCAAACTGTAGTAGTGGTGACACAGTGTCCAGAAGTAGAGAATTCCATCATTGCTATATAATATTGACGACTCTTGGACTGTGTGCTGCTATGCGGTATTAAGGCTAAGTGTTTATCATCTTGATTAACTATATCACACTGTTACTTCAAGGGATATAAATAAGAGGCCAAATTGCTCAGTCTGGAGTATATCACTTTTCCTATGTAGCGCCTTATTTGTGAGGATATTCAAATAGCTGTCATAATAGCTATTGGCTCACCTTGTTTTTCCAGTCCTTTTAACAACAGCTTCCATTTATGAATAAAAAACTAGTTAATGATTTATTCAGGTACAAAAAAAGAGATGAGATGTGGTTTTTCAGAACATGAGTTCTAAGTCTTTTTTTTTTCTTTGCCAAGTTTTCAGGCTATGTTGAGCAATCTGAATTTGATTAAAAGATTATTTTGTAAATGAAGTTTGAAAGTTTAAGCTCTGGAAGAAAGGTGATTTCTCTTGCCAAAGCTCACACAAGATTTTATACCTCAGGCATCCTTGATCTAGAAAGAAATGGCTTGTAATGAGAGGAAGATATTTCTTCTTTGATCAAAAGCAGACTGCCTTGCTCAGTCTTTACTGCAAGCATGTGTTTCTATTATTTTAGAAAAAAATTCAGCACTCCTAAATGGACTTGATAGCATTGAGCTTTGATGAAAGTTCAGAGAATTAAAATTCTAAGGACTTAACGTATACATCACTCCTGCTTAGGGTTATTATAGGTAACTGAAATAATTTTTAAAATATATTCTGTCCTCTTTTGTGCCATGCTACCTATAGTATCTTTTCGACTCTCATTCTGACAATCGTGACAACATTTGTTGATAAGGACCAAGTGCTTATATTTTACCACTACAAAGCGTGCACTATTGAAGTACAGTACCCCTTAATAAGTGTTCTTCCAGCAAAACAGTACAAAGTTGCTTTCCACTCTGTTTTCTCCTCTTTCTCAGTGGAAATCACTGCAAAGTAATACATTTCCTGGCATATCGAAAGATTTTCTTCTACAGTAAAGTTGCTAGTGATGGTGATGAGGTCATGGGGAGGGCAGAGGAAGCAATGCAGAAGTGATGATATTTGATGTGTTGTGACTCAGCTTACTCTTCTGTAATTCAAGCAAAGATCAGGCAGGAAAAGAATACAAGTGTTTTATCTTCATCAGTACTTCACAACCAATCTAGAGGAAAATTCACTTTTATTTGGCAAACTGTGAAATAATTATAGACACTTTTGTGGGTTAGAAATGTGCCATTTTCTTCTCTTCTAAAAATAAAAGAGTAACAAATGTGACTATGTAATTTTTGTTATCTGGGTAAACTACATAACCTAATGCTAATTGTACCTTTATTCATCAACTTTTAGTAGTAGTAGTAGTAGTTGTAGTTTCAGTTTCATTGAGGTGGAAACTTATTACATTTATTATAATTTAATTGAAATCTACACAAAGTGTTGTTCAACTTTTTCTGTGTTTTAACTATCTGTTAGAGTATCTTAATATGTTACCCAAGAACCTTATTAATCTTTTTATGTATACATGGCTAATAAAAGACTGAGGTAATTTAATTCAGCATTTATATATGTTTAAAAATATTGACTCTTGAATCTCTTGGTATCTATGTATAGTTGGAAATAATGGGTAACTATCCCACTGTGAAAAGCATGATCCAGTGAAAGATTACTGTATAAGTAGAACATTCTTAACATTGTTATGAAATACTCAAATGATATTCTCTGGAGGCCAGAGTTGACTTGATTATAATTAAAGTACTTGACAACAAGTGTAGAATCAACATGTCTTTTCAGATTTCCTTTCTATGTTAGAGAATATATGGATAAAGATAATCTGTCTATAGGTATTTTGAACCATCCTATAGAGGTTAATGGAGTACTACATCCCTGATATATTATTTAATTAGATGGTTCTAAGTACATACAGAAAGGATGTTGTTCTCTATCATAGTCTTCCACACGTAAGGCAACATGTTCTATTCAGAACTGCAGACCGCTCCAAGACCTCAGCTGCTGTTCAGATAATTTGTACCTTTAGTAGAGTGGAAACTGATCAGTATTGTTAATCTTCACTGTTATTTTTCAGAAACTGTGTGCAGGAATGAAACTGACAACCATCAGGTCATTTTTTACTCTGTTACTGCTTGGAAAAGCCATGTGCAAGAGCAGAAATAAGCAGTAGAATGGTTCAAAGAGTTGGGGAAGCCAAGGAATGGAGGTAGAATGGCAGACATACCATCTGCTTGTAGCATGCAGAAAGCTGAGGGAGAGAGAAGGCAGCAGAAGGAAACATTCAGCTATTATAGCAATCAGGTGGCTTGTGTGTGTATGCGGGCCGTTGGACGGAGTATATGAGTGTGCACCGTTGATTTAATGGATGAGAAATTTGACTGGATCCACAAAGGGCAGCGAGCTTTAGGCTAACGATGGAGTGTATACAGAGATAGGCCCCACCTCTATCTGAACTCTCAGTTCCCCATTGGCCAGCCAGAGATGATTGGATCTTGCTTCCCACTGTCAGTTTTTAAAAACTTGTCTGTAAGCTAAGAGGAATACATCCTCTTCAGAGCTGAATACGTTATCCCTCTTTAATGTATAACAATATTAAATACGTAGTTATATAATATAGGAATTTTGTTTTTAGGTTGCTACAGCTCTGATTTATTTCCTGTTCAGAGGGTCAGGAAGGATTTTCCCCATTGGTGCCAAATTTGGCCTTCATATCACACTTAAGACACAATTAACTTATATAGCTATAGGATTTAGCAATTTAATGCTAGGATTTGTAGAGAAGTTGGTTTGTTGCAACTACCAGCAGGTGATCAGGGCACATAAAAGGCAAAAGAGTCAGCAATCCGAAATAAGAGACACAGGATTTTGCTGATGGGACTCCATTTCAATAGGAAAGGTGAAATGATTCAGCAGTAGAAACTCTACTCCTATGGCCTCAGCTATGGGCTATCTGGTAGAAGCCCTGTAAACCCAGCACTAGAGCCACCTGATACATATTAATGAAGTTGCAGCCTGCCACTAAAAATCCATCCCAGGCCTTGTCCTTATTCACTTGTGCTTCCAGATCATTCTTCCTGAAGCTCTGTAGCACCGAATTATGGGAAAAGGGAAGGAAAAGGGCTCCCACTACCCAATAATTGATACAAAAAAATGGAACTCCATAATTCTTTCAATGACTGCTTAAAAAACCCAACGTAATTAGCAGCAGTATGTGACAGTTGACTGTTACAAAGTGCTTCTTTTCCTAACAGAGGTTTCAGTAATGGGGGTTTATTAATCATTCTTCCGTGAAGAATTTGTCAATAGAAAGTGCCACCTTCCTGGGCCCTATGCTCTGCCTTAACAGCATTCCAAATTGCCTGTAGTCATCCAAAGTAATCATTGGGGTGAACTAGGATCCTGATGACTGACAGTACACAATCTTCCATAGGGATAAAGTTTTGCTGAGATTATGTCTAAATGTGCCCCCAAAATAATCTTAGCTTTTCTTCTGAGTTGGACAATTCACTTACCTGACTTCCTTCGAAAGCCACAGATCACCAGCAAAGACAGTAAGCTTCACTGTTTGGATGTCTGGTGAGTGTTGGCATTCTACCTTTGGCAATCATCGAGGCTGTGGAATGGATGAGAGGGGAAGCAATCTCTTCCCAGGTACTTTTCAAGTGGATTTCAGAGTGTGTTCTATTGGGTTATAAGTTAGGAAGAACCCCTTCTCCACAGGGTGAGACTAGAGCCTGGGCTTCATCAGTTGCTTCACCTTGAGACATCTCTCTCACTGCAATATGGGAGGCAGCTAACATGGGATTCTGTTCAGACCTTTAGGAGATATTAAGCCCTGTTACAAGCTTCTGCAGCAGATGTATTTTTCAACAGTCCTCCAGTCATTGGTATCAGAGAGGCCCTCACCCCCTTCTCTGCAGTGAATACTGCTTGTTAGTCACCATAACTTGCAGAAGAAAGGAGGAGCAACTGTAACCTGAGTTCTTTAAAATGTGGACCCTATCTTTATTCTCCTACCTTCTCCTTCCTCTCTACTGTAGAGCATTACACTGGACAATTTGTAGTAGTTAGAGAAATGGAGAGATGGTCAGCCCAAATTGCTGCTTATATTCTTGGTTCAGAACACAAGGAGGAAAAGGGTGCAGATGGAGACAAATGGATGCTTCTAACAAAAATGTTCTAGTCTCAGGTTCATGGAATACATATCAACCAAAATGTGAAATACACACAAGGACCACACATCTCAAAAGAACACTAAGTTCTGAGGAGCGCTAAGAGCTGGTGTGTGGGAGGGGTATTCATACTCTAGGCAGCACTGAAGACTGGCTGCTTCATCCCTACCCTTTCCAGGAGCATGGAGCCATGTCCCCCAACATTGACCAGGGGACCACAAAGGCTATCGGCTCTGCTAGTATTTAAGCTCTCTGTCTACAGGGAAAACAGGGACAAAACATGTATGGGTTGAGGTAAAAACTATTGTGTAGAGAAAAATATAGATAAGGAATCGAGGTAGAGAGAAAGAAGAGGAAATAATAAATGCAGACAATTTTAGGAAAAAGATAAACACTGATCTACAATAGGAAAGAGCATATAATAATCAAGGGAAAGAAATATGGGAAAACATAAGCAAGAGAAACAAAGTCAATAGAATCAAAGTCAATAGAAGCACACTGGCATCGAATCGAACACTGTGAATAGATTATTCAATGGATTATTCGTCAGACTCCAACAAGTATTTTATTCACTTGATGGTCTTCTAGTAACTGACTGGCTCATCAAATACTGTTCTTCAAATGTGTTGTTAGATAAAATGTATCAAATAGTTCTAATGAATATTAATTTCAGCATTCTACTCTCCACAGTGCTAAATTGATTTTTAAATCTCTGTTATAGTAGAATGCTGACTAATAATATCACGTGTAAATACAGCACACAATATTTTGAGGTTTTGAATTGAAAATGGGGTTGCTTTAGGTGACTAGTCTTCATATAGCAATTTGGGCTTTTTTCACATTGGCTTTTCTTACTTGGTCCTTAGATTTTTAAGAATTAGGTAAAATTTCCAAGGCCTGCATCTGCTTTTGTTGCGGTCAGGATCTGGCCCTATTAGCACCATTATCCAAAGCAGTGAAATAATTTCTATTGAGACTTGAGGGTAATGCATATTGTAAATATGAGTCCTTAAATTTCTACAAAAGATATGCAATGTTCCATATAGTTCCTGCTGATACCTTCTTTAGGAATGAATGAGTTAAAGCATAGGTTGCAAGTTTGCTTATTGTGCTATAAGGAACAAGTTGTAATTTAATAGTCGACCATATCTGTGATTATCTCAGCATAACACCAGATTTGAATGTCAATTAAAATACATCCAGAGTTACATTTAAATTCTAACTATTCTCGGGCAATTTCAACATTACCAAGCATTAGGGAGTTCTACATAATACCATGATATCTTATCTTGTGGTTCAACATTTTTTGCTAAGATGTATTTAATTAATAACTCATTCTGAATGAGCTTCAATCATTTTGGGCCCTATGTAGGCATCTACTATGCTTTTTTAATTGCACTTTCATATGGAAACTTTGCACTTGACAGCTATAATCTGTTAATTTTCTTTGGCACAGTCAACCTATTGTCATGGGTGGTGGTATAAATATGTGAGACTAGCTCTTGAATTGTTTATCAGAGCTTCAGGGAAAAAATCCCATCATTGCTACAATAAACCAAAAGGTGAGGAAAGGAAGAAGTGGTATTATCCAAACAAAGAGTCTAGGGGCCAACCTCAGAGTTGATTACAGATAGACTCAGGGAAAGCACTTAGGTTCAGCTCCACAAAAAGATTTGCATTGAGCATTGCAACACCTTCCATGCACTTTAAAAAAAATCACAGAAATAATTTGATCCTCAAAATGCAATTCAAGGCACCGAGGTTTCCTGTACAATGAATGGGGAGAAACAAGCACTGAAGAATGTGAGCCACAAAAGCCAGTCTCTGGGTGTGGAGCCACATTACTTAGTCAATGGAAGGTACCAGGTGAGAGCTGGGTCCCAAAGCTCCTTCCATTTCATGTAGCTAGGTGCCCAAGATGAGCTACCAGGACACACTTATCTGTGCTAACAAGACACACCCAGTAATCCCTATCCTGCAGTCAGGCAGCTTGGGCATTTAATTCGTGTCTTGTGAGAATGAATTAGGTACCTGCCCCATTTGCCACAAAATAGCTGGAGGAGCCCACCTATCACTTTAATCCCAGTTGTTAGAGCATTTAGCTGAGATGTGAAAGCTTCAAGTTCCTCCTGTCTGAAGGGAAGAAAATATTCCAAACTCTCATAAAACTGGGATATTAGAGATTCTGAAATAGGGTTCCCTTATTTTCTTCTGCAGAATCTGTTTCAGTATGGATATATAATTAGATTAAGTGGAGCAAATGGGTCTCAGTCTCTCAATTTCTCAATTTCCTAACCTTCTGGAGGTAGATTCATCCTTTCTCTGCTGAGTTCTCTCTCGTCTGATGAGTCGTTATGTATTTAGTCAAAGTGTGGAAGTTCAACAGGAGAGATTGAGGAAGCCTCACATCATACTATCCTGTAGCCTGGTAGTTAGGGCATTCTGGTGAGAGAACCCTGCTCATATCCATTCTCCCCCTTGGACTGATGGAGAAATTAAACTTGGGTTTTGAACATCCTAAGTGAATGCACTCACCACTAGGCAAAAAGTTAGAAGGTTGTCCCCACTACCTCCTCTTAATAGATTTCCCATGGGCCCTGATACTGCAAACAATTAGGCATTTAGGGCATGCCTACCATAGGAAATTATTTCAAAATGTATTGAAGTTATTTTGAAATAATAACTCCTGAAATAACAATTTCAAAATAAGTGTTATTCTTCATGACAAACAAGAATTGTTGTTTCAAAATAACCAGCCTGTTATGTTGAAATAACAGGCTTGGTAGTGTGGATGCTCCACTTGTTATTTAGAAATAAGGGGAGTTGTTTCAAAATAACTCCCAGGGCTTAGTGTAGCATCTGATCAGAGGTTTTGTGGATATCACTGCCACCTAAAACAGGGATTTATACATTTAAGTACCTTAGTAGATCTAAGCCTTACCTTTTGCTGCTGCTTCAGGAAGGGGCAGAATGCAATTTCCCTAGTGCACAGTGCAGATAGCAACCTTTCTATAATGAATCCAGAAACCTGGCTATTCCAGATTGCCAGATACAGGCCATACACTGCAGCATGCTGAGAATATCAGACAGGCCCCCATCTTGATTTTAAGGTAGCACCAGTTCAGAATCCTACTCTGCTTTTGTAAAGGGTAAAATATTTTTGCCGGATTTTTCTTAGTTCTGATTCTAATACCTTTGTGTTCTATTGCAATTATTTATGCCAAATACACTATTATATACTGAACATGAGCATTTTATATACAAATATTAATGAAAATTCAGAAAATACATCTAGAAAGGTTAGCTTCCTTGTTGCTTTAATGAGCACCCATTACAATGCAAAAAAAAATCCCAATAAATATTATTCATTTCTGTGGCTTTGAGAGTTTATCCATCCTTTAGTGTATGGTACTGAGTCTTGAATGGGATACTAAACCCATTCCATTTATCTGGTTTGAGGAGCGGCATTGAGTGAGTTAAAATACTTAATCATCACTGTTAATAAAGCATATTATATTTTAAGTACTCATCCTTCATTAATTTAAATGTTATAAATGATTAGCAGTGATTTTATTCAATTAAAGCAAACCAAACAATGACAAGTAGCACATTTTTATTCAAATTATATTTTCTTTGTCTATTTCTGAGTTACCCTTCTCCAAAACCAATTTCTTTAGTCTGACTCTGCGTATATTTTCTTGATAGAAATTTCAAATCTTCCATTCCCATGGCAGTCAAACACATCCCTAACAACCTTTCTCAAGCTGAGAAAATGAAAAACTCATTCAAGGACACCATTAGTGTAGAAGAACTGTAATTTAGAGGGCAAAATTAATGCCGTTTATTTTACTGGAAATTCTTTTGGGAGGCATCCTAGCAGGCATTAGTGTTTAGAACAAAATACAGTGATGGTATTGTAATGTATGTTCCTTGTAACATATCCAGCAACATAAATTACATTACTTCCTATTCCTGTTCTATTCCTGCTGGCAGGGATATTGTGTAATGTATTTAAAACCTTGTACCCTGTTCCTGGTGACATAAGACATATCATCTCCATAAGATAGCCACTTTTCACTATAACTTTGGCCATGAAGTTAGCTTTCCAAGCAGCATTCTCTTAGGCCCAGCGGAATCCTGATCTCCTGCAAGGCAGGGAGAGGCTGTCCATCCATTTCTACTAGTAATGTTGAATACACACCACTTCTAAAATAACTTACCAGTTTACTAGTTCTTCTTGGTCTCTCATTCTCAGAAAGTGTTTATGGACTGGGTAGAAATGATTAATTTAGTTTGTAATTCTTTCTGTTTCGAGTTACATATAAGTGAATCCGTTGAAGAAACTTTGAGATAAATCTGGATGCTAATTCATTTTCTTCTTGTCATTATTATTTGCTTGTTTGTATTGCTGTAGCCCTAGTCATGGATCGGGGTCCCACTGTGCTAGGTGATATACAAAGAAAGAACAAGAGCAGAGTGAATGTCTAGATTCAGTGTTACTGAATAGTAATCTCAATTA
Organism: Pelodiscus sinensis; assembly: GCF_052426305.1. Classification (NCBI taxonomy): domain Eukaryota; kingdom Metazoa; phylum Chordata; order Testudines; family Trionychidae; genus Pelodiscus; species Pelodiscus sinensis. The sequence continues at coordinate 22,804,652 of NC_143058.1, read as the reverse complement.
TTGTGGTGTATGTATTTGCAGCAAAAAGAAAAATCAATGTGTTAAATATTTGTAAATATACAGCTATGGTAACATAAGTACTACATGTGCTCTGGCAAGATGGTAATAGAATAATCTATCAACTAACCTTTTTGCTCATTTTTTAGAACCCAGTGATAGACCTCCAGTTCTTCTGATTGCAAGCTCTGAAACGATTGAAGTTTTATATCTGAATGGAAGTAAAGTTTCTACTCCAAACTCAGTGAAAGGAAATGGAATTTATACATTGGATTTTATATACAACAAAGATGCAGTTTGCTGGATTGAATCAAGAGAATCTTCAAGTCAGCTGAAATGTACCAAGATATCAGAAACTGGGAGATTAACAGATGAATGGATAATAAACATTGCTCAGTATCTTCACAGTAAGTGTTTTAGTTTTGTTTGTTGGATTCCTTTAGCAAACCGGTATAAATGCCTGTCTTTCTAGCTAACTTTGTTTGCAGACTTAAAAACTGAAATTTTGGTGCTTAATGTAGCTGATATTTCAGTATATTCTGTTGCTCTGCTTATGCATTAAATATTGAAAGGCACAAAGGCATTTTGCTGCTTTGTTGCTGTTTCCCTCTCTAACACATAGACACACAGGCTTGAAAAAAGCTGTGAATTTTCACAGAGTCTAAGTGCAGTGTGTGATAGGTATGACATTACAAAAAAAAAACACAAAAGAATAAACTTGAAAATGCCTTTTTCTCTTAAATGTGTTGATAGATAAAACTTGTTGAAAATATTTGTTTACTGCCAGATAAATTATAAGACACTAATTAACAACATGTACCTATAATTGTCACATTTACAGTATATTAGCAGAGCTTCATTATTTTCAAACACTTGTAATATTTCTCACTTTTGCATTAGGAAGATTGAGAACCATCTTCATGATGAGTTATCCTTCAGTGCAGTTTACCTGGAGTAGAAAGATTGTGCAGTGCTAAACATTAGAATGCTTCTGAATTGGACTTTTCATCATTTTGTCGACTTTTTCTGAAAAAATTCCTCGGTCCTCTCTGGAGTAGAGATGGGACCGAGCAATTTGATCTAGATTTTAAACCTAATCACCACCAAGTTTGGGAGCATTTGGACAGTGGGTTTAATTGGGACTATTATGGAGATAGGGCCAGTTGCAAAATATGAATATTGGTCAGTTTTGAATTTTTTTCCATCCATGGGTGGAATAAATTTTGTTGTGTGCATTAAGTCATGGGTGGATATGTACTACAAATATAAACACAGAGTGCCTGCTGTTGATGGCTGTGGGCACTCTGTTGGGTATGTCTTCACTGCAGGCTAAAGTTAAGATACGCAACTTCAGCTACATTAATTGCATAGTACCTTAACTCCACTTTTGGCGCTGTCTACACAGCAGGAAGTTGAAGGAAGTACTTCAACATCCCTTACTCCTCATGAAATGAGGGTTAGAAAGCTGAAGTATTTTTTCAAAATAATGGGCTTGCTGTGCAGACATATACTCTGTTATTTTGAAATAAGCATGCAGTGTAGACATAGCCTTACTCAGCTAGATGGCACAAGAATATCTTCTAGGTGACCACCCAAGCGCTCAGCTTATAGGAAACACTGATGCAGGTCCTGATGATGAATCTCTACACTTAAGCCAATTGTTCCTAAGAGATTTCACTACTGCTATTCAGCTTGCCAAGAAAAATGCCCTTTACAGTGTATGCCTATAGGATAAGGAACTCAATCCCTCTTAGATACTCATCCCTGCCTATCCTTTATTACTTAAAAAATCAAGAACTCTTTTTTTATTCAGAGGAATTTACTACTTTATCCAGTGTCTGCATTTCTGTGTGATCCTACATTTTTCCTCAGGTACTAAGACTGTTCTGTATTTTTTGAAACTTATTCTTATTTTATTTGGATTTCTATTGTGCACTTTCAGAATTCTTTATATTTTCACTACAAAGCCCCAATTATCTTGTCAGTGTGATTGGAGTAGGCATTTCCTAAATACCTATTGTTGCGTAAAATATAAAGAATTTGTGTGTGTGTGTGTGTGTGTGTGAGAGAGAGAGAGAGAGAGAGAGAGAGAATAAACAAAATTAATGGTTTATATTTAACAGTTTAACTCCATCATCAAAGCTCAGCCACAGTGCACTCTTTGGGATTTCCTCAATTCCCTTCTATGCTTTTTCCTCTTCTAAGCTTGAGAAGACTTACCAGTCTGCGTGCTGCAGGGATTTGCAAAAGCAACTCTGTTTTCAGAGTCAGGCTTGAACTCTGGTTGTGAAATGTACATAGTGGCTAAAGTCAGTGAGTTTTCATACCCAATGGCTACGTCTACACTGGCCGCAAGTACTTGCGCAAGAACACTGATGTTCTAATGTATAAAATCAGTGCTTCTTGCACAAATACTCTGATGCTCCCACTCAGGGATAAGCCCTCTTGCACAACTGTTCTTGCGCAAGAGGCCAGTGTAGACAGGCAACATAAATTTCTTGCGCAAGAAAGCCCAATGTTTAAAATGGCTGTCGGAGCTTTCTTGTGCAAGAGAGCATCCACACTGGCACGGATGCTCTTGCGTAAAAGCACATATTTTGTGCAAAGGCACATGCCAGTGTAGACGCTCTCTTACTCAAATAGTCTAACGCAAAAACTTTTGCGTTAAAGAGTATTTACGCAAAATCTTGCCAATATAGACTTAGCCTATGTGTTTTCACATCAGTATATGGACTCTATGTTTTTTCCTGGATTTTTTCATCTAAAAATTTGGTCTAGATACTTTAGAATTCATATTTCCTTTATTATGGAGTACGATACAATATTCTCTCCAACTTTTAGTTTAATCTTGATTTAGAGAACCATTTAATAGCCTTATTCCCTGCCTCATGAGAAGGATAAAAGTAATCCACCTGGTGAGTTAATCAGGTGCTTCTAATCACACAGGGACCTAATCTCCCCTTGCAGCTACCTGAAAATGTATCCTAACGGGGAGAATAGGCTCTCTGATGGCTATAAAGCATATTCTCTGGATAATTAAATTTTAGCATCTCCTTCTCTCACACACACATACACATGATTCATTTAAATTTTTCTCATTATGCAGTGCTTACTTACTATAAATGAATTCAGTTTCATTGACAACCAGTAAAGAACAAATAAAGATTTGGCATGTTCATGTATCAGCTAAACCATACAAATGGCCGTACCCATAGAATTCTACAAATGAACTGGAGGTTTTGTTTCTAATCAAGAAAGATATTCCCTCTTGTTTGGTGTTTTAGCCAGAAACAAGTCTAACAAAAACCATTGGCCACACAGGTGAAATCTTTGTTCAGAAAAAAAGAGAAAAATAGTGTTCCTAGCAATGCTTTTTTATACCTGTCTTGCAAGGAATCTGTTTGCAACCTAAGAAAATTCAATATCTTTATCAATGACCTGAAAGAAAATATAACATCAGTAACAGTAAAGTTTATCCAGGACAAAAATGGTGGTTTGATAAACGATGATGAGGAAAGTTACATAGATTCCTCTGGGTTGTTTGGTGAATGTGCTTTACAGAGCCAAATGCAAGGTCCCATATCCAGGATTGTCTGTAATTTGAAGACTTTAAATCAAGATTTGAGAACCTGAGTAAATCTGCCACAGTTCTGAGCCCACTACAGGAGTTCTGTGGCCTGCAACGTTCAGAAGATCAGACTGGATGATCATAATGGTCTCGTCTGGCTTTACAGTCTGTGAGGAACAAGGAGGTAGATCCTGAAAAGCAATCTTAGGCTCTTATGAATTTACCTGCTACTGGGCTAAGGGATATTCTGGGGTGGATTTCTCTCAGTGACTCCTGTTGAAGCTGTCCCACACTTTATAACTAATTGAATAATCATGGGACCAAAGAAAGAGTGAGAGCGACACTATAGCCCAGTGGTGAAGGTAGTCTTGTATGATTTGGGAGACTTAAATTCAGATCTCTGAGCCTATGACAGTATAATTAGATACAAAGGATGAAACCATTTCAACAGGACAGACAGAAAGACAGACCCACCCTGGAATATTCTGTAGTATAATAGTTAAGGCACTTGCCTAAGAGATATAACATGAACATGTGGCTTCAAATCTCTGCTCCACTTTCTTTGTGGCTACCCAGTGTAGCTCCATCTGAGCTAAGTGACTTGTGGATTGCTATCCTGATGTACCCATATATTGTATAGGCAGCTTAACTCTGTAGATTCCGTCAGACAGCAAAGCACCTATAGTTAGGCATTGTGATACTGACTCTTTGTGGATCCACTCCAAAGAGTGAGGGAATGTTTAAAAGGTAAAAGACTATATCCTGGAAAACAGGAAAAAGACTTAGGGGTTGTAGCAAGAGCTCCCAGTGCAATGCTGTACTTAAGAATGTGAAAATGTGAATACAGTTTTTGGATATATAAGATATTTTTTACTTCAACATCATTCTCCCTCCATATCCTCTGACACCATGACTCTTGCAGATCTAGAGAAGAGTAAAGGAAGGCTAAACATTTCAAAGTGCAGAAGAGTTTTTTTTTTAAATGATAAATGAAAATAATATTACTTCTTTTGCTGCAGTCATCACTTTTTTATAAGTCATTCCATGAAAATTTATCTCAAAACAAGCAAAAGAGTCTGTAACCATCTTATTTATGCAACATCTTTTATATATATACTTTGATTAGATTATTGTGCTTGTAACTCAGTATTTTTGTGTTTTGATATTCTGTTTTGGAATTATTTTGTTTTGAAAAATTTTACTATCAACATCTTCAACTTATAATTAGTTTGATTCAGCTCTGAAATGTGAGACTGTACTAAACAGTTCATAAATGTCATTTTCTTACTCCAATTATAATATTAATTAATGTAAAAAGTACTAGAACAAAACCCCCCACCAAAAATAGCATTTTTTCTAGTGTGGAATTAAAGAAGGGAAAAACAAATGAACATTAGGATATAAGATTCTGGTTACATACAGGTCTTCACACACACAATATGTATTTACTTATGCCTTTGAAATTCATATACACTAAGTTGGCTTTTTCCAGACTTTACACAGTATTCCAATGTACTGTCCTTTGAAACCAGACTTTATACATGGGCTATTTACCTTGCTAAGTCTACAGTGGATTTTTGTGATTTTTGTTAAGGAACTGGTCTCAGTCAGCACTGCACCTCCAAGCCTATAGGAAATGGTCTAAGTAGAAGAGGAGTTAGGAGGCAGGGGAGCACCTCACAAGCAGTGGAGAGCTGACGAAAAGACAGACACTCTTTCTGTGACAACTGTCAAAGGACCATTCCTGAGGGAAGGAAGAGCCTGCTACAGAGACAATCAGAGAAGGAAACATTGCCCTCTCCTTCTCATATGGACTCTGAATTTTGTTAATTCCTCTATATTTTGCCATGCCCATTCTGGAGGCAGTGTGGAGCACAGCTCCGGTGGGGACAGAGACAGTGGGAACTGGTGACCCCAGTGCATTGTGGGCACCAACAAGGCTGTGGGCAGTGGAACTGGCAGAGGAGCAGGGCCAACATGCAGGAGGGGAGCCTTGACCTCCTCATGTCCAGAAAACTCCATGGTTTGGGACTGCTTAGGACCAGGGAGATTCTTGCTATAATATTTCTGTGTACTTTACATCCCTTATGATCCAAAGTCTAGGATTGCTCCACAGTGTATCATAAACATCAGTCACATTTCTGATAAATATCTGAGATCTTGCAAAAAGGTTCCTGCATGTTGAGCTGCTGGTGGAACTAGTTTTCTAATATAACAAAAGCCTAATCACATCTATTTTGCCACATAGTCTTTTGGAAGAAATGTAGCAAATAACATGCTTCTGTCATCCAGGATTACCGGTATATCACAAATAAATAATTGTTCCCATCTAATAGCAGCTTAGTAGCCTCTCTAAGATATGCATTTGGTGAACCTGAATTTCACCTCCCATGTCACAAAATGCCCACTGTGTTTTGCACTAAATTACAAACCCTCCGGGGCTTGGACTATCTCTTACCTTATGGCTACGTCTACACTGGCATGATTTTCCGGAAATGCTTTTAACGGAAAAGTTTTCCGTTAAAAGCATTTTCGGAAAAGTGCGTCTAGATTGGCAAAATGCTTTTCCGCAAAGCACTTTTTGTGGAAAAGCGTCCGTGGCCAAACTAGATGCGCTTTTCTGCAAAAAAGCCCCGATCTCCATTTTCACGATCCGGGCTTTTTTGCGGAAAACAAATCTCTGCTGCCTACACTGGCCCTTTTGCACAAAAGCTTTTCGGAAAAAGGCTTTTGCCTGAACGGGAGCAGCATAGTATTTCTGCAAAAGCATTAACAATCTTACATGAGATCGTCAGTGCTTTTGCGGAAATTCAAGCGACCAGTGTAGACAACTGGCAAGTTTTTTTGCAAAAGCAGATGATTTTGCGGAAAAACTTGCCCGTCTAGACACAGCCTATAAGTATTGGTGTAACACCGACAGGTAGAACCAAACCTGGGACCTCTGAATCTTACTGCATGAGCCTCTATCACATGAGCTAAAAGTCAGGTGGCTAACAGCTAAGACTATAGAGCACACTCACTGTTTTCTCTGTAAGTGGTTTTGTGCCACTACATCACACAGTCCATCACACCCAGTGGATGTGTGGGTTACATAGATATAGGATTCAGTACAATGGAGGTCCTGAGCCCAATTTAATGCTCTAGTGAGAGCCATCATTGCTATATTCACCATAAATCAGTGAGATTTGGTAATGCTGTGATTGTCACGTGCTGTGGAGATGGAAAGAGAGAGCTAAAAATTAGATGCACTAACAATACATGATCTCATTATATTAGCATCTATTTTTTATTTTAATGTATTTTTAACTTATGGGATTGGTAATACTGATGAGTTGTCCATAATATGGCATTGCACAAAATTCCATTAAACATCTGAGATAAGTCCACTGAAGTCAATGGAAAAATGCTCATAGGATTTCGGATTACACTGAAAATACTAAATAACTGAGGGTGCCTTTCAGTTTGTAATGATCAAGATTTTAATAAACATCATCTTCATCACCACCATCATCATTATACATTAATAAAAAACTCTTCCTTTGTTGTGAGTCAGTTAGAACATAATAAGCCTTGTTTTTCACTATACAGTTTGTGATGTCAATGAATGGAGCATTCATTTTGAAATTGAAAAATTCAATGTAATGGAAATCTTTTCAGTGGAGTAAATCATTTTTTGGCAAAGTCAGTTTTAAGCTATGTAATTTTCTCGGTCGGGTTGGAAACAAAGTGATTTAATGTTTGGAAGTAATTTAATGAGGGGAGTGGGGCCGGCTTGTGCGAGAAGGTTGGGCTCTCCTGTCACTGCTTATAAGCCCTGTGTTTTATCAACATGTCACAGAACAGATGCAGTGTAGTATGGTGGGCTACTCAGTCACCATGACAGTCCTTGAGTTGCTGATAAAGTTTGAATATTCTTTTCATGCATAATTATATAAAATCTCTGTCACACCATATAAGCAAAAATAATGAGCTAATTGAAAAATGCTTCAATACCTGTCATCGTATATGGTTCCAGAGACTTTTTTTGCCTTTTTTCAACTTGTTTTCACGCCATGCATCAGTATTTTATCTGCATAACTAACTCCTCTATAAAAATAATAAATTCAGTGCTATTTCCATTTTAGTTTAGCAGTATTCTGTGCACATTCACTTTCATGTTGAGAGTCTTTCAGGAAAGCAGCAATTGCTCCTTGAATCAGTCCAGCCGGCAGTATGATGCAGGATTGTTTTCAAATTGCTGCTGGTAAAGTTAACAACTGAACTACCTGAGGAAAGATGGACTAAAGGAGATGAAGACCCATATTTTAAAAGACAACACATTTAGGTGTTGGTCTGGTCCGTATTGCAATGCTTAATTGACTCTTGGGGCTAAAGTGTCCATCTACACAGCAGCTGGGAATGTGATACCCAACTCAGATTGACATGCATGCACTAACCCTGCACTAGCACCTAAAAGAAGCAGAAGGGCTCCAGCAGTAGGGGCTAGTCATCCTAGTTAGCACCCAATGACTGAGCAGGATAATACTTGAAACAGTTTTAAGAGAAACTCATACCTGTATACTCTTAGTTTGATGGTCAGGGCATATTTCTGGAAGATGAAAAACTTCAGTTCCAATCCCTGTTTCAAATCAGGTAGAGCAGGAATTTAAAAATATCTTGCTTTCATCCCAGAAGAGTAATCCTTGTGCTATACAGAAAGAAGAGTGTATGGTGTGGTTTTTTTTGGTTTTTGTTTTTAAAGAAAGGATTGACCTGGCTAAGGGGCTTACACCTAGGGATGGGTTTATAGTTGTGTCACCAGTTCCCCCAAATCATACCCGTCCTCACCCGTACGGGACGGTAAATGTTTGCTGCTATAAGCCCCAACTTGTAGTCCTTTCCGACTGGTCCTACTCTGGACCGCGTTTATATTAGGAAGAGCCCCTAGGAGTTCGGCGTCGATGGACCCCCAGGGTGGGGGAAAGGGGCTCGGGCCCTCTCCCTCTCTCCGAGCCCTGGCCCAGGGCCCTAAGGCAGGGACACTCATCCCAGTGGAGGGGGTTGCAGCTCCTAAACCCTCCCGTTACGGGTTCCACGGCCCTGCACTGGGCCACTTCTTCCCCCAAGACTCCTCTAATTCCTGGCTACCAGCTCGGAGCCAGGCTTACTGCTCCTCTCCTCCTGTGGTGGGTGTCGCCTTTCTCCGGATCGCCCCCTCCCCCGTCCTGGCCCTTTGCCCTTTTTAAACCACACACCCTGGCATCTACAGCCAGCCCCGCCCCTGCGTCCCCCATCTTGCCTTTCCGGGGCTTACACGTGATGTCACTGGTGGCGTCATCCGGATGCACCGGGTCTGCCCAGGGGTCCACGATCGCGGCCCTGTGGGGTGCCTCTAACATGTCCCTTTCCTGCCTGTCTCCGTGCGCCTCCTCCCCCCAATCTCTGGCTCAAAGTCCGGGGTCGACTCTAGTGCAGGGTGGTGCTGTCTTGCTGCCTGCCCTGTCACAAGTTGGGAAACCCAAAGAGTGTTAGGTACCTCCCTCTTCTCTGTCAGCTAGGTACAGCAATACCTTTGCGAATCTGGGCCTAAAGCCCCACTACTTTTCTCTGTGTTTCCCTCATGGCTAATGTTGGCAGCTCCCCACTTATCTTGAATGCTGATGTGAATCCCATTTTTAAGTGCCTGACTCACTCCATGAAATGCATAGGAAGACTGGGCCCCTAAGCATGGTTCCCGCTAACTATTTTCAGCTGTTAACACACACATTTTGTTATGTGCACCAAAGCATGTGCAGATGTGCACCACCAATAGAAACGCATGCTGCTGGCTCTGTGTGCTCTGCTAATTAGCTGGGAATCATTTGAACCTCTTCTGGGTGGTTCACCCACCTTACAGGGAACTCTGCTTCTATCTCACGGCAGGGGATTCCATTCAGCAACAAAGCATCAGAAAATTAGGTATTGCAATGCTGGGCTTGAGTCCCCCTTTGTGGATCTAGCCAAGACTCTTACAAATATTTAAGCATTTAACTCCCATTGATTTCAATAGAAGTTAGACACAACTCCTAGAAAGTATTTAGACCATAAGTGCCTAGGTCACTTTTAAAAATGAGACTTAAGATCCTAAGCAAGTTAAGCATTGCAACAGTGACAGGAGCAGGGCCTAAATACCTCTAACAACCTGGGAAAAAGTGAACAAACTAAAAAGTTTTATAAAAATTTATTTCCTCAAGGCTGTTGTGAGGATAAAAACACCGAAGAAGATTAGGTGCTAAATTAACCTGTGCCATCTATGCACAAGTCGATAGAACTCAACAAGGCTGCTGGCACTAGCCTCGATTGGATGATCAGAAAAGGGTGGTATCAGAACAGACACTGTACCTTTCAGACACAAGGTGCAGAAGCTGCAGTGCAGAGAGCTTTGGCAAAGTATTGCATCTCACTGAAACTACAAAGGCCATAGAACTGTTTACAGAATCTATTGTGGGGCTCTATAGATTAATATTTGATAATATTCTATTTATGATAGGCGAATTAATAAATCTTTAAGGATCTGATCCTATCACTCTTATTCAAATTGAGAAATATCTTAGCAATTGGATTTTATCCAGGTATTTTGCTCCTATTGGCCTTCTCTCCTCCCCTCAATGCAAACAAGAAATAAATGGTGTAATATGTTGCTGAGAGAGAAACTCAAGCGTATAACTATTCATAATATCTGCGTTATAAAATCAAATAACTTTTTTTCATTTGGAAGTGTCAGAAATGCTGATCACTAAAGACAAAAATTTGTTTTTAAGAATGTTTCAAGTAAATTGAATCTAATATTTCCCTTTCGTAAAAGGAACAAAGCTTTAATTCCTAATACTTATAGTGTACCTACCAGGTTTTTTATTTAATACCACCCAGACCATACACCTTGAGGAGCAAAAACATTAGCATGGTTGTTTATAGGCTCAATATACAACCTGTGAAATTAAGACATACATCTTACTTATGCTGATTCAACTGGGTGAACACAGTGTACTTAAAATATTGTGAATTGTTTCTTTTGTAATCCCCTCCTGGCACAATAAACCTTTAAACATGAATTCATTCTTAAAAAGCTGACTACGATAAGTAACTTTTATATTATCACTGGAGAAATGTATCTGAGATGCCTGTCCTTACCTACTATATTAAAATATTCTAACTTTTTTCCCTAAGTCGTTTTCCTTAATAACCTTTTTTTTACAAAAGTAAATCCATATTTTCTTAAAATATTGTATTTGTCTTTAAACATTTCATTATCTGATATTTGGCATCTTTATGGAAAAAACATTAAAGTTGCAGCATTATTTTCAAGAAATGAAGAGTATTTTTATACATTCATGACAGAGAAGCTGGCCGTATGGAAGGAAGAATTCTGTTGAGAAGGTGGAAGACCATACTTTACTCTTTTTGAGGAAGGGTAATTATAGTAGCCAACGGTTGTAAACTAACACAGCGATGCCATTTCCCCTTCAACAGTTCCTTCCTCTTAAGTCTACGTGTTTGATAAGACAGCTATTGATGCTAAATTGTGCTGTAATTTTAAGATTAACTGTAGATTACTATACTGCTTTAAAGTAAATAAGCAGTTTTGATTTACTGTTTCAACAGATTTATAAGATGCTTTTTGAATGTTTAAAAAATTGTTATAGCTATACTCTTCTATAATTCTGTCTTCATTGTTCAGAATCGATGCCAGGCTGCTAGGTCACCATTGCAAGTTTACAATCATTTGGCAACACACTTGAAACATATTAAAGCAGAAATTAGAGATGTATTAGTTTTCTACTGTTCACAGTTGTTTCTGACATGAACTTAGCAGCAAAAAATTCACTTACTACAAAAATATTTAACTCTCAGGATTTAAAAAAAATCCTCCTAAAAGGTCATTATCTCATGGCATTGTGTTGGTGAGATTCCCTATCCCTGTGTTATATTGTAAACATATACAAAGCACCATGGCAAAAGGTGAAAAATGAGGCATTGAAGGAAAATGCAACACATTTTGCTCATTTCTGAAGTCTGATATTTTGAAAGGTAGACAGTGTTTCATAGCACGAATAAACTCAGAGAAATGCTTTAAAATAAGGCCCAGATTCTGCTATGCTATTGTGAAGCTCATGGCCAAGGGTCAGAATTGATGGGAACTAAAACGTGAACTGTGTTAAGCTTCTTTGGAATTCTTCCTTTAGGCAAGTGTCTTTAGGAGGCAGGAAAAGTGACTCGAAATCATGCAGATCCAAAGGAGCCTTGTGGAAAGAAAGCTCCAGTCTCTCTAGCAAGTGACCTGTGTGCAGTGATGGCTGAGCACTTCCTGGTCAGGCATCATGCACAGGCAAATATTTCTCTAGAAAGAAGATAGAGATATGATTTGAAGCTTGAATCAGTATTGGCTGCTTTGCAGGTATCTTCTTGGATAGCTGCTAGGCTCATTCTATGTTGGACATGGTTCATTTTACATTAGCATTCCTTTTACCAATTTATAGGAACTGATCTCTAAAGATTTGGAAAGTGAAGGCTTCTCCATTGTTAAAGAAATTATGGTAGAGAGCAACTGTTCTTTTTACTTTCTGGCAGCCAACCCATTTATACAGATATCTGTTTGTGGCAAACTTCTGGCCATGCCCTGAGGGTCCTGCACTTCCAGGCAGTTAGGGTGTGTCTAGACTACATGCCTCCGTCGACGGAGGCATGTAGATTAGCCAGATCGGCAGAGGGAAATGAAGCCGCGATTAAAATAATCGCGGCTTCATTTAAATTTAAATGGCTGCCCCGCTCTGCCGATCAACTGTTTGTCGGCAGATCGGGGCAGTCTGGACGCGACGCGCCGACAAAGAAGCCTTTCTTGATCGGCACAGGTATGCCTCGTGAAGCCAGGTTTACCTGTGCCGATCAAGAAAGGCTTCTTTGTCGGCGCGTCGCGTCCAGACTGCCCCGATCTGCCGACAAACAGTTGATCGGCAGAGCGGGGCAGCCATTTAAATTTAAATGAAGCCGCGATTATTTTAATCGTGGCTTCATTTCCCTCTGCCGATCTGGCTAATCTACATGCCTCTGTCGACAGAGGCATATAGTTTAGATGTACCCCTAGTGTTTGCCTCAGAGGCTCACTGTGATCCTCTACACAGCCTTTGACTTTTTACTAGAGGCAACAGTCACAAACTACAGAGCCATCCTCATCACAGGCTAGCCTGTAGTTTGGGTGAAATGCCTTTGTAGTCCTAGTCCCCGGTCTCAGGTGCAGACTCTGTAGTGGCATGGGGAGGCTTTGCGGAACCTGGGGCCACCCACTACTACAGGTTCAAGCCCAGTGAATCTAAGGCAATGGAAACTAGCAGCATTTCTTCCACTTCCAGTCTTGCAACCTTTCCCTGGGCTACTTCTCCAAATGATCCCTCCCAGTGCCTTCTTCCTAGTACCTGCACAATCCTTCCTGCATCTCCACAGCCCTTTTCCACACTCCCAGTCCCTAGTTCTCTCAGTACTGTCATTGGCCTCTTCTTCACTCTGTCATTGGCCTTTGTCTCTTCCCATCCTGAGGGGAAACATTTCAAATTGGCCCATCAGGCCTTAATTGACTACAGGTGCCCTGATTAACATGCTGCTTCAGGCAAGCTCTTAATTGGCCCCAGGTGCCAGCCTTTCTTGATTCTGTGGTCTATCAAGTTCACTCAGGGAACAAAACTATTTACCCAGTTTCCTGTATATTTGCCCTCCACTGAACTACTGTAGCCAGCTGCCCTGGGTCCATGGAAGTGAGCACCCTAAGGCTTTGTCTAGACTAAACACATAGGCAAAGGCAAATGAAGCAGCGATTTAAATGATCGCGGCTTCATTTAAATTTACATGGCTGCCGCGCTGAGCCGACAAACAGCTGATCGGCTGTTTGTCCGCTCAGCGCGCTAGTCTGAACGCTCCCCTGTCGACATCAAAGCCCTTTGTCGGCAGCCCCGTTATTCCTCGTGGGATGAGGTTTACCGGGGCTGCCGACAAAGGGCTTTGATGTCGACAGGGGAGCGTCCAGACTAGCGCACTGAGCGGACAAACAGCTGATCAGCTGTTTGTCAGCTCAGCGCGGCAGCCATGTAAATGTAAATGAAGCCGCGATCATTTAAATCGCGGCTTCATTTGCCTTTGCCAAAACAACAAATCTACATGCCTCTGATGACAGAGGCATGTAGTTTAGATGTACCCAAAGTGACATCCTAAATAAGAAAGTGGAATCTTTACTCATCTTGATGAGCACTTATGAGAGGCAGCCAACAGGAGCTTTAATTGCTGTTACCTGTGCCCTTGCTGGTATACATAGTGGTGGTGGCACATGAGGGACTAATGCTGGTGAACTGCCCTTGAGTTATTTCCCACCCCTTCTGTGGAAGCTACTTAGTAACTTCTTTACTACAAAGTATATTCAAACATATAGTTAAAAACAAAACAGCAGTCCTACAAAGTATACTGCTGGCAACTTGTATGTTAACTATAGGGCTGCAGATTTAAAATGGTTTAATGTGACTTTAGTTTTTTGATGATAACAAAATTGAAGCGATTAAAAGCCTGAATCATAAAAAATGCATCTACTAGTTAGATGGCTTTTTTGAAGTACTTAATAAAGTGTGGAATGCACTCTTTTGAGTTAGATGAACTTTGGAAATTCATTACAACCTTTTTTTTTCTTATGAGCTATTTACCTGTTATAATTTACAAGCAGAGCATGCAGCACACACAAAAAAAGTAGACAAAAAGAGCAACTGATCCTTCAAAACACGAAATACACAACATATGGTTTGTAGCTATTAAATGCAGTTGTTAAGGTGCATTGAATTTCCAGGTTGCTATTAGATGGGAACTAATATAATGACCCAGAGGGTTTATATTAGAAGGTGTATAGTTCAGCATAGAGGAGGCGTTGCATGCTGGGAGATTTCTACCTCTTTTCCTACAGCAGCAATTTGAGGAAGTGTGTGTGCATGTGCCTCTTCTGATTTTTTTCTCCCCTATTGATACTATGTGATTATGCTTCCTTTGTTTACAGTGTGTCCTGAGAGAGTAACACATTTGTTACAATATGAATACAAGCTTGTTCTGTACCTCTGATTTCTTCCTACTCTCGATCCCACATACATATTGTTCCTCCAACAATAACCAGCTTCCCCACGATGGCACCGTTTTTTCAGGCTCGCCAAATGCATCACTATTGTAATGGATTCTTGGTTCAAGAGCCAAGAACTGGCTCTAGCAGCCTAGTGTCCAATAGTACCTGCTCTTCACCTCCTGTCCCTCTCTTTCTCTGACTCCAAACTGAGAGGCCTTAGGCGAGGAGAGATGGTGGAGAGAGCAATCTTAGGTGCAAGGGCAGTTACCATGACATCCCAGATTTATCTCACCTTCACTACTGAATTGAATAGGGCTGGCAAATGCAGCTGATGACTTTCTCTAAGGTGTCCACCTGTTTTCGGCTGCTCCAGGTAGCTGATAGCCCTTACTGAAGTAGCTGAAAAAGAACAACTTCTTCTAGTCCTTATGCAGACAGCAATAGACTCCTCCTCAGAGAAACGAAGCCTCATGGTAAGTGAAAGAAAAGGGTTCCTTTGGCACTTACAGGGAAAAGAGTGCAGCAACTGGAGAGCAGTAGCAGGCAGGTAATGAGACACCAGTGAAGAAGCCAACAGATGTGAGGGCAAAGATTAACTGTCCCTTTTTTCTTCTTCAGACATTTCAGGCTATGTGTCTACAATTAGAGTTTATTTATATTAAGGGAACATTTTATTTCCTACCCCAGCAATAAATGAAGTGAGCCTTTCTGTCAAAACTGTGATATGCCATGAGCTCTGCAGAAAGCCTGCCCTTGTACAGGCTCTCCCATCTATCACTGACCACTCGAAATGTGATGTAAAGTAATTTAAATAACAAAATGTAAACCTTTGCATAAGCTGTTTCCTAAAAACTAGATGTTTCTAGGACCTCACTGCAGAGTTTCCATGAATCACCCTTTTTCCACACAGAGCTTCTCCTTTATATTCTGGTTAGTGCTGAGATCTGCTGACAAGATCAACTGCCGGCATCTGCAATAATTACATTGCATGTCTGTGGACATATAGGGTTTCCACACAGAGAAGCCCTGTATTTCTTTGGAGAGTCCGTTAACCTGCCAACCTGTTACGTATGTCATTTGCAACTAGCCTCTACAGTTACTCACAGGGGTTCCATATTATGGAAGGAAGGGCAGGTAAATAAGAACATTCAGGCTACGTCTACGCTGACATGATTTTCCGAAAATGCTTTTAATGGAAAAGTTTTCTGTTAAAAGCATTTTTGGAAAAATTCGCGTCTAGATTGGCAAGATGCTTTTCCGCAAAAGTACTTTTTGCGGAAAAGCGTCCGTGGCCAATCTAGACGCAGTTTTCTGCAAAAAAGCCTTGATCGCCATTTTTGTGATTGGGTCTTTTTTGAGGAAAACAGTACTATGCTGTCTACACTGGCCCTTTTGCGCAAAAGTCTTTCAGAAAAAGACTTTTGCCCGAACAGGAGCAGCATAGTATTTCCGGAAAAGTACTGATGATTTTACATGAGATCGTCAGTGCTTTTCCGGAAATTCAAGCAGCCAGTGTAGACAGCTGGCAAGTTTTTCCGCAAAATCAGATGAAAGCCTTGATCGCCATTTTTGTGATTGGGTCTTTTTTGAGGAAAACAGTACTATGCTGTCTACACTGGCCCTTTTGCGCAAAAGTCTTTCAGAAAAAGACTTTTGCCCGAACAGGAGCAGCATAGTATTTCCGGAAAAGTACTGATGATTTTACATGAGATCGTCAGTGCTTTTCCGGAAATTCAAGCAGCCAGTGTAGACAGCTGGCAAGTTTTTCCGCAAAATCAGATGAAAGCCTTGATCGCCATTTTTGTGATTGGGTCTTTTTTGAGGAAAACAGTACTATGCTGTCTACACTGGCCCTTTTGCGCAAAAGTCTTTCAGAAAAAGACTTTTGCCCGAACAGGAGCAGCATAGTATTTCCGGAAAAGTACTGATGATTTTACATGAGATCGTCAGTGCTTTTCCGGAAATTCAAGCAGCCAGTGTAGACAGCTGGCAAGTTTTTCCGCAAAATCAGATGATTTTGCAGAAAAACTTGCCAGTCTAGACACAGCCTCAATGTTTCTTCTTCTGAATGTCCAACAGAGTAGAAAAAAAAAAGTTCCTTGAGACCTTTTTGATTCCCAAACTGCCTCACCTGTGACTATTTCTTTTGATGTGGAATTCTCTACAATTACTTATGTTTTTTAAACCTCTAACCGTCAATATAAAATGGTTATCATTGAGAAATGTGAATGAGTAGAGCTGAAGGGAAAAAAGGAAAACTTATCAAAACATTTCCATGAAGTATACGTCAGGGTTTTTTTTTTTTTTTTTTTTTCATTTCTTGGATGTTTTGACTATCTGTATTAGTCATACTTTTGAGATATATGCAGGTATTATGTAAAAGCTATTTTAATTCAGGGGAAAATATCAACTTCTGTACGCATTATCCAACTTACCTGGAAAAATCTCATAAATACCTTAAAAATGGATTAAGTAATTATATAAGTATATAATACTAGTAATTACATTAGTGAATATAAAATTATAAAGGGTAACATTTTCAGTGTTTCAATGATTTAGGAGCATAAATTCTATTTCAGAATTGACTTAGGATCCTAATTTTCATTTCTAGCAATTGGGACTTAAACTTCTACATATCTAAAACTCACTTCTGAAAATGAAATGTAATGACTTTTGAAGATTTTACATAAAGGCTATAATCTCAATCTATTGGGTGAAAGCCTTACCCCATTGAAGACAGAGATTTCTGTCATTGAATTCAGAAGAATGAACATTTCACCAATCTTCACCATTGCATTTGCTATCTCATACATGGGGTAAGGAGCCCCTTCCTTTCCCCAGTGTATAATATCTACCTGATGGATGTTTAGGCCTACCCCTAATAGCGCATCTGTCGCTGGCAACTATTGGAGGCAGGGTAGTGGACTAAATGGAACAATCCTCTGTTTTCACATGATAATTCCTTTGTTTCTCTAATACTTGTACCTGTAAGAAGAAAGGTATAATATCAGGTTTGAATTAAAAGGAAAATAAGTAGTAGGAGGAAAGAGAGTGTGATAATGGTGAACTGTGTAATGTGATAGCTCTAATGGAATAGAGCTAATGTTTGTTTCTGCTGTATTATTGAATAAATTATTGTATATATTCTGTCCTAAAAAGACAATACAAGTTTCTTTATGTCTCTTAAGTATTTCAGAAAACTCCACTTATTGCCATAAACTCAAATTGTCTTCAATTTGTCTTTCTGAATCAAGTTCATATTGCATGCCCTGGCACTGTAAGTGATTCAGTGTGGTGAACAATTGAAAACCTGTTTCAAGGAAAACTCTACTCACTGCAGTTTAACCCAGAATCTGCAGGGACAGACAAGAGAGAAAACTTTCTTTTATTATGAAATTCAATTTTAATTACAATTGCTTTTTCTGGCCTGTATTTTTTTTTGACAACTTTCTTGCTGGCCAGGATGCCACTCCTGCTACAAACTATGTGTACCCAGTATACGGCATTCCAAATCAATTTTAAAATTATAATTTATTTTTGTAATACATTCTTACATTTAAATATTAAATTTAAAATATTGAAAGAAACTGAAATTATTTTATCATTATGACTTTGCTGTGTAAACAGATTACAATCTAATTACAATCTGATTACAAACTCTGTTTTACAGAGGGATTCCATGCTGACAATGTCATAAATGACATTACATTTTTCACAAGATGGCCAACAGCAATAGAAGGCTCAGAAACATTAATTTCAGTGGCAATAAAAGAGTCTTTATTACAAGAGCTTTTTCATGTTCCTACTGTATGGCCTAACAGAATAGAGACAACTGTAAATTGTAAATTAGCTGTTACTACCCAAGAAAGGGATTTTGAAGTCATTGTGGATAGTACTTTGAAAACATCTGCTCTATGTGCAGCAGCACTCAAAAAAGCTAACAGAGTATGAAGAACCATTAGGAAAGGAATAGATAAGATAGAATATATCATAATTCCTTTGTATAAATCCATAGTATGCTCACTTCTTGAATATTGCATGAAGAGCTGGTTGCACCATCTCAAAAATATATAATGGAATTAGAAAAAGTTCAAAGAAGGACAACAAAAATGATTGTGAGTATGGAACAGCTTCCATATGAGGAGAGATTAAAAACAATGGCACATTTCACTTTGGAAAAGAAATTCTAAGAGGGAATCTTATAGATATTATTATAAAATCTTGACTGGTATGGAAAAAGTGAATAAGGACATGCTATTTATTCCTTCATATAATACAAGAACTAGGGGTCACTCAATGAAATCAATAAGCAGCATGTTCTAAAGACACAATGGAAGTACTTCTTGATATTATGTAATAATCAGATGTGCAACCTGTTGTCAGGAGATATTGTAAAGGCCAAAATTATTATTATAGAGTTAAAAAAACTAAGTTAATGGAGGATAGGTTAATCTATGGCTATTAGCCAAGATAGTCAAGGATGCAACTCTATACTCTGAGAATCTCTAGCCTCTGTTTTCCTAGAAGTTGGGAATGGACCACAAGGGATGGATTACTTTATGATGACCTATTCTGTACATTCTTTCTGAAGTACCTGGCTTTAGCCACTGTTGGAAGACAGGAGATTAGGCTAGATGAACCATAGGTCTGACTCAATGTGGCTGTTCTTGCAGTTTTAACTGTCTTTATAAATGGAGATTCACAAACTTAAAAACAAAAATCTGAAAATTCTTGCCAGGATTACATCAGAAGAAAAATTATATAATTACTGTTTTTAAAATGTAACAAAATTTGAATTAACTATCTCCTTCTTAATGAGAGAGAGAACTCCTAGTGTCTGGGCCAGTGTCAATAAAAAGTGTCATAAACAAAGAACTATCCCATTATTAACCCTTGTCTGAATTTGTCCTCCACTCGTTTCCCTCTCCCCTCCCCCCCCCCCCCAATGTAATTCATTCTGGCAACAAAACCAGAAAGTCTCTAGTTCACATTTTTCAGAATCTTATTAAGGAAATTTCATTTATAATACATAAATATTCTTTTGTACTCAATAGATTTTTTTTTCATCCTTTTGAAATTTACTTGTGGGATTTTACATATAGGTTTACAGCATGTAGGTTAAATCAGTTTTAAATAAACTATAGAAGAAGAGACATGGTTGTGTTTGTAATCTCTTCTATTTTTAAGTAGCCATCATAAAAATGGACATATTGTGTCAGACTAAAGGACCAACTAGCTCAGTATCCTACCTTCCAACAGTAGTCAATACCAGGTGCCCCAGAGGGAATGAACAGAATAGGTTATCAAGTGATCCCTCCCTTGTCGTCCATTTCCAGCTTCTGAAAAGGAGAGGCTTTGAACACTATTCCTGGCCACCCAGGCTAGCAGATTTTGATGGATCTACCCTCCATAAATTTGTCTAGTTCTTTTTTGAATCTTGTTACAGTCTTGGACTTAGAAACATCCTCTGGCAAGGACTTCCACAGGTTGACTGTACGTTGTGTGAAGAAATACTTCCTTTTATTTGTTTTGACCTGCTACCTATTAATTTAATGTGGTGACCCTTAGTTTTTCTGTTATGGGAAGAAGTGAATAACTTTGCTTTATTCACTTTTGCCACACCAGTTATGATTTTACAGACCTCTATCATATCCCCCATTAGTCATCTCCTTTCTAAGTTGAAAAGTCCCAGACTTATTAATCTCTACAAGTCTATTTGTAGAAAACTGTTGATTTTTTTCTGAAACTAGCTGCTCCACTGGGACCTCAAATACTGTCAATTCATACCCGTATCTGTTTCTTATGATATTTCATAAAAGAACCCCCACATGTTGAAGTTGCTTCTGGGCATAACACTAAGACTAAGGTAGTGTCCCAGTTTAAAATACTGACAATGATGAATGACTTAGTATCTGTCTTCATAGCTTTGTTCTCTTTTAAGTAGGGAAGACCCAAGAACAACT
Source organism: Pelodiscus sinensis (assembly GCF_052426305.1). Taxonomy (NCBI): domain Eukaryota; kingdom Metazoa; phylum Chordata; order Testudines; family Trionychidae; genus Pelodiscus; species Pelodiscus sinensis. Next base: position 22,784,023 of record NC_143058.1, on the reverse strand, counting down.
ACAAAGATTACAGACTTTCAGATATATGAGTTTATTTCAGCTGGGCCAGGCAAACTCATATATCTGAAAGTCTGTAATCTTTGTAGTTGTACTTGGGTCTTCCCTACTTAAAAGAGAACAAAGCTATGAAGACAGATACTAAGTCATTCATCATTGTCAGTATTTGACTAGAAAACTGAATTGCTTATTATATGCCAGAGGGATAAAAGAAAGTCATTGTATCTATTCCAATCATAACAACATCTTGAACCCTTTACATCATCTGTTTTGATGGAGTAGCCAACAATTCAGTTATTCATATTGCATTTGCACTTTTGATTTAATAATCTCATTTTTTCCTTTGGCAGATGTACAACAAATGGCAATCGACTGGCTCACTGGAAATTTTTACTTTGTGGATCATGTCAGTGACAGAATCTTTGTGTGTAATCACAACGGAACTGTGTGCATTACACTGATTGATCTTGATCTTCATAACCCTAAGGCAATAGCTATTGATCCAACATCAGGGTAAGAGTATTGTTCATGTAACATGCTTGTTAAATTATACAGTGCATACTTGCATGCAAAAACATCTAAAACATTTGTTTTATTTTTCAGTGCTTGTGCTTTTTCAGGCAACACATATACCTTATTTAAACCTTAAATGGACCACGAAACTTTGTCAATGCTACTGATCTCCAGGGGTATGTCTACACTACAAAGTTAATTCGAACTAACAGACATTAGTTCGAATTAACTTTAATAGGCGCTACACTAGCGCTCTGCTACTTCAAATTTAAATCGAACTGGCGGAGCGCTTAGTTCAAACTAGGAAAACCTCATTTTACGAGGATTAAGCCTAGTTCGAACTAGCTAGTTCGAATTAAGGGCTGTGTAGCCCCTTAATTCAAACTAGTGGGAGGCTAGCCCTCACCAGCTTTCCCTGGTGGCCACTCTGGCCAACACCAGGGAAACTCGTCTGCCTCCCTCCTGGCCCCGGAGCTCTTAAAGGGGCACGGGCTGGCTACGGTGCCCGTGCCAGGTGCAAGCCTGCCAGCACCCAGCCAGCAGACCCTGCACCTGGCACGGATCGAGCCACCCACCCGATGCCCCCCAACCCTCCCCCTCTTCCCGGGACCAGGCTGGCGGCTCCCGGGAGCTTGCCCGGGACCGCAAGAGGTGGGCACCCGCCTGGTCTAGTGCAGACATCGTGGACCTCGTCCATGATCTCCGCACTAGGCACAGGAAAGTGGCCGTCTAGGGCAGGAGAGCTGCCAGCCTGGCCACCCAGGAGCAGGTGTGCAAGAGAATCAAGGTGGTCCACTGAGACCCTCGACCCTGAGCCCTGAGCTTACAATGGCCATGCTGGGTCAGACCAAAGGTCCATCTAGCCCAGTAGCCTGTCTGCCGACAACGACCAACACTAGGGACCCTGGAGGGGATGGACCGAAGATAGTGACCAAGCCATTTGTCTCGTGCCATCCCTCTCCAGCCTTCCACAAACCTTGGGCAGGGACACCACTCCTACCCCCTGGCTAATACCACTCCATGGACCCAACCTCAATGACTTGATCATGTCAGTGACAGAATCTTTGTGTGTAATCACAACGGAACTGTGTGCATTACACTGATTGATCTTGATCTTCATAACCCCTGGCTAATACCACTCCATGGACCCAACCTCAATGACTTGATCTCACTTCCCTTTAAACTCTGTTCTAGTTCTAGCCTTCACAGCCTCCTGCAGCAAGGAGTTCCACAGGTTGACTCTTTGCTTGTGAAGAACAACTTTCTGTTACTAGTTTGAAGCCTGCTACCCATTCCTTTCCTTTGGTGTCCTCTAGCCCTTCTTTATGGGAACTAATGAAGAACTTTTCTGTATGCACCTTCTCCACCCAAGTCCTGCTTTTAGAGACCTCTATCCTGTCCCCCCTCCGTCTCCTCTTTTCTAAGCTGAAAAGTCCCAGTCTCTTTAGCCTCTCGTCATATGGGACCTGTTCCCAACCCCTGATCATTTTAGTTGCCCTCCCCTCTCCCAGCCTCTCTCTTCCCCTCTCACACCTCCTTTTCCCAGTCTCTCCCAGTTTTGTTCAATAAAGACAGATTCCATTTTGGAAGACACGTTATCTTTTTTTTGTACATCAAGAAGAGGGGCTAGGGAAGGGTAAGTGGAAGGAGGTGAGGGAGGAATGGGGCACGAGCCCCCGATGGGGAGGACTGGGCTGGCTCTGTGGGCTCCTCGGGGTGGAAGCTCTCCTGCAGCCCCCCAATTGCCTCCTCTCCCCAGATGGCAGCCTGCGGCAAGTGCAGCCGGTCTGATGGCCGAGTGTTGTGATGTGCCCAGTGTGGGCACTCAGGGTACTCCAAGCCAGGACTGCTTTGCAAGCGGGGCACCCCTGGGAACTGTCTGTCCGGGGTGGGGGTTGGGTCCCTTTAAGCACAGCCCTCGGCTAGCCTGAGACAGTATCTCCACGCTCTAAGTCCTCCTCTGATGCCCTGCCGGCACTGCTTCTGGCCATCCTTAAGCCCGGTTCAGGGTCCACTTAATGTGGACATGCTGGTTCGAATTAGCAAAACGCTAATTCGAACTAGTTTTTTAGTCTGGATCCGTTAGTTCGAATTAGCTTAGTTCGAATTAACTAATTCGAACTAAGTTAGTTCGAATTAATTTTGTAGTGTAGACATACCCCAGGAGAGTAAATAATAATTTCTTTCCGGTGTTTTCAGACATGGTATTTTCCGTTAGTTATTCAGCTGTTATTTTGTTGTAAACATGAATACAACAATAATATTTATAGGCAAAACGTACATGGATCAGGCTTCCTTCAGTTGTCACGAGTAATTATTATTGAACCATTTAAACAATAACTTATCTGTGTTTTTGTGACTTTAAAATTGTGGAAAAATAGAAAAAATAACTTGGTCATTAGTTCTTTCAAAGTCTTCTCCAGTAAATTCTACCCATGTTTTGAATATAAAGAAAAGAAATGTCACAACCATCTTTCTACATTTTGCTCCCTGGTCTGTAGCGGAATTGGAACATCATCGCTAATGTGTTTAGGGGAAGAACCAAGCATCCAGACTCTCATGTTCTCTTATGATGAGTCAGAAAAAATATATAACCAGTCTGCATTTCCATGTTTATTGCATAAACACAGTTAGAATAATTTGAAGAGGAAAAGCATAGTTAAAATACTGGGCACTAAAAACCTTATATCTTATAACCAAGCACAAAAATGTTTTTTAAGTAAAGTGATGAAGTAGATGTAATATTGAGCATGGAGGAACTGTTGTATAAGGTATAAATTTCAATGAGGTTTTTGGAGTGGCTGTTTTATCCCAGTTATTGTTTTATTAGTCTGCAGGTAGATAAGTATAAAACGACTGGTGTAATATGTCCTAAACAGCCATAAGCCTCTGCTCAATAAATAGGAAAATATTTACTGAAGAAACAGCTTGTCATCCATATGTGGACTTTTGTTACTCTTTACTTAAAGCCTGATTGAATATTAAGATGCATCATCACAATGGGTTTAATTTTGACAAGAACAGCTTGCATGTAAACTTTGCAAAGGAAGCTGTATAATATAATTCCTGAATATAGCTGTATTTCTATTTGCAACAGATGGTAAACTTGACTCAGTCTGACTGCAGTGATGTTTCAAAAAGACATTAGTGAAAGAAGTTGTATTTAAACTGATTTGTTTGGTAATTCTGGCAAGAAAAAGCTGAAGGTTTTCAAATGGACTAACAGCAGCCTTTTCTACTACGTTTGCTTATATGTTCTGTGCTGGATTTGCTAGTTGAATTCCAAACTGGTTATTAAATAATCTTGTCTGTCAAAAACATCAGAATTGAAGTATTTTCCTTAAAATATACTGATCTGTTGGGAACAAAACTGCCATAGCAGAATATCATATTTGTTAACAAATCTCCCTTCTGAGCACAAATATCTTTCTTTTCTTGACCTTTCTCATTTTTCACTGTCATCATATCAAAGGCCCTCAATTTGGCAAAGAATTAAGGAGTAGAAAAGTCTCATGTTGTTTGCACTTAGTCTCTGAAGGATTCCTGTGGCTTTGATAGTTGTTTAAATCTAATTCTGTCATGTATCATTTATTGGAAGAGAGTATTAACTTTTTTATATTTTATGAGTGTTCTATACACTGAAGTCATGTATATTGTACATGTATATTGTGTGGATGTTCTATTCTTTTAAGATCATGTTTCTTAATTTTACACATTAAAAATAGGGTATTTATTTTTCATATTGTCTTTTTCATCCCTCCTGTCAATACTGGATTTCAAGAGAGTATGACATTTTTTTGAAAAATAAGGCTTCTCTCAATTCTACTAGCTGAACTAGCCCTACTGCCTTTTCATTTGCTCAAATCTATCCCATTATTCCTCAAAAAAATTTTACTCCCACCCTTGTACTTTTTTGCCTTCCACATAAACATAACCCAGAAGTGTTTGCAGTTCTCCAACTGTGGGCTCACTTGTACCATATACAATGCAACCTAATTTTGTAGAACATCTTTCATACCCATAATCCTTTACTGTACCCCTGTGATGGGCCGAAGGCAGCCCACACGGCGGAGAACAGAGAGGGGCTTGGGTAGGCAGCGAGCCGGCGCACGGTGGGCATCAGTCGCGGGGGCTTCCCCCGCGGCTGAGAAGCCGAGCCACGGGTAGCCCAGCTCCCGGCATGAATCTGCCGAGGACGAACGCCGGAGCTGATGGTCCAAACGGAGTGGAGGAGTGAGAGCCGACACAGGAGGGGCGGTGCACTGGGAGCACGTCACCTCCAGCAGGCCATTTAAAAAGGGCCCGCCAGCAGCGCGGAGTGGGGCGGTTCCTGAGACCGGCTCCAGAGAGGCTTGGGGTCGGGAGTAGGGTAACGCCACCCCCCAGGGAGTCCGGTGCCCCGACACAAACCCCCAGAGACTGAGGGCCCCCACAGATGCGGGCTATTGACGGCCCTGGAACCTGCTGCAGAGAGCAGATGCCTCCTCTGCTGGACGACCAAAGCAGGGTAAGCTCTGGGGGCCCCATGGAGAGGATGGCGGGATACATGGGGGGGAGGAAGCAGCCCAGGGCAGGACCCTTTTGGCGTCCGTGGGTAGACGTGTTTCGGGAGTGCATCCTACGTCTATCGCACAGGGAGCAAATTGACCCCTGTGCTTAGGGCCCCGGGCTGGTACCTGGTGGAGAGGGTGGGCCCTGGTCCCCCTCCTCACCCGCCACTGTAGGAAGCCTAGAGTCACTCCAGCGCTGGTGAGAGGGAGTCTCCAGGCGAGACCGCGGGGAAGAGCTCCACACGTGGAGCAGGCAACCCCTGGGTTTGCGGATCCCCCAGACTCGGTAGAGCGGGGTGATTGCACCCAAAGACATCAATACAGACTAGACTGAGACCAGCTGACCAGAATCAAGCGACGAGGTTCGCTGACCCCCCCCCTTCCTGTTGATAGGGAGTGATCGCACCCCTCGGCGCAGTCACAATCCCAAAATGCTTCACTGTATTAATAATACTATACGGTAGTCTATTAATCATAATAATGCAATAGACCCAGTTTGTGTCCTCTAATGCAAGACATGGGAGGTAGGAGACTTAGTAGGGAAGAATATTCTAAAGTTTCCTTTGCAGAGACACTCCCCCCAAATGATTGCATAGGCAGTGAGAAAGGGGGTTCTCTTCCTCCTAATGGAAGGAAGAAGGTTTCAGCACTTGGAAAGGGTTCAGCACTTGGAATCTTCAAATCCCAGAAGATCCATTCACGGGTCACTGTCCCCATTTTGGCTTCTAGGACTTCCTGTTTCTGGCTGAGTGGCACCCCTCGGCTCATTTAGTGGAATCCTTCAGTGGATAAATTTATCAGAACAGTAAATGGAGTCTCAAGCTGAATTCACTGTCCTGCAGAATTCATACTGGGGCATTGCAAGAGATGAAGTTCATCACCGCTTATTATAGCACATACTCCTAACTGTATTAAAGATCTAACCTCATATTGTATCTTCAAATGCATTGTTACTTGGCAGTCAATAGTCCTTGTATTCTTAAATAACCCTAAAGAACTTGGGGGGATCAATTACATGACCTTGAAACCAACTTCAGCCTGCAACCCCATATAATACCAATATTGTGTAGCAACAGGTTTGTGAGGGAGCCTTATGTCCACAGTACTAAGTTCCTCTCCATGCCCCGTGTGGTGGTGTCACACCTGTCTAAAATTTCATGTCAAGATTCTGGGAAAAGAGGCCACTACCACTAATGTGTTCTACAAGGAATGTTCATCTATTAGGTAGTGACAGGAAAATAGACTCTTTCCAGACTGGGCATTTTCTGCATTTTGCTGTTAGCTCAGTCTACAATCACTCCAAAAATGTGTGTGCCAGTCCTGTCCCAAATGGTGGATCCACAGTCAGAGGGATCTAGGTAGGTCATGCAGTCCTCAAAAGTGTATTCCCCCTACCCACACTCTCAGTTCTTGTGAGCAGCTGGGTTTGAGCAGCTCAGTGGACACTCAGTAGCCGGGTAGTAACTGTGACCTGGCCATGGAGACAGGTTGGCTGGGGCTGTTGGAGGGACCAGGAGTGAGAACAATACAAGTGAAGCTGAGGAGTCAGGCTTGGAAGGAGAGAGAGAGGAGGAAGAGGAGCAAAGGCACTCCCCAAAAAGACAAAAAGCAATTGTTAGATTGCCTTACTAAAATGTTTGGAGTATCTGTCGTAGCAGACCGCTGATCCATTGGCAATTTCTTTACAAATATATAAATAATACTCTTTCCCTCTCATCAGGAAGCAAAAAAGAAAAAGGGTGGTTGGGAAAGAAACAGGACAGGTGTAAATGACTCATGCAGGTCATATCTTGGCAGCATTCCATAGGTCATAAGGGAAAGTCATTCTTCTAAGGCTGAAATTGGAGCAAAAACCTAAAATTGGAAGATGAATTTCTTGCCATGACCATTTTTTAATCCTTTCTAGAATTTGAATGATTCCTAGCTATGGGCTTTTTAAGTGGCAGACTCTGGCGAAGGGACGTGAATTTGTTCTTTTCATCTATGTAAGTGCTAGCCTCACCTTTTAACTATTCATTGACTTTTTTTCCATAGGGTGGCCACTGACACATATCCATAATACCAGACATGCAGGTCTTCTAGAGAGGCATAGGCAAGCCCCAGCCTGAATGAAAAGCTCTCCTTGATGTGACCTTGCATATGCAATCAAACCTCATGGAGGTACCATCTTTCATAGTGTGCTAGTCTCCCTTCACTGGGATGACCTGGCACTCACTCTGTGATGTCATGCCAGTAGAGGAAGAGCAGCATGCTCTGATGATTTTGGACAATGATACTGGACAAAATCAAATGATTAACCAGCATGATACTAGACAAAATTACATTTGGTATTAGACAGTGACAAACATTCCCCAAAACAAGATTTTTCCAGCTTAAAATTAGCCAAATGGCCTGCCTATCTACTTATTTTATGGCAGATACAATTCAATTCTTATGTTCATACAGTTGTATTTTTATAGATTTTCATTAATGAGTCATTTCTCGTACTTGATTTTACAGTATTATTTTAATATATCATGTTAGATAAGTTAATATACATCTCAGTTACTAAATAGCACCCTTTCAATATCCTTCATCCTGTTATTCTGTGGTTGTAGAGGTATATAGAAGTGCAGCAGGCAAACTCATAATTAAAATACTAGTATTACTTACATTTTAATCTCTTCCAATCCTTACCTTTTTATCTTCTCTCCTTTTTTCAAGCAAATATTTTAAATATATATTTTAATTATTTCAGTATCAAAGTAGTACAGGTTGGACCTCCCTGGTCTAGCACCCTCAGGACCCGAACGGTCCCAAACAAGGAATTTGCCAGACCAGAAGAGGTGTTACTCTTCTACTGGCGCCCCAGACCACCTTCCCTTTCCGCCGCCAGCCCCCACCATGCCCCCTGCTGGGCTGCTGTGGCCCTAGTAGCCCAGACTGCCCCAGCCCCGCTACTGGGGCTGCCATAACTGCCACATCTCTGGCCCCAGCCCAACTATCGGGTCTGCTGTGGCTGCCATGTCCTTAACCCTTGTACTGAGGCTGCTGGGGACCCTGCTGTGCTACCAGGGTTCTGGAGCAGTCCCAGAGATGCTGGGTTCTAAGTCACCAGTGCTCTTGCCTCTGGGGCTCCCAGCCGGGGCTCACTGGTCCAAGAACACGTATGGTCCTGCTGACCCCGGATGTTGCCAGATAAGGGAGTCCCAGTTTTGAGAGGTCCAACCTGTAGTTTAAAAATAATAACGACTAATAAATGGTGCCGATATGTGGAAGTGTATTATAAATTGAGCACCACGTGATGGGGAACATAAAAGTGTGCCTGTTACCATATAAAAGCAGCCAATATGTATGTACCTTGTACATATGATTACAAAACACAGAATTTTATATTGAAATATGAAAACTACTCTAAAATATTACATACGTGGTCCTCTAAGAAATTCATGTTTACTGAGAACCTCAGTGTATTTTCTCTGATAGTCTGTGTTCCAATCGTAGCAAATACCTAACTCTTGAATTTATTACTATTAAGTGCAGATAATGTGCTTGGAACTGCAAGACACAGGATCCTGTCCCTGAGCAGCATAACTTACACTTATAAATAGCAAAACTCCCATAGACGCTCATGGTACAGAACCAGGGACTTATTGTCTAGCTTAAACTTTCCTCCTGTTTATTTTTGTTGTGTGAGTTTTAATTGTTGGACTATGTACCAGAAGTCCTCGACTGATTTGCAGCACCGGGCAAAAGACAGATAGAAACATTCTCTGTCCAGCCAAAGTGTTTCCTTCCTGATTGAGAGAAGGTTCTCTGTGAGTGAGTGAGAGAGTAGTTGAATCTTTCCGCCCTTAAAATTATTTGCTTCATTGGTGACATGGCTAACAAGGATGTGAGTGATAGTGGTTTTTATGATGTGGTCATCTGTGCACTTGGAAATGGACTGGGATCACCAACTCATTCACATGTGATGCTTAAAGTGTCAAAGCCTTCATTCACTACAGAGTGATGCAAGATTTGAACTTTCAAACTAGAAGTGAAAGGCTCTAATATCACACAATCAAATTCCTTGTATTTAGAATTCCTTGTACTGAATGTATAGATTTGGTAGTGAAAGAAGCATTTTCACCACCAGAAATATCTTCCACAATTAGATTACTCCTGCATATCTTTTCTAAAATGCAGCCAGAAAAGTTAGTGCTTGCAAGCAAACAACAGAAGAGGAAATATTAATAAAAATGAAAATAATTATTTTACCATGTAGTCTTAAGGCAGGACTTCTCTTTATCTTCTATTTCTATTGCTTTCCAAAATACAATACATTATACACGATAGCTGTGGGATTGTGTTACAAGACACCCACCAAAGGAAAAAAATTAAGCACCATATCTTATGAGTACAGTTCAAATATGTCAGAGATGGATGTATTTTTGGGGAAAAATGAGAACAGTCCTACTAGAAAATAAATTTTAAACACAGGAAAAATGGGGAAAAATGTTTTACAATAGTACATTACCTTTTCAGCTCCATCATAATGAGAGCTTTAGCTGTTCTTGCCACCAGCTCCTGGACTGGATAAATAATAGTAACGGGACACCTTTCTTTTTCTGGTGAGAAACACAAACAATAGATGTCACTGTTGCTATTCATCCTCTTCTCTTTTGTTTGTTTTGTGTGAAACAAATATGATTGGTGAAAAAAGTGTGGCCTCTTGGATAGAACACTGGACCGGGATACAAAAGATATGAATTCTGTTTCCAGCTCTGCTTCTGGTCTGCTAGAGGTTTTCAAAGTTGGGTTACGAGCCTGCCTTGGTAAGTTGTTGGTGGGCTACTGCTCCCTGCAGTTCCACTTGGCTGGAAATGGTGAACCATAGCCAGTGGGAGTGCTTATAGACACAGGGTACGTCTAGACTACAGGCTTTTGTTGACAGAAGTTTTGTCGACAGATACTGTTGACAAAGTTTTTGTCAACAAAGTGTGTCTAGACTACATCCAGTTCTGTCGACAAAGCAAGCCACTTTGTTGACATGACAGTGTAGACGCAAAGGATGGTGTAGATGCAATAACGCCTTCTGTCAACAAAACTGTTGACAAAAGGCATTATTCCTCATCAAATGAGGTTTACCGCCATCGACAAAACTGCTGAGTTCTGTCGACGTTATGTTGACAGAACTCAGCGGTAGTGTAGATGCAGGTATAGTTTTGTCGACAAAAGTCCACTTTTGTCGACAAAACCCTGTAGTCTAGACACACCCTTAGATAAACAAAGTGTCTGATGGGTCTACCTAGGAAAGCCACTGGTGAGCTATCAGACACTTTGTTTATCTAAGGGTGTGTCTAGACTACCTAGTCGACAAAACTATACCTGCATCTACACTACCGCTGAGTTCTGTCAACATAACGTCGACAGAACTCAGCAGTTTTGTCGATGGCGGTAAACCTCATTTGATGAGGAATAATGCCTTTTGTCAACAGTTTTGTTGACAGAAGGCGTTATTGCATCTACACCGTCCTTTGCGTCTACACTGTCATGTCAACAAAATGGCTTGCTTTGTCGACAGAACTGGATGTAGTCTAGACACTCTTTGTTGACAAAAACTTTGTCAACAGTATCTGTCGACAAAACTTCTGTCGACAAAACCCTGTAGTCTAGACACACCCTTAGATAAACAAAGTGTCTGATAGCTCACCAGTGGCTTTCCTAGGTAGACCCATGACCCTAATTTGAAACCCTCCTTCAAAAAGTTGCTTAACCTCTCTGGATTTTTGTTTTTTTCTAGCTGTTTTTTCTAGCAGTTAAGGAAACTCATCAATATTTGTAAAGTGCTTTGGATGAAAAGAACTATATAAGAGCTAGATATTATGATTAATTATTTATTTGATTAAACTATGTACTCTGCCACAAGGTATAGATGTCAGGAGCTTAGTAGTACTTGAAAAACAATCGGATCATTTATATGGATAATAGTATCAGAGGGGTAGCCGTGTTAGTCTGAATCTGCAAAAGCGGCGAGGAGTCCTGTGGCACCTTATAGACTAACTGAAGTGTTGGAGCAAAAGCTTATGCTCCAACACTTCAGTTAGTCTATAAGGTGCCACAGGACTCCTCGCCGCTATATGGATAATAGATCCTTAAAAAAAATAAAAGGATATACTCACTCATACTTCAGGGCATAAGTCATTCCCTAAAGGTCATTGGGGAAGACTAGAAAAGGATGGTACGAAATCATTGTTCTTGGGAGGTATAGGTTATTTTCCATGCTGAGAAGATTATATACATTAGTTATCTGGCTTTTTTAAACACTTCAATATGCATAATTATATGTGTCCAAATATAATGTGTATACGCCTATATTGGTTTACTTATTTATATCTATTCATAATAGTGTATATTATAACTTTCTCTTATTATGTGTTATAGAGTTCTGAGAGAGAATGAATTTTAAGGAAAAATTTAAATGCAGCAGTTGGTTACCTAGGCTCTCCTGCTCACAGCTCTTTTGAGGTTTATCTTCTACTTAAATCAATGGATATTAGGTACCTAAATATATTGATCTAATCCCTAGTTCCTAAGAACTGTTCTAAGACTGTTCCAAGCTTAAACAGTAGCATGGAAGAAGACATATAGTCCAGAATGGGAAATAAATTACAACTGAATTAGGAAGAATGCTTGTTCAGAGTGAAGGAAACAAGGGGAAGGACACTGAAAAGAAGAGTGGAGAGGTAGGCAGGGGTGAAGTTGAGTAGAGTATTAAGGGTAAGTAAAACAAGCCTGAATTAAATGTGAATGTGAGCAATAGACACTTAAGAAAAGGCTTAATAGAGGGTTATGTAGGGGAGGAATGAGGGAAGTGATGAGTCTGGCTAGTAGGGTGCTGCAGTCTTCCAAGTGTTAGATTCTGAACACTCTAAAAGGGTTTAGAGACATTTGTAAAGGCTGAAGCAACTGGTAATTAGTGTCACGGTGATGAAGGCCATATTAACATCTGAACAGATCTGACAACTGATGCTGTCAGGGGATAAGGATTAAGAACAGGTGAAAATGAAGCCATTTTTAAGATGGATGATGGGGGAATTATTAGCAATAATGAGTAAATGAGGAATTTGGTTTTGCCTTTATGGTTCGAGTTGCCAGCAGGAGGTCAAGAAGGAGAAGTCAGAGAGCAAGATGGAGGTGTGAGCATGGACATAAGATTGAAGATACAGCTGGGATCTCTCAGCAAACATGTAGTAGCTGAAGCAATGAGAATGGATAAGTTCCAGGGTTAAGAGGTGAAGACAGAAGAAGTGGGAATGGAGAGTAGGAACTAAGGGACACAAGCAATTAAGGCAATGGTGAGGAGAGACAGACACATATAGAGATGCTGAATGATTGGAGAAATAGGAAGCTGAGCACAATGAAGAAAACCTCAGAAGAAGAGCAAACCCAAGAGGAGGGAGTTACAGACTATGACAAAATAGTAGGTGGATCATAGAAATGTAGAGATGGAAGGGACATCAGAAGATAGTCTAGTGTATTCCAGCACTCTGAGGTAGGATTAAATCCAGGAAGAAGGAGGATAAAGAAAAAAAAGACCTTGAAATTTACCTGGAATGTCATTTATGGCATTCATGAGAGTGGAGAGGGAAATGAAGGAAGTCATGCCTGACCAATCTGATTAGCTTCTATGATGAGGTAACTGGTTCTGTGGATATGGAAAGTCGGTGGCTGTGACATACCTTGACTTTAGCAAAGCTTTTGATATGGTCTTCCACAATATTCTTGCCAGCAAGTTAAGAAAGTATGGATTGGATAAATGGACTGTAAAATGGATAGAAAGCTGGCTAGATTGTTAGGCCCAACTTGTAGTGATCAACAGCTCGATTTCAGGTTGGTGGTTGGTTTCTAGCAAAGTACCCTAAAGATCAGTTCTAGGCTAGTTTTGTTCAACATCTTTATTAATGACCTGGATGAGGGGATGGATTGCACCCTCAGCAAGTTTGCAGATGACACTAAGCTAGGACGAGAGGTAGATACACTGGAGGGCAAGGATAGGATCCAGAGTGACTTAGACAGATTAGAGGATTGGACCAAAAGAAATCTGATGTGGTTCAACAAGGACAAGTGTAGAGTCCTGCACATGGGACGGAAGAATCCCAAGCATTGTTACAGGCTGGGGATCAAACGGCTAAGTAGCAGTTCGGTGGGAAAGGACCTGGGGATTACAGTTGATGAGAAGCTGGATATGAGTTATCAGTGTGCCCTTGTAGCCAAGAAGGCGAGTGGAATATTAGGTTGCATTAGGAGGAGCATTGCCAGCAGATCTAGAGAAGTGATTATTCCCCTTTATTCGGCACTGGTGAGGCCACATCTGTAGTATTGCATCTAGTTCTGGGACCCCCCCATTACAGAAAGGATATGGACACATTAGAGAGAGTCCAGTGGAGGGCAACCAAAATGATTAGGGGGCTGGAGCACATGACCTAGGAAGAGAGGCTGAGGGATTTGGGCTTCTTTAGTCTGCAGAAGAGAAGAGTGAGGGGGGGCATTTGATAGGAGCCTTCAACTTCCTGAAGGGAGATTCTAAAGAGGATGGAGAGAGACTGTTCTCAGTAGTGACAGATGGCAGAACAAGGAGCAATGGTTTCAAGTTGCAGTGGGGAAGGTCTATGGGATATTAGGAAAAACTATTTCACTAGGAGAGTGGTGAAGTACTGGGATGGGTTACCTAGGGAGGTGGTGGAATCTCCAACCCTAGAGGTTTTTAAGTCTCAGCTTGACAAAACCCTGGCTGGGTTGATTTAGTTAGGATTAGTCCTGCTTTGGGCAGGGGGCTGGATTTCATGACCTCTTGAGGTCTCTTCCAGCCCTATGAATCTATTACTTAAAGATATGCAAAGGAGGGAAATAGGTAGTACTTTGAAATGTATAAAATGTATATAAATTAATGAATGTATTCCCATCCACACATGCAGCCCGTAAAAACAAAACAACGTAAACAAAATATGGCCTTCTGTTCTCTTCACTTCCTTCGTTTAAACAGTGCTGATTTTCAGGACATGTGCACCTAAATATGTAGGGAGTATCACTTTTTATTCTTTTCTTGTCATCTTCTCTTGTCTCCTGCAGCCATTTGACACAGACACAGGAGAGCTTAGGAGCTCTTAGGAGAGCATTGAGTAGTTATATGAATGGGTTTTTTCCAAACTAATACATTCTTCTGATTAAAAACTATTTTATAGTTGCTTGGAACCAGCAAAATCATTAGTATTTTAATAAAGTGCTATTATTAAACTGCCCTGTCCTTTTATAGGCATAAAGAAAATTAAAAGGGCTTCCTTTAAGAAATATACACTGTAAAATAACTTTAACAGTTGTAAAGGTGACCTGCAAATAAGAGACATTGGTATGCTTTATTTTTTAAACTTCTTTATGATGTTTAATAAAACACTGACATTTTTTATTATAATTTTATCTTTGGCATTTCAGTACAGCTGTTGATGCCTTTTTTTGTTTGATGACTACGAAAGTTGGAAGTTACAATACAGTGAAGCCAAAAGAATGGTATTTTAGTCAGACTACATCAAAATGCTTTGATTTTTGTTTGCTTTAACACCTCTTTAGTTCAGTTGAGTGGTAAGTACTTAAATGAACAGAACTCTCTGCAAAAATCCTCTGTCATTTCTACTAAAGGTTGAATACATTTCAACTCTAGTTACTATGGTCCTCCAGAAAATATTATCTTACATTTTTCTGTTGTGGCTTGTAGTCGGCAAGAGTAAGTCTCAGGTCTGACACTGGGTTCCCAAAGTACAAAGGACGCTACACAGGTATCTGTCAAACACAAAGGCTGTGTCTACATTGGCCCTTATTCCGTAACAGGGATGCTAATGTAGCACTTGGGAATAGGCAAATCCGCGGGGGATTTAAATATCCCCCGCAGGATTTGCATTTTCCTGGCTGCCGCTTTTTTCCGGCTTGTAGATAAGCCGGAGAAAAGAGCCAGTCTGGACGTGATCCTCTGGAAAATAAGCTCTTTTCCAGAGGATCTCTTATTCCTTGAAAGTAGGAATAAGAGATCCTCCAGAAAAGAGCTTATTTTCCGGAGGATCGCGTCCAGACTGGCGCTTTTCTCCGGCTCATCTACAAGCCGGCAAAAAGCGGCAGCCAGGAAAATGCGGATTTGCCTATTCCCAAGTGCTACATTAGCATCCCTGTTACGGAATAAGGGCCAATGTAGACGTAGCCAAACAGTTCATTTCTTGACCGCTAACAGCTGTGCCCCGTAAATGGAAGAACAACATAACAAAGAAGCGGCATATCTTACGTCCCTTCCTGCAAGCCTGGGACCCTGGGTAGGCTGCTGACGAAGTGGGAGGTTGTCTCAGCTTCCGAGGCTCAGGTACCCAAAGCACATTGGCAAAGTCTGATTTACTAAGCTCTGAGGCAGCCTTAAATACAGTTTTCCTGCCTTATTTGTCAGTTTGGAAATTTCCAGGGCTTACTCATTAGTGCTGATGTAGAGCTTAGCCATTAGTTATTGATCTGGTTCTGATCTGGTGGTTCTTGTCCTTTTGCCCTGTTTACCTGATCAGTACTTTAGGGTAAACAGAGTTGTTTATGAATTCTTTTCCTTTAACCTCATCTTATGCTTGTTCTTTCTATGCTGGCAACAATGCTTGTCTTAAATGGTGTATGTTTCCAAAGACTTGCTTCTGGCTCATCAGATATAGGGGAAAGGGGGGAAGGAATGCAGGCCTCACCACCCCTAAACTATCACGTACACAGTTCTTCCGCAATTGACTACAGGCAGTCCCCGACTTACGCAGATCCGACTTATGTCGGATCCGCAGATACGACCGGGGCTGCCCCAGAGTACACGGACTGCGGAACCTCGCGGTCCTGCCGCCCGTGTACTCTGGGGCTTTCTCTGCGTCTCCCTGGTCTGCAGACCAGGAAGACGCAGAGCAAAGCCACGGAGGGGCTCGGGCAGCCCAGGGGCTTTGCAAAGCCGCGGGGAAGCCGGCAGCAGAGCAGTCCAGGCGCGCGCCTGGGGTCTCCCGCTGCCCGAGCCCCCGCCCCCCCCAGCTTTGCAAAGTCGCGGGGAAGCCAGCAGCGGAGCAGTCCAGGCGCGCCTGGGGTGCCCCGCTGCCCGAGCCCCCCCTCGGCTTTGCAAAGCCGCGGAGCCCCCCCCTCGGCTTTGCAAAGCTGCGGGGGGGCTCGGGCAGCAAGGCAGCCCAGGCGCGCCTGGACTGCTCCGCTGCCGGCTTCCCCGCGGCTTTGCAAAGCTGAGGGGGGGGCTTGGGCAGCGGGGCACCCCAGGCGTGCGTGGACTGCTCCGCTGCCGGCTTCCCACGGCTTTGCAAAGCTGAGGGGGGGGGGCTCCGCGGCTTTGCAAAGCCGAGGGGGGGGCTCGGGCAGCGGGGCACCCCAGGCGCGCCTGGACTGCTCCGCTGCCGGCTTCCCCGAGGCTTTGCAAAGCCGCGCGGGAAGCCGGCAGCAGGACAGCCCAGACGCCCCGCGGCTGTCCCGCGGCCGGCGTCCTCAGAGGCTTTGCTCCCCGTCTCCCTGGTCTGCTGGTCTCCAGCAGACCAGGGAGACAGGGAGCAAAGCCGCGGAGGACCCAGGCGGCAGGACCGCGGTGCGTCTCGGTCCGCCGCCCGTGTCTTCCTGGTCTGCTGGGGTGGGGGTGGTGCAGCTAGTACGCCCCGCCCCCCCAGCAGACTAGGCTTTTCTCCGGACATCTGTGGCAGAGCATCTGGGGTGCTGCCGGTTGGTCCCGCAGCGCCGCTCTGGGCGCTACTGGTCCAACCCAGGAGCACCCCAGCTGCTCTGGTCCTGATTCAGCCGCTGCTGGTCAGTTTCAGCAGCAGCTGAATCAGGACTCCTGGGGCAGAGCAGATGGGGTGCTGCTGGGTTGGTCCAGTAGTGCCGAGGAGCAGCGCTACTGGAGCAACCCAGCAGCACCCCAGCTGCTCTGCCCCAGGCGTCCTGATTTAGCCGCTGCTGAAACTGACCAGCGCTGACTACAGGAAGCCGGAGGCAGAGTTGCTCTGCTCCGGGCTTCCTGGAATCAGCTGCTGATCAGTTTCAGCAGCAGCTGACTTGGGGACGCTTGGGGTTCTTAAGTTGATTCTGTATGTAAGTCAGAACTGGCGGTCAGTTTCAGCAGCGGCTGAATCTGGACGCCAGTTCCGACATACATACAGATTCAACTTAAGAACAAACTTACAGTCCCTATCGTGTACGTAACCCGGGGACTGCCTGTACTACATAGCTTAATTAAAGGAAGACTTTCTGTTTGGAAACTCATGTTTATTCCTTTGTATATCATTATTAAACTTCCTTAAACTCCCAGATCTCTGTGAAACGTTCCTCACTGGGCACTGTGGCAGATATAGATCTGTTTAGTAAGAAACCATGCCTGATTATACTATTGGTGAATTGTCAATGAATATCCTGAAGTTCCTTGGCATTCTTTGTATGCACATGCAAACCCAGAAAGTAAGAGAGGAATTTGTATTAGTCTTCAAATGAGCTAAAAAATGTCTTTGATTTATAAATATGAAAAGAAGCAAACTGAAATAGGCGTGAGATACAATTTAAAGTAATCCATCTACAAATGTTGGTGTCAAAAGTAAATATTTTCAATCGGCAATGAAGTAGTAGGACCCAAAATATCCTGTACATAATGTAACTTCACATAAAGAGAAATTCATTTACAGAACTGTGTTAATGGTTTGATCAAAGTGACTTTTACCTTATGCAAGCTAGTGCTAAGAATTTGGACAAGTCCAATACACACAGTTGTCAAGCAATATTTTATGTGAATTTGCCCAGTTTCTTTTCTGTCATGCATCTTGTGTGATTACACTGAATTAAGTATGAGATATCTGGCCTTAACTTTAAAGCCAGATGTTTATTATGAGCTTCTTAACTAAAGACAATGTATTTAAAGATGATAATAATAATTATTATTAATAATTAAATAATAAAAGGTAAATGAAAAAATAAATTCATCCAAGCACTGTTTAGAAATATTTGAGGAAGTATAGCAAACAAACAGTATCATTGTTATTAAAACAGTTTAAAGACACTCCTCCTGCTAACACTTTTGAGTGTCTGACAATGCTATTTGTGGAGAACAGAAGGCAAGTTACACAGTAACTGACAGCACATCTCTCATAACGTGAAGTCCCCTGCCCAGTCATGTACACAGTAGATAATAGATTTTTAGCAAACTGTTGCTACTGAAAAACAATTCTATCTGACTCGCAGATGTCCCTGCTACTGCACTGGGGCAGGCAGCAAATTTATTCCCTACTTCAGAAAATGACTCTTCCCATTTCCTTGGGCTTGTCAGGTAACACAAAGGACTCAGCAACATTTCAGCAATTTTATTGCTACAATAGTTTCTTCTTTTAATTTGGAATTCCTCTGCCTTAAAATGAAAGTAAGTTTCTGTTTTCTCTGCATTCATAAAAAATGACAAATGTTTGCTGCAACTAAAGACAGTTTCTAATGGGCAAAAATTGCTTTTCCAGGGCAGAGAATCAGGAACATAGTATAATGTGCTTTGCATTTCCACTAAATTTCATGAGCATTATTACAAATAAAAAATATAACATTTGAATAACATAGGCATGATGCTTGAGGTTTTGAAGAACCATCTATGGAGCCCCTGGAAAACAACTCACATTTTAGATGGTGCAGACAGTTGATAACGTAACCACCATTGTAACAAATTTAGCTGAACAAGTGACCAATAAGAGAACAAATAAACTACCTTGAGTCTGAATGCTGTAGGAAATTCACAGCTGATGTCTCTCACTTCTAAAATGTCTTCATGTCATTAACATCTTATTTTGTTCGCGTTTCTATCCTTCAGTCTTTACTTAATCAGAACTGCTGTTGAAATGGCATGAGTGAGAACTGAACAATCAGGCCCTTATAGGTTTCTGTATTAATTACTTTTAGAGGATCTGGGAATGACTTACTAGCTAAACATGTGTTCCTTAAGGTTTGTCGTTGTTGTTTGGTCAAGAAGGAAGAGGTGGTGCATGTTATTTTAAGACCAAGATTCTGAAACTAATTTGAACACTGGATGAATCAAGTTATGGAACAACTTTTTTGGGAACCAAAATTTAGGACCAATTTCTTTCAATTAAAAAACTGCTTGTGTTACCCTAAATTTACAGTGATATAAACCAGTGGTGTGCAACCCGTGGACTGTCTTCGCAACACCGGGCTGTCCGCCATTTTTTTTCCCGGTGCGTCGTGCACAGCATTTAAAGGGGACGCGATTTTTTTTTCCAACCGAAATTCTCCTGAGGGTCACGCTGGGAAAAAGGTTGTGCACCACTGATGTACATAATGACAGATTATTGAACAAATTCTAAGATAAAATTATCATAAAGCAATTCTTATAAGTTTTACATGCTGAATAGAAAATAATACAATAGTGACATGCTATTGATATTCTATAACATGCAGAAATTCTGTGTCTAAGGAAGGGCATATGTTTTCTAAATTGTTTATATGCAGTTGCAGTACATAAGCGTATAAAACTATTTTTTCTCCTTCATTCTAGATATAGCATATGCATAAGATAAGAGACTTAAACATGAAAACACTGACATTATCCCAGCACTGGCTGGGACAGTAAAGGTTTTATGACCACCCAAAGGGAAAAACTGATAAAACTTGTTCTGCTAATCTTATCTTCTGTCTTAATGGTTGTACTTATCATGCTGTGGGCTCTAGAATGGTGTAGGAAGTGTTTAATTGCTTACCTGGTAATGATTCTTCCCATTATTTTTCTTCATCCTCTTTTCCTGATTCCTGACACTTGCACCCATCTGCTTAGCCACATGAACACTCAGAATGAGGTTGCTAGGTATTGGAAGGGAGCTTCAGTGTGAAGTCAAATGTTAATGATAGATACATTGCAATATTGTAAAAAAAAAAAAAAAGACCACTGAGAAATCACAAAATGTTCTCTTTTACAGAGCAGAAAAGATTACAAGGAAAAAGTATTTAAGTTTTAGTATTTTTATTAATTTGGGGCCTATCTGAAAATAAAGGCAAAAAAGTAGGGATATTCAGGAAGGTGGCAATAACAAAATGCAAATGCATTAAAGAGGAAAAGGGAGACTAATTAAGATATGGGAAGAGGAGTTAGTTTCCTTACAGCAGCAACAACACAGCCTTATAAGAATTACCTTTATCTTAAAAGAGACTAATGGAAAGACTTGAGCAGATGTTGTATCTTCTTCCTCATTCACTAAAGAGCTGTGAGCTTCTTTTTTCTTATTATAGAAGACAACTGTACAAGTCACATACCAAATGAGCATCAGTTTTCTTACATACTTCTGCCTGTTTGGAGTTTGTCTTATTTATAGGCTTCTGTGACTACCTTAGTCCTTGTCTGGTCTCCTTCGCTAATAGGAGAAAAATGAGCAGCGGAATATGATCATGGCCACAGTATGGGTAAGCAGAGAGATGCTAATGAGTATTTTGTAGGAAGTGATGCTGTGATGAGTGATGTGATCATGACCCACCCGTTCTATGAGGAAAATGACACAATTAAACCATACATAAGTTATGTGGATGTGTATAATGGACAGTTCCTGGTCCTGAATGTTAGTATTTTTTGCTTTATATTAAATTGGTTGTTAAAAGGATTTTGACTAGTAATATTGCATCACCATGGGTCAACGTTCAGTGGGAGCAAAATTATGACCACATATTACTTAGAAATCTGCAAAACACACCAAAAATGACTGAAAAGAGTTTTTGTTATTTTCTGTGGGGATTGATGGTGTGTATCCCCATATAATTTTGTAAACGATAATAGCTGATTCAGGATAATTATCATGTTTTCAAAGATTACTCTGGACACTCTCCAAACATTTATTCCAGTATACAAATTTAGCTTTTGAAAATGTGTTAACTACTTTGAGTTTAATGTTAATCAATTAAATGGAGATAAAAATTTCTATGGTAGACAAGCCCTGGTGTAGCTATACCAGGACATTCCTTTTAATATGAATGCTTCTATACCAGTATAAATGTGCCTTATACTGGTATATCCTGTGGGAGCATGTTATACTGGTTTAAAGAACTTTTATACTGTAATAAATATGAAATAACTGAAATAGGTGTAGGATGACCAGATATTTTAAAGGGATGGCTCCATATTCAGAGCCTTCTTGTCTATAGAAAGTTTCAGGGCAGCAAACTCAAGTCCCTGGCAATTACCTGGGGAAGGTGACCTGGAGTGGCAGCAGAGGTTGTTTCCCCTGCACTCACCTTCACTGTGGTGGCGTGAAGCAGAGTTCCCCAGCCTACTGTGCTCCACTCCCTTGAGCCCTGCACTGCCCATGGAGGGGAGCACAGAGGGCTGGGTTATTCCATTTCCTGATGCTGCAGTGAAATGGAGTAACCCATCTGGGAGAGGTCAGCAGAGTGGCTGAGGACGCTGGATCATTCCAGTTCCCGAGCTCCCGTGCCAGCTCCCCCCCCCTTCCCTCCCCCCAATCATACCTCCTCAGGTTTCAAACTTCTGGGAGGGGACTTGCAGGAACGTGCGTAATAGGGTGGGAGGGGGTAAAGTAGGGTCAGAAAGAGGGGTTGGAACAGGGACAGACCTTGGGGAAGGGTTGCAGTGGGGGACAGGGCAGGGCTGGAGCAGGGGCAGGAAGAAGTAGAGCAGGGCCTGGATGGGAGGGACTGCCCCATGTCTGAGATCAGGATGGGGTTGCCCCCCACCCAGGGAGGCCTGCTCATATTTGATCCCTTTTGCAGATGTCTCGACTTTTTCTTTGATAAGGGCCCATTGTACCATATTTTCACTTTCCCTCCCCAATCAGTACTGGTGGGTCATGCTTCTGGCCAGATACCTGCTCACCAGCCACTCACACACCAGACTGACACTTATTCTGTCCCATTCAGTCAAGCACATCTGCCCCTGTCCCGATGCATCTTCCTCCGCTTTCCCATTGCATCCATCCTCTCCTGTCTCTGTACCCCTCTCTCTATGAACTACCTTTCCCATCCCTGTGTGGTTCTACCTTCCCAGCCCCATCTGGCCCTGCATCCCCACTCAGGTATCCCGCATCCCCATGTGGCCCTTTATCCTCCTGTCCTCATGACTCTCTGCACTCCCATTCAGCCCTTCCCCATCCTGTCTCCCTGCACCTACAGTCCCCAGTGTCCTTGAACCCCACGCCCAGTCAGCCTCTACCACAGTCTATCCCTCCACTAGCACTTCTGAACCCCTATCTTGGTGACTGCTAGCAGTCCTAGGTGCCTTGCTTTGCCCCCTCCAAATCTCATCTCACCTCCCCTGACCCTGTAGGCATGTCACTGTGAGAAAAGCAGCCTTTACCACTCCAGAGGACATGCATTTTCCATGTGTGCAGTGATGCCGTATTTCCCCAAGAGTAATTATGAACAGTTAAAAAGAAAATCATATTCAGAATGAAAGTGACAGAAACAATGAAAAAATGCTATAGTCCTCTATGTATATTAATTGGAGAGAGAGCATAAGGTAATAATTCAAGATGCTGATCAATATCTGGGTACAGATGAGCACCCTTAGTCCATTTCAAGGTGAATGAGCACTGAGGGTGTTCAGTAGCTTACAACATCAGGCTTTGAGTGTAGATTTTTGAGCAGAGACTGTTCATCTATTAACATAAATATAATGCAATAAAACATCCTGACTCTCTTGGTTAAAATCCAGAAATGTTATTTTTAATATATTCCAGTATATGGTGAATGTTTTTATTTAATGATTAACATATTTTCCCTCTCTAACTAAAATAAATCTCCAATGGGAAAAAGCATTTCTAATATAGTCAAAATATCTATGTAAAGTCATTACAACATTTAAATTTGAATTAAAGGTGAAAGAAAGTTTTCTTTTCAGTGGAATATGACCGCTAGACATGTATAGAATACTAATTTTTAGTTGCTGTACAGTATGTTAACAGGCACAAAAACTAGAGTGTAGGGAAAAAATTCTGTCATGATGAACACAAAAAATTCTGTGTGCAGGGCAGAATTGAGTAAGAGTCGGGGTATCTTTTATCTGAAATATTCCTCAGGGCCATAGTAAATTTTCCTATTTAATCTACTGCCAGGCAGTTATGGGGGATATCAGTCAACTAAAAATTGATAATAGTTTTCAGAAACATTAGCTTGAGAAACATTTTCCAGTTAGTCTATAGTTATTTAATAGACTCTGTGCTCATTTGTCCATGCAAGCTGTAAAATCCTACAATGAAGATCTAATTATAATTAACATAGCTGACCAGTTAAAAGACATAAACAGTTGTATGTTCATAAATTCCTACTGTGTTTGCTGAAAAATCAGGTTGCGCCAGATGGTGCATTTAATGCCTGTTGTGCCTCTTGGTGCTTTTAATGCTTTCTTTGCCTGAAGGTGCTTTTAGTTGCTGTGACATCATACTTCTGAAAAACATTTTTTTTTTTTTGGTCTGTAGAAGAGTTAGCCATGTATATCACCTGGAAAATGGCAGCTTTAACAGATGAAGTCAGTAGCAGATAATGTATATTAAATGATAATTTCTCATTTTTTTCCTGAATTCTTAGGATAGCAATAAAATGCTGTTGTATTAGACCACATACTCCTACCAGATACTCCCCACTTGTGTCAACCTGTATAATGTGCCAAACTTCAGTGCAGTCTTTTGCTTCATCCACCTTGTCAAACCTTTTTTAAATCATTACCTTCATTAAAAGTTAACCAAGAAAATACATAGTGTGGATCAAATGTCGGTGTTGATATAGAGCCCAGGAAAATGCACATTAGTCAATAGGATTGCAAATCAGCAGTGAAATTGGCATTCCATGTAAATTTTCTATATCTCCTTATAATATATACACCTAAAAACCCTAGTATAAAGTCCTTATTATATAGTTTAGGAACAGCGCAGGAAATAGATGCTTTTCAGTGGCCAGTCTGTGGACCAGCACTGGTCCCTGAGATGTCCTTGACACAGTTTAGATAGGCAGCAAGATGCCTGGCATCAAGAAGGTTGAGCAACACTGCAAAACTTTTGTCTACTGTTCCTATCAGCCAATAGTGGCCAAAAACCAGTTTGTGAATGTATCATCGCTTAAGAAGCTTTATAATATAGTCCCCCAAAATTTGCTGTGATCAGGATGGAACATTATACCTGTGATCTTTGTAAACCAGCCACAATAGCTAAACATGATGGGCACCTGCACTTTGCCCCATTTTGTGGAAATTGGGGCTGCCCTGTGGCCTCCTACCTCCTGCATCCTTCAGATAGACCAGTGTTTCTCAGCCTTTTTTTTTTTATAAAGTACCCCTTTAAAAAATAAGAACCCCCAGTACCTACAGTTTTCAGACACTAAATGGTACAACCCTTAAGGGTACTCATACCTCTGGTCTAGACTACAGAGTTTTTTCAAAACAAGTGGCCTTTTTTCAAAATATTTCCCCTGCGTCTAGACTGCCGCCTAGTTCTTTTGAAATTTAAACCAAAAGAACATGGCGGTTTTTTCGACTGCAGTAAATCTCATTTTACGAGGAAGAATGCCTTTTTTCAAAAGTACTCTTTTGAAAAAAGGTGTTCTTGAATGCAAACAGGGCTCTTTCGAAAGACAGCATCCAGACTGCCTGGGTGCTCTCTTTCAAAAAAGAAGCTTGCTTTTCCAAAAGTACTGGTTGTAGTCTAGACACTTTTTTTTGAAAGAGACTTGCAGTCTAGATGGAGCCTGAGATAGACAAAGTTTAAGCCCTGGCAAAGTTATTGAAAGCTGAACTGGGAACACTGTGAATTTCACAGACTCTTGTTCTGCATTTTATTTCTTTTCAGGAAAATAAAATATTGATACATATTCTGACAATGCTTTTTCGCTTGCCTCCCTCCTTTTTGCCTGTCCTGCTTAATCGTCAAGTGGTTAAAAATGTTAGCGCTTATATACAAAATATAACCCTACAAACAAAAAGGAAAGGTTTTTTCTTCTATACAATCATGCCATCTTTTCCTTTCTTCCTTTAGGTAGAAACCTGAGAGAACCAATGAGCTTTGTTCCCATCTTAAAGAATAACAAACTCAGACTCTGTTAGATGAGTGGGAAAGCAAAATTTCAGAGTCAAAATCTTCACCAAAAATATTGTGTTACTAACTTCCAAATGGTAAAATCTAGGAGCAGTTATCTTGACTATGCTAGCTTTTCTCTGGTGTTCCTGGTAATGTAAAGGGTGAGATATGGCTTCCCAGACAGAAATAAAAACTAGTGAATCAAAGCCAACTCTTTAAATTGCACAGGGAACTAATAGGAGCCTCTGCAGTTGTTTAAAATCTGTTCCCTGCAGATAATACCATCATACATGTATTCAAGGAGAAAAAAAATTGAGGAGTCTGATGGTAGATAATTAAAAGACTGAAAAAATAAAACTGTATTACAGCATTTTGTGTGTGTATATATATAAAAATGATATACTCTCATAAAACACAACATCTACGAATCTGAGTCAAATCCTAAATTCTATCTCAAGGCAAACAAGTTTGTGGTGTAGAATTTAGTGAACATTGGTACACATTTTAAAAAAACGATTAGTTTAATGTATAGTTAACACTCTCTTCTTATAATATTAAACCAATGATATAAAAGTTAAGGACAAATTCTGACTTATAAGCTTCTGAAGACCTTAATCATAGTGCTCTCCTGATGTGCTCTCTCCAAATGATTTAGATAATGGTACAGTAGCTGAAAATGTTTTGGAAGAAAGGATTAAAATTCAAAATGCTTTTGATAAACTGGGAAACTAATCTGAAGTAAATAGAATGATGTTCAATAAAGACAATTGAAAATACTGCACTTAGGAATGTATTTTGGACATATACAGAAAGGAAAGTCAACCATCTATGAAGGGACACTGTGGAAGGAGGTCTGGGGGTTATAGTGGATACAAGCTAAGTACAAGTCAACAATGTAATACTATTGCAAAAACCCTAAATATTATTCTGTGATGCATTTAACAAAAGTGTTATAAAGTATGACATGAGGTCATTATTGCACTCTACTCTTTGTTAATAAGGCTTCAGATGGAATACTGTCGAGTTCTGAGCACCACATTTCAGGCCACATCCACACTACTCCCAAAGATTAGCTTATGATGCGCAATTCCAGTAATGTGAAAACATAGCTGGAGTCGATAAATTTCAAGCCGAGTTTTGGCACTATCCTCATAGTGGGAGGTTGATGGGAGAAACACTCTTTTTTACTTCCTTTACTTCTCGGGAGGAGTAGGAGTTCCAGCATTAACCAGGAGATTCTCAGCATTTGATTAAGCAGGTCTTTACTAGACTCACTAAATTGAACTCTAGAAGATTTTCTGGGAAGTGAAGACATGGCTTTGAAAGATGTGGATAAATTAGAGACAGTCCAGAGGAGAGCAAGAAAAATGATTAAAAGTATAGAAAAGAAGACCTAGAAGGAAAGATTGGAAAAAACATGTTTCTTTAGTCAGGAGAAAAGAAGACTAAGGGGGAACTTGATAATAGTTTTCAAGTATATAAAAGATTGTTTCCAGGAGAAGGGTGAAAAATTGTTCTTGTTAACCTCTGAGGACAGCAAAAGAAGCAATTGGCTTACATTGCAACAAGGAAAGTTTAAGTTGGACATTAAGGAAGACCTTTCTAACTGTCAGGGCAGTTAAGCATTGGAATAAATTGCCTAGGCAGGTTGTGGAATCTCTTTCATTTGAGGTTTTTAACACCAGATTAGACAAACACTTGTCAGGAATGGTCTAGTTATTACTTAGTCCTGAAAAATACTGAGCTAGGTGATATATAGAGGTCTCTTCTAGTCTGAAATTTCTATAAGTGTATGATTTTTATAAACGCTGAACATTCAACCAAAATACATAGATTTTGTGTTTGTGTGTGTGTGTGTAATCTATTATATATTTGAAAGAGTTTCTTTGTGAGTACACAAGCGAGTCACTAGTACTTGAAGCCACATGGAAGTACTTTCTATACTTCTAATAAATAATCATAGACAGGAAGACCAAGACACATTGTTTTTTAAAGACACTTTAACTTTTACATTAATATAATAATTTGAGAAGCATGCCTTTTAAGCAAATAGAAAACATACACTTTTACTGACAGAACTTACAAAAGCATTTCAAGCATTTAAATTATGTCCACTGCTCTACTGGTTGACTATCTTAATTTGTTTGAAAAATATTTGTGTAGAAAATATTGAGTTGGTTGTTTGGTTAATTTTAAAATAAAATCCCGATTTTTTTTCTTCACTGCCTTCCCCATACAAGTTTAATTTCAATAACATTCTGTCAGGGTAACAGTCAGCTTTATTGAAAATTAAGATTCTATGTTCATAAATTGTGTCAGTATCTTGGGTTCCCTGTTGTTGATGGGGCTTCTCTGTTGACCCCCTGCTGGATGAAGCCTGCATCTGTCCTTACTAAGATGCTGGTTGTTTGTTAAAAATGGGTAATCTATTCAATGGCATATTATCTCTAAGCAGAAATATTGAGAGGAAAAAACAGGCTGTAATAAAAATACACACTTCACAATTTGTGGAGTCTTCTCTATTATCATCTTTAAATATGATGATAATAGAGACCACTGCTTTTCCATACCAAGCTCCACCTCCTTTCTGTGTTTGAAAAGAGAAAGGGCTGAGATTCTGGATGGATAGGTAGAGTACTACAGGGGAGAAGCTGCCCACTATTGACATAAAGCGTAAAACTGAAAATGGAGAAAAAACGAAGAGACATGTGTAGGCTATGTCTAGACTGCAGAGAAAAGTTGGAAAAAGATACACAAATTGTGGTTTGCAATTTTTGTATCTTTTTCCACTTTTTTTTTGAAAGAGGCTTTTCTGAAATTTGGCCTGTCTTTCGGGGAAAAAAATCCTCTTTCAGAACATCCCTTATTCCTCTCCCCAAGAGGAGTACAGGGATGCTGAAAGAACACGTCGGTTTTTCCAAAAAAATGGACTCATTGCTTGGACACCACAGAGCTTTTCTGGGATACCTCTGCAGTCTAGACATCGCCATAGAGACAGGACAGAGAGCGTATGAATGCACAATGAGGGAGATGGTGATCACAGGCCCTGGATGATGAGGAATGGAGTGAAAAATACTATTTTGTGAGAAAGCAAGAAAGTGTAGAACACTACTTAGGGAGAAAGGATGAGAGGGAGCTAACAAAATGTGCAGGGTGTGGGAGAAAACTCAGCATAACAAAGGAAAATAATGGCAATAGAAATAAATTTGAGTCTAAGAGTGGGGTCTGGGAGTAAAAATAGAGGGATGTTGTAGATGGGAATAATGGAAGACATGCCATGGATAAGGGGGGAGGAAGAAAGGAAGAGAAAGATACTTAGGCTATTTCATATTTGTACCACCCATGTAATAAGGTACACATGCCTTTGTGACAGCTAGGTGGTTGTTTCTCTCCCCTCCAACCATACACAATATTTAAAGTCAACAGGTCAAAGTTCTAATCCAAGAGATCAGATATGCAGATTCCTGCTTTTAGTGTGGTCAACACCTGTCATATTGCTATGCAAATATTTTCATTTTCCTACTGGTTCTTTACTTGGGCTTCTGTTTATTTTTCCTATTATCAGCAACATACTACTGTAAAATCAGATAATGAAGACTTCTTAGTAGGAAGAAAATGACAGTTGATAATATACAAAACCACTCTGGGCTATATTTTCGACACAGCATGTGTTGAGTTACACACAGAAGTCATATTAACAATCTACCGTGCATGGTACTGAAAATTTACCCATTTTTATCAGCTGTAAGAGAATACAGTAGATGGGAAAAGATATGACCAGAGTCACCATATGTTTGTGATGATAAAGTATTCTGGTTTTAATGTCAAGTAAATACCCACAGGGCAATTCTAAAATATGCATGTGTTAAAGAATCCTTGGTAACATTTTCAATCCCTTGAATAAACATTTAATTTAGATAGAATCATATAATTATATTTTTAGATAATTATATGTGATTTATGTAACAACACATGAACAAATAGAGAGAGAGAAATCAAGAGAGAGTCATTTATGTGGGGGAGGGGGGAATCCCTCTCTTCCAGGTATAATACAGATCTCATCATCTTTTAATGCTATTCTTTTATTGCAGTGGCTAAATTGCACATCAAGTCTGTGTAACTTAGCTGTTGCAGTCTCAGAGGGGTGGCCATGTTAGTCTGTAACTTTGAAAACAACGAGTAGTCCTGTGGTACCATAGAGACTACCAAAAATATACATAGAGGCTGTGTCTAGATTGGCATGATTTTCCGGAAATGCTTTTAACGGGGCTTTCGCAATCGGGGCTTTTTTGCGGAAAACAAATCTGAGCTGTCTACACTGGCCCTTTTGCAATATTCTGCATTACTTACTTTTGCCTGAACGGGAGAAGAATAGTATTTCCGCAAGAAGCACTGATTTCTTACAGTAAGAAGTCAGTGCTTTTGCGGAAATTCAAGCGGCCAGTGTAGACAGCTGGCAAGTTTTTTCCGGAAAAGTGGCTGATTTTCTGGAAAAACTGGCCAGTCTAGACACAGCCAGAGAGTATCGTGAGCTTTCATGGGTAAGCTCCACTCAAACTCATCTGAAGAAGTGGGTTTTGCCCATGAAAGCTCATGATACTATATATATTTTGGTTAGTCTCTAGGGTGCCACGGAACTACTCATTGTTTTTAGCTGATGCATTTTGTTTCAATGAAAAATAAAATATATGAAGGATGAATAAACCCCTTTGATTACAATGAAAAACACTCACCTACAACTTGGACCATTTTTGTGGTTTGTGAGAACTAATTTAACACATTTTCCCTAGCTTTTGAACAAAGTTACTGCTGAACTGCTGCTACTTCAGTCTTTGATTTCCCTTGTAGTGACAACTCCGAGGGCACATAATGTTGTGCTATCACAAACTGGTACTGGTACTGGGGTCAGGACTGCAGAACAGACTCATTTTCTCCTGTAGAAAGGGTACAGTGGTTGATATGGCTGTTAGATGTAGGGACGGTAAGAGCATTCCTGGGTGTACGTAGTAGTGGGTGATGAACTTAAGAATGGCCATACTGGGTCAGACCAATGGTCTATTCAGTCCAGTATCCTGTCTGCAATTACCAGATGCCTCAGAGGGAGGGATTTATGTCAGTACGGTTAGGATGATGTGGTGTCCATGTACACACTGCATTACTTACATCAGCTGTTTGCTGTCAGTCTTGTCAATTTCACAGTTCCATGCTTAAGCTGTGAAATTGACAAGAAAACCAGGCTGTAACTGTGGGGTGCTGTCTTGGGTTCCCAGGCTTCCTGCTTCCAACTGGGCTGTATCTGCTCCACTCGGAGATCTCTGCTCCTGGCTCATAGCCTAGCTGCTGTCATTACTCCATGGTCCTTCCTCTGAGCTATGCTTTACCAACCTGACATTTCTCTGTCAGCCAGTCTACTGTCTCCCAGTAGGGAGTTCTGCTGCTGTTTGGAGGCTCCGTGCTCTCTATGTTGCATCTACACTGTATCCTTACCTTGAAATAAGCTACACAATTTGAGCTATGCATATTGCATAGCTTATTTTGAGTTAATTTCAAAATATCTTATTTTTTAATTTGGTGTTGTCTACACAGCACCAAATTTTAAAACAACCTGCTATTCTGAAAAGTCCCTTAATCCTGATGGAACAAGATTTACAGGGTCAGCCAAATAGCGAGCCCATTATATTTTGAAATAATGGACTTGTTTCACAGATGTGGAATAGCTCGTTTGGGATACTGAAAGTATGCGGAAATAGCGCTACATAAACATCTCTGGAGATATTTAAGAGTAGGTTAGATAAATGTCTATCAGGGATGGTCTAGACAGTATTTGGTCCTTCCATGAGGGCAGGGGACTGGACTCGATGACCTCTCGAGGTCCCTTCCAGTCCTAGTATTCTATGATTCTATGATATCCTTAGGCTACGTCTAGATTGCATCCCTTTTTCGGAAAAGGGATGCAAATTAGATGTATCGCAATTGCTAATGAAGCGGGGATTTAAATCTCCCCCGCTTCATTAGCATAAAAATGGCTGCCGCTTTTTTCGGCACGGAGCTTATTTAAGAGGGATAAGGGATCTTTCAGAAAAGGCTTTATTTTCCGAAAGATCTGAATCTAGACTGGCGCTTTTTTCCGGCAAAGCTCCATGCCGAAAAAAAGCTGCAGCCATTTTTATGCTAATGAAGTGGGGGAGATTTAAATCCCCGCTTCATTAGCAATTGCGATACGTCTAATTTGCATTCCTTTTACGAAAAAGGGATGCAATCTAGATGTAGCCTTAGTGTACTGTCTGGAGCTTCCTGGATCCTCACTCTCTCCTCTCACTGTGTCTGGTTACAGAGGCTGGTTTCCTGCTCCCCACTACTGGGAGCTCATCTGCCCCATGAGCTCTTGGATCCTCAGTAGAGCCAGTCTCCAGGGATGTGTCTACATAGCAAAGTTATTTTGGAATAATGGCCATTACTCTGAAATAACTATTTGAGCATCTACACAGCAATTCTGTTATTTTGAAATAATTTTGAAATAATAGAAGGTTTATTCCGACTTCTGTAAATGTCATTCTGTGAAGAATAATGCCTATTCTGAAATAGCTATGACACACACATTTTACCAGTACAATAATGGTCAGCAAATTACAAGTTTTTACAAGACATATTTTCTATGCAATTTTTTATAATCCCATGAAAAGGGTGAACTTAGGGTCACAGATGGTCACAGCCTCCTTTCTATAGCAGGGAACATAAGAGTCTGGAGATCACAAACCCTTTCCATAATAAGAGTGCTGATGTGGAGGAAGCGCCAAGTCTCCTTTGGTAAATGTTACTACCGACACATGGGAGAAGGGTGGAGATAGTATGCTCATATTATTTTCTACTCCAAAATAATTAAATAAGAAAACAGTGTTTGAAACCATATTATATGTTAAAAATATAACTTATCTGGCTCCTTGTGAAGTGCCACCATTGCCATTGCAGAAGAGTGCATTTCGGGGAATTGCAATGAAGATGGAGCCAGGTGATGTGAACTATGGAAAAGGAAGACAGATACATTAGCTTTTGATTAATGCTCAATAGCCATGTAGGCTTGTTAGTGATGGTGCTAAGCAAGTACCACTATACTCAGCACAAATTCAAACCTAGTCTGCTCTCAAGACAAACCACTGAAGTGCTAAAGAAGGCCAGGAGACTGACTATATGCAGTAATTCTAAAGCTACAAGTTGCATTCTTATCTTGTGTTTTCTGCATTACCCAGTGCTTTTTTTGTGACGGGTTGCCCGGTACGCAGTACCGGCACCTCCAGACGCTGTACCGGCACCTGCAGTCAGAGCTCAACAACTTTTCCCCTGGAGTAACGGCACCTTTGCCCCTGGAGTAGTGGCCCTTTTTTGTTTTTTTAACAAAAAAAGCACTGGCGTTACCCATTTCACTAATCTAATCACCCATCAAACCTTTGTCTGGAAGCTTCACTGCCCAGACTCGTGCTACAAAGTCAGAAACATTGATTAGCTGACATGGTGGAGTTTTAGCTAGGAAATATCTCCTGCCAGCTGCTCTGAATAGATGATTGCATATTGTTTTCAGTGTTGTTGTAGCCATGTTGCTCCCAAAATATGAAAGAGAGAAGGTGAATGAGGTAATATCTTTTACTGGAGTAACTTCTGTTGGTGAAAGAGATAAGACATAAGCTTTTCAGCTTCACAAGTTTTTAATCAGCATATTAACCTTTTAGGGTTTATCATATAGTTACGTTATTGGGCCCATAGGTCTGGGAGAGGTCTTAAGGCCTTTACCAATAAAGCAGCTAGATTAGAAAATCAGCTGATTGATCTTAGTGAATGTGTAGCTGTGTGTTTAAACAAAGTCACAGTTGAATTTATGCTCCTTGTTCATATTTGTTTTGAGCCATCATAGCCATGTATGGCGCCCTCTCTTTACCTGCAGAATTTCAGATGAAGTGTGAATCAATCAAATTATGTCTGATATTTCATATCATGGCGTGCAAAGGGAAATTAAAGCAAATATATGGTATATCCAGCTGGCAAATTTATGGGCACATATCTGGCTCTGTTATTTCAAGTTCTCTAAACAATGTGTGTGGCAATATGTCTGGTTGTTGGGTAGAAACCTGGGAATTCTGGGTTCTGTTCCTAGTTGTACCACTGACACATTGTGTGTACAGGACTGAAATTATACATTTTTGTATCTGAATCCGCATCTGTATCCACAAAAATGAACTGCAGGTATCTGCATTGACATCCACAGATGCAGTTACCCACAGATATAAAGTAGATTTCCTTAAATTTGAAGAGTTCTAGACAAAAAAATTGTATCCACATCCACAAAAATAAGCTGTGGATATCTGCAGCTGCATCAGCTGTTTGTGGATTTGGAGGGCTCTTTGTGGTCTTAGAAAAGTAATTGCACCTCTCACTTTTCCAGTCTATGAAAGAAAGATATATCCTACCTTCATATGGGATTTTGACATAGATTAACATTGTTATAAATCAGTGATTGCTGATAAGATTTTAAGAAGAAAAACTTTACTTTTTCAAAAAGCAACTTAATAAACAATGGGGTGTTTTAGGTAACTACTCTGTGACACTTAAATTTTTAGGCTCCCAACTTTATTATATAATAATAGAAAATGTACACTTATAAAATGCATGCATATTCCAGATACTACTTCCGTTTATGTGCTTTAATCAGAATTCATTTCCATTCAAATTAAAAAGGATTAATGAGTATCTCATTAGCATTCTGTGATCTATTATAAGCATTTTACAATTTCATGTCAATTTCCTTTGCTGTAAACAGGTGCCATTGATTCCAAGATGTTAAGCAGAAGAATCATTGGTTTTGGAATTGCAAGCACACATAGAATATAAATCTAATAGGCCTGATGGTTTTGTGCTATGAAGGCAGTGAACCAAATCCAAAATATGCTTTTGTTATGCAATTTTAAAATATTATGAACTGGTCTTTATCTGCTTCAGGGGGGTAGCAGAGTTAGTTTGTACAGAAAAAAACAACAAATGGTCTAGTAGCACTTTGTGGACTAACCAAACATGTACTTTATAGACTAACAGTGCTACCAGACCATTTGTTGTTGGTTTTTTTTTTGTTTTTTTGGTCTTTATCAGTTAGGGTAGTCTTGAACATGAAGATTAATTGCCTATCCCTGAGAGACAGGGCAGGGAAAAGTGTCTATCAGCCTTTGTAACCTCATCTAGCACCTTCTGAATTAGATATTATAGATCAGTGTTTCTCAACTTTTTTTTTATAAAGTACTCCTTTAAAAAAAGTTACAAGAACCCCCAGTACCTACAGTTTTCAAGCACACAATTTTTTTTCTACCATTGCAACCCATTTGTTGAAACAACTTCATCATAGCCAAGCAGGCAATGAAATTTTAGGGAATCATACAAGTGGTCTTATAAGATCAGATTAAAAATAACAATGTAAAAATTCTGGCTCAGGCTCTATTTAACTTAGGCACTTTTGAAATGTTTACCCTAAATCCTCCATATCCCATTACTAATTCTCTGGGCTCCTTATCTTTGTCCTTCCTACTTTCAAGCTTTTGGTCTTATTCATTGACTTTCTTTCCAAAAGTAAAACAGGAGGAAAGTTCACTGCTCATCTAAGTAAAAGATCGCACAGATGCATAGCACTGAAAAACGTCTCTCCATAAAACATTGCCACAAGATGTGTGAAATGTTTAGATGATCACAGCACACAGGCCCAAGGCAGTTTCTTGTCTTTGCAATTGAAACTCTGTTTTTACAATCCTGGAG
Organism: Pelodiscus sinensis; assembly: GCF_052426305.1. Lineage (NCBI taxonomy): Eukaryota > Metazoa > Chordata > Testudines > Trionychidae > Pelodiscus > Pelodiscus sinensis. Next base: position 22,749,111 of record NC_143058.1, on the reverse strand, counting down.
TCTAAATTAGCTCATCTGCATCCAAGTGCCATCCAGAAGCATGAGTCTGTACCAAAATTACCATTGGCTGCTGAGTTGAAAAAAATGTAATGATCCCTTTAAAGAACATCAAGGGGCAGCTTTGCTTTTCTCCTCTCCTTTTCCTCTTTCAAAATGAAGTTCCAAAAGATCAAGATCTAACCTTTTAATAAAACAACAAAGAGCTAACTTGCAGCAGGTGGTGTCGTCTGCACATGTTTATCCGAAACTAGGCAATCTGCCACCTGATTGTAGAGAGTCATGGGGAATTTCAGAGTAATTAAAATTGTGTTGGAGAGAGGAAGATTAGTAACTAAGATTGCTATAGAGAAGGACAATCATTCTGAAACAAAATATGAATGCATCAAATTAATTTGCACTCTTCTCACTTCAGACTCATTAGAGCAAATTAACTGCCCTTGCAATTAATGTGCAGACTTGACATTTGTGATTTTTTCTCACTGTGAATAAAATAATGCACAAATATATCAAAACTATGTGTGATATGGTGACACTTTGTTGGTTCACCCAGATCTGTCAGGGGTGCCCTGCAACCTTGGGTGTGTTTAGGTTCTGTAGCTTTGACTCAGAGCCTTAATATTTAGCAGCATGTCCCATAATATAAAGACCTCACCCTGAACTACTGCCAGTCCAGTTTCTCCTTGAAGGGAATCCAAAAAATACTTCCAGTCTTGAGTATCCCCCAAATCACCTTTTCTATGGTGTCCAATCCCTCCTACTAGAACTCATCAAGTTAGCACCACGTTTGCTGCTTCCAAAGCTGTGGTAGGACATTCCACCTACTTCACAGCACTGAGACAGTTTGTATGAAAACTAACATGTTATCTCCTAGCGAGAGAGTTTTTTTGCTAATATCCAACCTACATCTCCCCCAGTACAACTTGAGACAATTACTTTGTTCTGTCATCTGTCACCACTGAGAACAGCCTCTCTCCATACTCTTTGTCACCCCCATTTTCAGGTAGTTGAAAGCTGCTATCAAATGCCCCCCATTCTTCTCTTCTGTAGACTAAATAATCTCAGTTACCTCAGCCTTTCCTCCTAAGTCATGCACCGTAGCCCCTTAATCATTTTTGTTGTCCTCCACTGGACTCTTTCAAATTTGTTCACATCCGTTCTGTAGTAGGAGCCTGAAAACTGGACGCAATACTCCAGATGTGGCTCAATAGGGGGGAATAATCACTTTACTTAATCTGCTGCCAGTGCTCCTACTAATACAGCCCAATATGCCATTAGCTTTCTTGGCAAGCAGGGCACACTTGACTCATATCCAGTTTCTTGTCTACTGTAATACCCAGGTCTTTTCTGCATACCTGCTGCTTAGCTGGTCAGTCCTTAGCCTGTAGCAGTGCTGGGGATTCTTTTATCCCAAGTGCAGGACACTGCACTTGTCCATGTTGAAACTCATATTTCTTTTGGCCCAATCCTCCAATCTGTCTAGGTCACTCTGGACTCTGCCCTTACTTTTCGGAGTATCTACCTCTCTCCCCAGCATAGTGTCATTTGTGAACTTGCTGAGAGTGCAATTCAAAACAGATCTTCGAGCTCATTAATGAAGATGCTGAACAAAACCAGCTCCAAAACTGATCCCTGAATCACTTCATTTCATCTAAAAGAGTGTCATAAGGAGCAGGGAGAAAATTTGTTCATCTTGGCCTCTGGGACTACTATATGGTGGGTGCATAAGTGGGTGGATAACCGTACTCAGAGAGTAGTTATTAATGGTTCACAATCCTGCTGGAAAGGCATAATAAGTGGGGTTCGGCAGGGGTCTGTTTTGAGACCAGCTCTGTTCAATATCTTCATCAACGATTTAGATATTGGTGTAGAAAGTATGCTTATTAAGTTTGCAGATGATACCAAGCTGGGAGGGGTTGCGACTAATCTGGAGGATAGGGTCATAATTCAAAATGACCTGGACAAATTGGAGAAATGGTCTCAGGTAAATAGGATGAAGTTTAATAAAGACAAATGCCAAGTGCTCCCCTTAGGAAGGAACAATCGGTTTCATACATACAGAATGGGAAGTGACTGTCTGGGAAGGAGTACGGCAGAAAGGGATCTAGGGGTTATAGTGGACCACAAATTGAGTATGTGTCAGCAGTATGATGCTGTTGTAAAAAAAGCAAACATGATTCTGGGATGCATTAACAGGTGTGTTGTGAGCAAGACACGAGAAGTCATTCTTCTGCTCTGAGCTGGTTAGGCCTCAGTTGGAGTATGGTGTCCAGTTCTGGGCACCGCATTTCAAGAAAGATGTGAAGAAATTGGAGAGATTGGAGAGGGTCCAGAGAAGAGAAATGAGAATGATTAAAGGTCTAGAGAACATGACCTATGAGGGAAAACTGAAGGAATTGTGTTTGTTTAGTTCAGAAAAGAGAAGATTGAGGGGGGACAAGATAGCAGTTTTCAGATATCTAAAAGGGTGTCATAAGGAGGAGGGAGAAAACTTGTTCATCTTGGCCTCTGAGGATAGAACAAGAAGCAATGGGCTTAAACTGCAGCAAGGGAGATTTACGTTGGACATAAGGAAAAAGTTCCTAACTGTCAGGGTAGTCAAACACTGGAATAAATTGCCCAGGGAGGTTGTGGAATCTCCATCTCTGGAGATATTTAAGAGTAGGTTAGATAAATGTCTATCAGGGATGGTCTGGACAGTATTTGGTCCTGCCATGAGGGCAGGGGACTGGACTCGATGACCTCTTGAGGTCCCTTCCAGTCCTAGTATTCTATGATTCTATACTAGCTGTTAACTAGACCACTAAGAATTCAACCCTCAAAGTATTAGATTCTTGGTTGCCTTTAGAGTTGGATGACTCGAATATCTCTTTGTCCCCTTTCTATTACCTCCAAGTTCATTTTCTTTATGTCGAGGTCCAGGCAAGCTTGTTAGGGGTGTAGACTCCATTCCCTGTCATGATCATGAAGTGATTTTCTCCCATGCTTGTCATCTGTATTTACCTTATGGCTGCGTCTAGACTGGCATGATTTTGCACAAATACTTTTAACGGAAAAGTTTTCCGTTAAAAGCATTTTCGGAACAGAGTGTCTAGATTGGCACGGATGCTTTTCTGCAAAAGCACTTTTTGTGGAAAAGAGTCCATGGCCAATCTAGACGCACTTTTCCGCAAAAAAGTCCCGATTGCCATTTTCGCAATTGGGGCTTTTTTGCGGAAAACAAATCTCAGCTGTCTACACTGGCCCTTTTTGCACAAAAGGGACTTTTGTCTGAACAGGAGCAGCATAGTATTTCCGCAAAAAGCACTGATTTCTTACAGTAGGAAGTCAGTGCTTTTGCGGAAATTCAAGCAGCCAGTGTAGACAGCTGGCAAGTTTTTCCAGAAAAGCGGTTGATTTTCCAGAAAAACTGGCCAGTCTAGACACAGCCAGAGTGTTTACACTCTAAGGGTATGTCTACACTACTCCGCTAGTTCGAACTAGCGGGGGTAATGTAGTCATCCGCAGTTGCAAATGAAGCCTGGGATTTGAATTTCCCGGGCTTCATTTGCATGAAGCTGGCCGGCGCAATTTTTAAATGCCGTCTAGTTCGGACCTCGTGCCGCGCGGCTATACGCGGCACGGACTAGCTAGTTCGGATTAGGCTTCTAATCCGAACTAGCTGTGCACCTCGTTCCAAATCCCGGGCTTCATTTGCAACTGCAGGGGTAGTGTAGACATACCCTTCCAGACTGCTGGCTAAGCCAGAGCTCTGCCACTACAGCCTGGCTGAAACACCAATTTTACAGACAGCTGAGCAAGCCCAGGCCTGAAGAGCTATTAGAAGCAGTTGTGGGCCTCATTAGCCAGAGGACTATGTAAGGCAGACAGAGGGGAGGTGAAAAGGGAGCAGGGTGTGGCTGAGTGTGCTCCCAAGCCAGAAGGAGAGGCTGGCTGAGTTAGCTGCTAAAAACTAAAGCTCTGTAAATAGAAGGTGGTGGAAAATTGGCACTGACAATAAAAGACATGGGTGACTGCACCAGAAAGGGTCTCCGGCTGATTTGTGGACAAAGAAGGAGTCCCTGGGTGGAGGCCTGAGCAAGGACCTTGCCACAATGCATATGTTTCATATAATGATATTAAAGACAAGTGTGATACATCATTTGAAAACTGGTATCACCAGACAACATTTAAATGAATATTGTGACAATGTGTTGGACCAATGAGTGATTCAGGCCTCATGTGAATTTTGGTGTGCCGGGCTCTTTGCCAGGTAGTATTGTAAAAGGATGGAAGAGGAGCTCCCAGGCTCACAGACAACAATTTAATTTTGATTATGCCTGTAGACTGTTCTTCTCAATTTTCAAGAGAAATATAGCCTAATTCTGATACCATTTCCACTGATGGAAACTAAATTAATTTAATTAAAAATAATAAATTAATATAGATTAGTAGTGGCATAACAGATCTTAGAATTAGGCCTCAAATATTTTTTTTTCAACATTACAGGCTGTATATACATACCTTCTTTATTGACCCATATTCTTGAAGGCCAAGTGAAGAGAGATCTTGCACTTCCTTATCTTGCTACCATGAAAGCCCATCTGATTCCACATTCAGGAGTAAAACTGAAAATGGTGATAAACCAAATTCACTGTACAAGAAGTAAAATAAAATATTAAACTTAATAAATCCACCTACAAATTCAGTGTGCTTAATGTTTTTTTTCACACACTGTTTATGCTTTTCCCCAAATTAATTCCTTTTAAATCGATTTTTGTACAGTGATAACTCTAGTAAATCTAAAATTATTTGTTTAGTTCTTTATTTACTCTTATTGTAGTGCTATATTTAATGCAACATAATTCAAAACATATTGTTACAATGATAATTTATGGTGTAGGTGATTTCTTCAAAATTAAGTCCTCGGTGCTATACTTCACAGTACGGTCAAAAGAGACCTGTATCTTATTTTTTACTATTCATCCTTAGTGAAGTGTTGCTTATTGAAGCATTGTTTAATTAAAAATGTAAGGTTTTTTTTTTTTTTTTTTACCTAAGGGATGGACTGGAGATGAATAATAGTTATGAAAGTTGTTCTGTTGGGGTTAAGATGCATTAGTGCCTTATGAAGAAGGGGGGGTACTGTAAGTTCTTTAGTTGCTATTCAAACCCATTGACTGAATAGGATTTTGCTTTACATCTTACATGCCACAGAGAAAAAATGCCTTCTTTGAAAGTTAAGGCTCTGAGATGGGCTTTAAAGCATATGGACACATGCGGAGCCCAATCATATTCCTTACGAAGTAAATGGGAATTTTGTCATTGTCTTCAGTGTGACCAGTATCAGCACATTACAACAGAGTCAAACATATGGCACTACAGTACATAAAAACATAGAAAAATACTCTTTTTAACAGCTAAAAATTTGCATATTTTGAATAGATTAAATTATCATATTCATCTCCATAGTAACTAAGAACCACCTTCAATTCCAAAAGCTGCTTTGACATGGATTATAATATAAAATCTAGCAGTGAGCACAGTTAATAGATAAATAAATAGCAAAAGAAAACACTGAACTTTACACGCAATTCTCCTCCCAAAGATAAGAGAAAGCACAAACCACATGAGGCAGATGTTAGTCACATCAGTTAATACACAATTGGAAGATTCTCAGATGCTGAACTTAGAAAAGGATATGTTTCATTGTAAATTTTCAGTACCTTAGTTTAAAAAGGAATGATAAAATAGGAAAAAAGTGTGTGGCAAAAATAACTTAAACCTACATCCTATTTCATGTGAGTCTTTACTCTAGACTGTGGTCACCAACTGGTCGATCATGAAGTGTTCCCAGTCTCTCCTCATTTTCCCCCTTCTCCAACAAGAAGCCCACGCTGATGCTACAACCTCCTGCAAAAATGGAGCTAGTGCCAGTTTCCTGTGACATAGGGAGGAAGTCCTATGGCTGCACGTCAGATCCGGCATCTGAGAAAGTACATGTAACTTCTTCTACCCTCCCCACAACAGTGAGCATGCTTCCTGAGATGCCACCTCTAGTGTGCAGCTGCAGGACTTCCTTCCCTATGCTGCCTGCCTTCCTTCATGTGGCGGGGGGAGAGGGCGGGGGAGAAGTCCTGCGGATACGCACCAAATCCGACTTCTCAGGAAGTGTGGTCTCTTTTGTATGGCAGGGAGGAGCAATGCACATGCTTCCTCAGATGCTGGATCTGGCGCACAGATGCGGGACTCCTCCTGCCTCCACAAGAATAAAGGAAGGCAGGCAGCATGGGGAAGGAAGGGAAGAGAAGAAAGTGTGCATGCCTCCCCTCCCACAACAGCACGTGTCTTCCCTTCCTTCTCCATACTCAGGGAGGGGGCTTAAGATGGTAGTACAGGATCCGTAGCAGCTACTTCCAGTGCTGCCCAGAGATCCTCATCCTTAGAGACCCCTAGGTACTGGCTGAGCTGTCCAGCTGTTCCCCTGCTAAGACCCTTACCAGCACCCTGCCCAGACCCCCACCAACACTCTGCCCCTACCTCCTGTCCAGTTCCTCACCAGCATCCAGCACCCTGGCCCAGACACTCACCAGCACACTGCTCCTGGCCCCTCCCTCCTGGCCAGACACCTACCCCTAGCTTGCTCCTGTACCCTATTTTCCACCCAGATTCTGCACCCCCATCCTTATCCCATTCACTGTCAGCCCTGTCTCTCACACTGGATCCCTCATTTTTGGCCCCACCTCAGAGTGTAGAGGGGCCCGCAAATTCCACTAGCCCTGGAACCTGGAAGAGTTAATCTGGCCTGAGGCCTTGAACCTCTTTTCCTCCATGCAGCGGGAGTGTCAGGGGAGGGAGGTGTCTCAGTTGGGGCCACATCGGTGAGGCTTGGGGTTTTTTGGAGGGGTTGGGTTTTTTTTGAATCTCACTTGTGTGGTTCCAGACTGATTTTTCTGTGGGTCAATGCCCCTGACCCAAAACAGGTTCCTCATGCCTCCCATAAATAAACACAATGTTGAAATGTTTTTTGTTGGAAATAATATTTTATTCAAAAATTAAGCCTGGCTAACAAGACCCCAATTGGGGCCAACCTCGCATCTGGCCACAGAATCATAACACTCCTGCATCCCCCACAGAACCCAACCCTGAGCCTATCCATCATACAACTGAACCCCTTGTCCTGAGCCACTCATATCCCCAAACTCCTGCACCCCTACATCCCCAGTCTTTTGCCACAACACTCCTGCACCACCCATACACTGCAAATCTGTGTCCTGAGCCCCTCATACATTCCAATCCAAACTCTTGCACCCTCACATCCACAAGCCTGCAGCTTACTCAGAACCCCAATCTTCCACCTTACCCCAACACTTTCCAGCCTCAAGCCTCCTCCCTGAGCCAGCATCCCCTTCTCCATATCTCCTCCCATATCTTGCACCTCTCACCCCTTTCCACACCCAAATCCCTCATTCCTACCCCAGAGCCCACACCTCCTGTCTCAACCCAGTGAGAGTGAGTAAGGGCTGGGGACACCAAGCAATGCAGAGGAGGGGAATGGAGAGGGCGGGGCCTCAGTGAAGGGGTGGAATCTTAGGGAAGGGATGGGGCAGATCTTGGTTTGCCCTGACATTTAAAAAGTGATCTTGGCTGTAAAAAATTGGAGACCACTGCTATAGAGTCTCAGGAAAGTGACCCAAATTTGCAATATACTGTTTTCATTCAAATACGTAAGTTTCCAATTTGAGCAGTAATTTATCAACTATAAACATTTGGATTAAAATGAGGAAAATATGAAGGCATATTTCTTTATCTGTAATTCATACTATCATAGATCTATGTAGTGGGATGTTAAAGTTGCTTCCATTGTACTTGTTTTTCTCAAAAGCATGCCCTGCTGGCACTGGTTCCGGCCAGCCTTAACTTCGGTTCAGGGTCCACTCAATGTGGACATGCTAGTTTGAATTAGCAAAATGCTAATTCGAATTAGTTTTAGGTCTAGATGCACTAATTCAAATTAGCTTAATTCGAATTAACTAATTTGAATTAAGTTAGTTTGAATTAGTGCTGTAGTGTAGACATACCCTTTATTTAACAAAACTAGGCGGGGGGGGGAGGAGAATGAAATTCTGGTGAGACTGGGGAAAGGAGGCAGAAAAGGGGAGAAGAGAGGGTGAGAGAGGGAAGAGAGAAACCTGGGAGGAGGAAGTTGGAAGGGGAAAGCAAGGGGAAGAAGGGGGAGGGAAAGCTCAGGTTTGGGGGTCTCGCCCAACCAACCTGCTCCTGGGCTTGCATGTGGCCTTTGGTGGCCAGGCTGCCAGCTATCCTGCCATAGACGGTCACGTTCCTCCATCTAGTGCGGAGATCATGGACATTGGGGGCATCCCCCCATACCTGAATAAGGTCCATGATCTCCACCCTGGACCAGGAAGGCACCCACCTTCTCTGGGCCCTTGTAGGCTCCTGGGAGCTGCTCCTGGGGAGTGGTGGAGGGCTGGCTACCAGTGGCTTGTTGGCTTATGTTTTGGAGCCACTGTTTCAGGGGCAGTGACTGCTGGCTCTGGGCTGGCAGGCTTGGAGCTGGCACAGGCACTGTGGCCAGAGTCAACCCCTTAAAGGTCTCCAGGAAGCAGGGGAGGGAGAGGAGTGTTCTTGGTTGAGGCTGGAGTGGCCACCAGGGCACCCTGGGAAGGCTGGAGGCACCCTATTTCTATATAAGTGTCTACACAGCACTGATTTTGAATTAGCTATTTTGAATTTGGCGTTATTCCTCATAGAATGAGATTTACCAAATTTGAAATAAGTGGTCCACTATTTTGAATTTATTTCTAAATAGCGGTTTGGCTGTGTAGATGCTAGTAAAGTTATTTCGAAATAACTTTGCTGTGTAGACGTACCCTTCGGCTACGTCTATATTGGCAAGATTTTGTGCAAATACTCTTTAATGCAAGAGTTTTTGTCCTAGAGTATTTGAGTAAGAGAGCGTCTACACTGGCATGTGTCTTTGCGCAAAAGCACATCTTTTGCGCAAGAGCATCCATGCCAGTATAGACACTCTCTTGCACAAGAAAGCTCCAATGGCTATTTTAGACACCGGGCTTTCTTGTGCAAGAAATTAACGTTGCCTGTCTACACTGGCCTCTTGCTCAAGAACAGTTACGGAAGAGGGCTTATCCCTGAGTGAGAGCGTCAGTGTATTTGCTCAAGAAGCACTGATTTCATACATTAGAACATCAGTGTTCTTGAGCAAGTACTCGCGGCCAGTGTAGACAGGTGCGGATGCTTTTGCGCAAAATCTTGCCAATGTAGACACAGCCGTTCTGTTTACAGCTGCTAAATCTCAGTAAAATCAGTTACGTCTACATTAATTACTTTTGTATATAAAAAAGTGCAATCATTGCCACAGGGACATTGTTTGATCACTAGTGGGAAATAAGATGAATTGTAGCATTTTAAGTGGGAGAGAATATAACCCCTTGAGACAAACTTCAGGTACGTTCCACATTATGGAAAAGTTTGAGAACCCCTAGTATATCCATTTGATGCTTCAGGCTGAATTTGGGCAAACAGACCATATTTATTTGAATTGAAATTTGACCTGAATTTTATGGTCCACTATAATGGAAAAAGCCATATACTTCTTGGGTTTCAGTTTTAAGTTTGATACAAGGGGAGTATATCCAGCAGCAGCGGTCTCCCCTTACACTATATTGATGAACTGGTTTTGTTCTGACAGAGTGGTCATATTTTAATCACCAACAATATTACTTAAAATATATCAAATAAAGATACATTTTATGTCTTGGCTATTTAACAGAGTCATTTCGTGCATTAGCTACTTGTGCTGTACTGTCTCTACAATTGTTTAAGGTGGCATTGTTGATCAGTCAAGAGACACAGAGGTCTGAACATTTACATATAAAATATATATATTTCATTATACTGATATATTCCAAGAGGGAAAATGGCTAAAACAATATTCAGCCACAATAGCTGACTACTTATTAGATATACCAAGATAATCACTTTAGTAATGTAATGAGTATTCTTTTAGGATATGAGTATTTTGGTTTATTATTCTGTTGGTGCACATCTTATATACTCATTAAATTCTTGATATTTTACTAATGATAAACAGAATAGTTGAAAGTGCAGGCTTATTGTTATCAGTATAAAAATATAAAAAATAAGGGAATACAACAGACTTGAGATATATAGATGAGTCACAGTATGTATATTATTATACATGTAACAACAGTGAGTTTTTTAATCTGTTCATCCCACTTAATCTAACTTTCTTCGATAGTTCAATTGTTAATCAAATAGAGGCTGTAAAGTACTCTATTTCCCTTAATTAGTTTATTTTTAAACTTCAGTTCTGTAGTTAATATTCATTTTTTTAAAACAATAGTGCTAAAATACATTTATTGGTTGCAGTTGCAAGCATTCCCAGCAGGAATCTGTGTATGTTTAATTTCAGCGAATCAATATGCTTCCCTAACATCTCAGTATTAGCAATTTGGAAAGTATATCACTGAAGTAACTGTTGCCTCAATTTTACCAGCCTATCAATTTGGGGCAGTCCCAGAAGATATGAATATGAATCCTTATACGATGGCATTTCCTCCAGGATTTTGCTGTGAATTTTTTTCTCTACCAGTTACGCGATTGATGAGCAAAAATATCAGAGCATAGTTTGCTACTAGCCATATCTTCATGAGGAAGAATTTATCCCTTTCACAGTGTCTAGCATTTTATTTATCTTTGGTACTTGGCTCCCACTGCCCTAGTGTCTGAGTGCTTCACTATCTTTAATGTGTAACCCCCAAGGAGATTGCTTGGATTCCTGGGGCTTTGTCTGCTGGCAGCTCAGGGAGAGGCACTCTGAGTTTGCCTTGGCTCCCCCTCCCTACCAGGGCCAGAGTCTGCCTGGCAACCCACAGGGAGTGAGATGCCCCTCCCAGGGGGAAGGAGAGACCATTGTTGAGGGGAGTCTGGAGCCAGCCAGGAAAAGGGGAGGACTGAGTGTGTGGGAGCTAGTAAGCCCCAGGCCTGCATGCAGGGTTCCCCCTGAGAGCTAGCCTCTAGGGACCTGAAGGCAGGATCCCTCAGCTGGGTTTATGTCTCCACTGTTGATTCCCAGTTGTGGAGTTTGCTGGGAGGCTTCCCCAGCCAGGCGGAGTTGGCTCTCCAGCTCCCTGGGTGAGAGAGTCACTGCATGGTCAGCTGGGCTCTAGCAGCAAGTTCAGGGCTGCTGCCTGCTGTGTGGGTCTGGAGGCTGGCCTGGGAGGCTGTAGTTTTGAATTTTGGTGCAGTTGTGTGGTCTGCATCTTGAGCCCTGCACCCCTTCACGGTGAGGGGAAATTCTGGGACCGAAGCAGCCTGGTTCCTGCTTGAAGAGGACCCCTGTGAGAAGAGAGCAGCCCCTTTGCAGAGACTGAGTCATCTCTCAACCTGAGGCTCATTCATGGAGTGTGTGAGTGCACCAATTTTTAGTTAGTAAGTCAGGGAATTTGTTTGGGGATTTTATTACCTGCAGCCTATTAAACTGTGGAGGGATTTGCTGCCTTCTCCCATTTGTGAGTCCTTTGGGCTGTACTGGACCTAGTCAGCCCCACTGCTAAACCACTGCAGAGAAGGATTGTGTGGTCAACAGTCATCAAGGGCCCCAACAAAGTACGCGTACCAACGGGACACTAACTTCACAGTTGCAGGGCACCGGTGACCCTAAAAATAATGTTTTACCCTGTTCTGTTATAATTGTCTCCTGTTTAATATAATTGTGTTTATTATAGTGTATGTGTTTGTGTTATTTTCTGGGAGTCTCCAACTATCTGGCGAATACGTGGGGATTATCCTGGGCTAGAATTTTCCTCCCAAGCTGCCCTGGCAACCCTGCTAGGAAGGAGTGAGGGGGGTGGAGGCACCGCCAAGTACATCAATCAGAAAGAATAAAATTGAGTAGGTGGCGGGATCCAGAAGAACCCAGACCTATCCATCTGAACCTGAAAGGAGATTGGCTCTAAAAGAAGGTAACCAGGTGGAGAGGGGGCGCTACAAATGTATTTATCCTCACAACAACCCGCTGAAGTGAGGAACAGTTACCTCCACTTTACAGATGGAAAACTGAGGCACAGAGAGCCTAAGTGATTTACCCAAGATAACCCAAGAAGTTTGTGGTGGAGCAGGGAATTAAATCAGTGTCTGAGAAGTCCTTGGCTTATGCCTTAGCCACAGGATCATTCTTCTTCTCCAGGCCTGTCCTCTGAAGAGATTTCTTGGTCAATTTTCTTTTCCTGTTTAACCTTGCTTTGTCAATATGAAGTGCAGTTGTGTAGAAAAACATTTTTACAACATATGTATTTCTTTTTTACAGTATTGTCTTTATATTGTCCCTACTGAGGATCAATCAAATGTAAGCTGCCTCTAGTTCTTATGATTTTGTAAACAATATCTGAACCACAAGAGACACCAAGTCCTGTTTTTAAATATATTATTCTTATAATAGTGTGTAAGATTTTTAACGTAGTTTTGTTTAATACATTTCATAGATATTTTCATCTCATTTGCACTGATTCTGTCTCACATCTCTTATGAATTAGGTATAATATCCGAGATGTTATAAATGCTGGTCAGTTAAATCTCTTTCAATTATTTTTCATATTATCATGTTTCTATAATTTCAATACATAATTTCAAATCCATCTTTTATTTACGGCTATTTTTTCTGTTCCGACTGCCTAATTAATTAGAGTAGAAATTTCCCAGAATTAGGAAATGTTTAAAGTCTCAACTTTATGTATAAATTGAGTGTGTGACTTTCCAGTAAGCAGCCTTTTATCTTATTGTCTTTGATCCAAACTGAAATAAACTTTAATTGGCTTTTATGATGGCATAATCCTAAATTTGGCAAGATTAAAACTCTTTATTTAATCAGTGCTAATAATTTCTAAATTGTTCTTGATTTATTCCCATAAATATATTTCAAACTTCATACTGATCAGTTAATTCTAACTGAATTAGTGTGGATTGGTAGTTTAAGGTATTTCCACAAAAATAGTATTCTTGGACATTTATTTGACGAAGTTGATTGTCCTCCAGCCAATTTTTTGCAAATGCTCTGAGTTCCCCATTTTTGTTAAATAATAAAAATGTTCTGTGCCTTGATATAGTAGTCATGAAATACATTTTTCTGTCCTTGCACAGAACATGAGATCCTTCCTGAATACTTATCAAATTTATTTCTTAAATTGCCAGTCTAAAAAGCAGATAACTAGATATGTGTGGAATGATCAGATATTTTTATTCTATGAACTTTTCTATGAGATAATAAAAATCCTTCCAGATTTAAAACTCTAGCACTTTTTTATTTTCTATATTCACATGAATACCATTCTCATATAACTCCTTGTTAGTTACATTTCACTCTTAAGAGATTCATCTGCTTTACCAGAAAAGTAATAATTTTATCACTCAAGATTTCTACTTTCATTAAATCTTTATTCCAAATCCTTCTTCTGTCTTTTCTTGTCTATACGTATTCTTAATGATTTCAGTAGATGTGGTGTTTTATTCACAAAGAAAGCAGATGAAGACACTTCACTCATTTTTAATTATATCATGGGGTGCATCCACACTGCACCATTATTTAGAGATAATGATCATTATTTTGAAATAGCAATGTGAGCATCTGCACAGCCATTCTGGATTTTTTAAAATAATTTCAAAATAATGGATGGCTTATTCTGAATCTGTAAACCTCCTTATACAACGATTAACACCTATTCTGAAATAAGGCATGCATAAACACTCCACCACTGCTATTTCAAAATAGCCCCTCACCAGGGCCATTCTAAGTTATTCATCCCCAGTGCCTCCCAGGGCTCTAAATTAAGATAGCACGTCTAATTTAGGGAAGCCTGCCTCAACTAATTTTGAGGCTTCCCTGCAGTATAGACATGCTATTTCGAAATAAGGAATTTCAGAATAACTATTCTGGAATAACATAAACAATGAATAGTCTAGAAGTACCTTGGGGTATGTCTACACTACAAAGTTAATTCGAACTAATGGGCGTTAGTTCGAATTAACGTTCATAGGCGCTATACTAGCGTTCCTCTAGTTCGAACTTAATTCGAACTAGCGGAGCGCTTAGTTCGAACTAGGTAAACCTCATTGCACGAGGACTAAGCCTAGTTCAAACTTACTAGTTCGAATTAAGGGCTGTGTAGCCCCTTAATTCGAACTAGTGGGAGGATAGCCCTCCCCAGCTTTCCCTGGTGGCCACTCTGGGCACCACCAGGGAAACTCATATGCCCCCCTCCCGGCCCCGGAGCTCTTAAAGGGGCAAGGGCTGGCTACGGTGCCCGTGCCAGGTGCAAGCCTGCCAGCACCCAGCCAGCAGACCCTGCACCTGGCACGGATCGAGCCACTCACCCGATGCCCCCCAGCCCTCCATCTCTTCCTGGGACCAGGCTGGCAGCTCTCGGGAGCCTGGCCAGAACCGCAGGAGGCGGGCACCCGCCTGGTCTATTGCAGACATCGTGGACCTCGTCCACGAACTCCGCACTAGGCACAAGAAAGTGGCCGTCTAGGGCAGGAGAGCTGCCAGTCTGGCCACCCAGGAGCAGGTTTGCATGAAAATCAGGGTGGTCCACTGAGACCCCCGACCCTGAGCCCTGAGCTTAGAATGGCCATACTGGGTCAGACCAAAGGTCCATCTAGTCCAGTAGCCTGACTGCCAACAGCAGCCAACCATAGGTATCCTGGAGGGGATGGACCAAAGACAGTGACCAAGCCATTTGTCTCGTGCCATCCATCTCCAGCCTTCCACAAACAGAGGCCAGGGACACCATTTATACCCCCTGGCTAATACCACTCCATGGACCCATCTTCCATGACTTGATCTCACTTCCCTTTAAACTCTGTTCTAGTTCTAGCTTTCACAGCCTCCACAGGTTGACTCTTTGCTTTGTGAAGAAGAACTTTCTGTTACTAGTTTGAAGCCTGCTAACCATTCCTTTCCTTTGGTGTCCTCTAGTCCTTCTATTATGGGAACTAATGGAGAACTTTTCTTTATGCACCCTCTCCACACCACTCTTGCTTTTATAGACCTCTATCATATCCCCCCTCCGTCTCCTCTTCTCTAAGCTGAAAAGTCCCAGTCTCTTTAGGCTCTCTTCATATGGGACCTGTTCCAAACCCCTGATCATTTTAGTTGCCCTCCCCTCTTCCAGCCTCTCTCTTCCCCTTTCCCACCTCTTTTTCCCAGTCTCCCCGGTTTTGATCAATAAAGAAAGAGTCTATTTTTGCACACACGTTTTCTTTATTTTGTACATCAGGAAGGGGGGCTAGGGAAGGGTAAGTGGAAGAAGGTGAGGGAGGAATGGGGTACACGCCCCCGATGGGGAGGAGTCGGCTGGCTCTGTGGACTTCTCGGGGTGGAAGCTCTCCTGCAGCCCCCTGATTTGCCCTTCTCCCCGGATTGCAGCCTGTGGCAAGTGCAGCCGGGGTGATGGCCGAGTGCTGTTATGTTCCGCGTGTGGGCACTCAGGGCACTCCAAGCCAGGACTGCTTTGCAAGCGTGGAACCCTGAGAACTGTCTGTCCAGGGTGGGGGTCGAGTCCCTTTAAGCACAGCCCTCGGCTAGCCTGAGACAGCAGCTCCACGCTCTAAGTCCTCATCTGATGCCCTGCCGGCACTGCTTCCAGCCATCCTTAATCTCTGTTCAGGGTCCACTCTGTGTGGACATGCTAGTTCGAATTAGCAAAATGCTAATTTGAACTAGTTTTTAAGTCTAGCTGTGCTAATTCGAATTAGCTTAGTTCGAATTAACTAATTAACTAAGTTAGTTCGAATTAGCGCTGTAGTGTAGACATACCCCTACAGACTAACAAAACATGTAGATGATATCTTGAGCTTTCTTGAGTACAACCCACTTCTTCAGATGGCTGGAGTATTGAAAGTCCAGATCCAAGAATAAATAAGGGAAGGCGGGGAGGCGGGAGAGGGGAAGGAGGGAGGAAAGAAAAAAAAGAGAAGAGATTAAAATAGTGAATTGGATTGTTCAAGTTACAAGAGGCTGATAAGAACAATTTGCACCTCTACAAGCACCTGTTGGTTGGTTGGTTAAATCATTAGGATGTGGAAGGTAAAGTGAGAGCCAGCTGATATTTTTATTCATATCTTTATTCAGATTTGTAATTGGAGTTAAGTTCCAACCCTTCCCTGTGTATTTGGCTTGCGGAATTGGCCTAAAACAACACTGTGATTTGGAGATCCATTAATGAGTGCCCGGACAGGTTAAAGTGTTCCCCAACAGGTTTCTGTGTGTTGCCTTTCTGGATATCTGATTTGTGTCCATTAATTCTTTCCTCTAGAGACTGTTAAGTTTGGCCTACATTTCCACAAGCCAAATACCCCAGCACTCCTATGAATATAATTCAGTTCTGTGGAGATCTGGAGGCCTGTTATCACTGCCTCTGCCTAAAGGAATACTTGCAACACACTGATGTACAACACACTGACCTTGCAACTCCTCCTTGCCAATCCCATAAGAGGAAGGCTTCTATGTGGGCCCCTACTAATGGTTGTAATGAGAGTCTTGACGTTCACACAGACATGGGCACCCACATGGCCCCACAATATGCCAACATCTTTATGACTGACCTTGAATGTTTCCTCAGCTCTTGCTTTCTAGCACCCTTACTCTACTTACACTACATTGATTCCATATTCATCATATGGAGCCAGGGGAAAGAGACCCTTGAAGAATTTCACCAGGATTTCAACAACTTCCACACCACCATCAATCTCAGCCTGGATCAGTCCACATAAGAGATCCACTTCCTTGATACTACAGTACAATTACATGATGGACACATTTCCACCACCTTATACCAGAAACCTACTGGCTGCTACACTTACCTTCATGCCTCTAGCTTCCATCCAAAATACATTTCTCAATCTATTGTTTACAGCCAAGCCCTAAGATACAACCAAATTTACTCCAATCCCACAGACATAGACAAACATCTACAGGATTTATATAGAGCATTCTTAAAACTGAGAAGTGAAAAAATAGCTCAATAGAATCAGAAGACTACCCAGATGTGAACTACTGCACGACAGGCCAAGAAGAGAAAATAACAGAATTCCTCTTGCCATCACCTATAGCCCACAACTTAAACCCCTCCAACACATCAACAATCTACAACCTATCCTGGAAAATGACCCCTCACTCTCACAGGCCTTGGAGGAAAGGCCAATCCTTGCCTACAGACAACTCCCAAACCTCAAACAAATTCTTTCCAGTAACCATTCAACAAACCTCCATCATAAAATTCCAGGAATCAGCCCCAGTGCCAACTCTGTCCACACATTTACACAAGCGATTTCATCACTGGAACCAATCACATCAGCCACTACATCAGGGGCTAATTTAACTGAACATCCACTAATGTGATCTATGCCAGCAATGCTCCACTGCCATGCATTTTGGCTAAACTGGACAGTCTCTACGAGAAAGAATTAATGGACACAAATCAGCTATCCGAAGAGGCAACACACAGAAACCTATTGGAGAACACTTTAACCTGCCCAGGCACTCAATAATGGATCTCAGATTCACTTTGTTGTTTCAGGCCAATTCTACAATCCAAATATACAGGGAAGGGTTGGAACTTAACTTCATTTACAAGTTTGATTCCTATCAGGGAGAAATAAAGATATCAGCTGGGTCACACACTACCTTCCACATCCTAATGACTTAACCAACCAACCAACCAACAGGTACTTGTAGAGATGCAAACTGTTCTTATCAGCCTCTTGTAACTTAAACAATCCAATTCATTATTTTTTTCTTTTCTCTCTTTTTTTCTTCCCTCTTCCCCTTTTTTTCTCCCTCCCTCCCTCTCTTCCCCCACCCCCGGGTCTTCCCTTATTTATTCTTGGATCTGGACTTTCAATACTTCAATCATCTGAAGAAGAGAGTTGTACCCACGAAAGCTCATTATACCACCTACATGTTTTATTAGTCTTTAAGGTGCTGCTAGATTATTCATTGTTTTTAAAGTTTTTTCAGTTAAAGACTAACTCAGCTACCTACCCCTCTGAAGCTTTTATTCCAGAATAGCTTATTTCAAAATATCCATGCTGTCTAGATGTACCTAGGGTGAGCAATACTGACCTGTCTAATCTCTGGCTTTTGATAGAAGACTTCTGTCTGTCTCCTTCTTTCTCTAATATCCTTCCTGCTGGTCCTGTGGGAGCTCTGTTTCCCATGTCGTCTACATCTCTCTTCTTCCCCCTTACAAATGTTCACTTTGGAACTGCATTTCTTTGGGAAGACTGCTCTCAAAAAGTACCAGACCAGACAGCTTTGAAGAGTAGCTGGGCTTCGATAGATATGCAAATATTTGGTGTTCTGGGTCTGGGAAGATTGATTGTGAGTTAGAGATAAATAAATGTGTGTGCCATGTGTAACTATTTACTATGTGCAGATGGAGGGCTATTTTCAGGAAAGGACAATTTTTTGTTAATGGGAATTTTATTTGTGGGCAAGCCATTTATTTAGGTCTTCCTGTTCTAAGGTTATACCAAAGTTGATTTGAGTTTAAAAACTTTCTTGGAAGGGAATTGAGACACTGGAAGAATCAGGGGGTGAGGGATAGGCATAGAAATGAAGATCGAGTATACCAACTTTAGGCATATTATTCTTCATTTTTGTTGTTTGGTTCTGTTTTCATGAGTAAGTGATGTAGATTCTGGAAAATCTTCTCTTTGGCTACCAGCAGTATTAGTGGTCTTTGGAACAGGGGCCATGCTCTTTTTTTGACAGAGCCAGACTCATCATGCATTCATTGAATAATTTATTTTGAAAATACTTTGTTTCCCTGGTTCTGCTGGACATAGGTGATGCTTGTACAGCTTTCTGAATAACTTTGAGAAGATTTATCTGCATTTAAACACAGATGTGAATGGATTCTGACAGGGGTGATGGGTGCTCCCTTCTCGGGTAGCCATCGACTTTAAAGACCTCATAAGAAGCCAGAATATCAATTTAAATATATATTCTTGTGTCTGAAAAAGAAGTCATCAAGCATATAGGGTCCTAACTATTAGGGCTACAGGAAAAAAAGCAATTCCAATTTAGAGACATTATAACAGAGAAATATGCATTTGACATTTACACATATAACCCATCGAAATGTACAACTGGTTGAACTAATTCAAATTTTCCACCAGACTGCAAACCTGGTAAGTGATTTTTCCTAGGTAATAACATTTTGAGAGAAATATGTTTAAATTACAGTACTTTATGGCATAATGTTATAGCAGCACCTAGTTCTGTGACCACAGTTAAAGGTTTGTCACTATTCCATTAAACTTTTCTGAGGTAGTAATGTTTATGCTTTGGACCTTTACCTCACTAACAAAAGTTTCCTCAAAATCACTTTAAATCAAGTAACTCCCACACCTGTGCTTATCTGATACATATGGTTTTGTATTTGCAAGATTGGAATAGTTAGCAGCCACGAATTTGGAAAGGCTAAACTGTTTCCATAGAAAGAGAGTGGTCCAACATTTTCTCTTAAAATGAAACAACTTCAGGTATTATTGAGTCCATTTGAGTACAAAAGAACTATTAAGTAAGATAAGACTTTCTCTTCTCACAATAAAGGAGCAAGAGTCTTTAACTTATTCCTATACCTAACCCTAAGGCTACGTCTAGACTGGCCCCTTCTCCGTGCAAAGTAGGCAAGTCAGAATAGGGAAATCTGCGGGGGATTTAAATATCCCCCGCGGGATTTAAATAAACATGGCCGCCGCTTTTTTTCTGGCTTGGGGAAAAGCCGGAAAAGAGCGTCTAGACTGGCGCGATCCTCCGGATTAAAGCCCTTTTCCGGAGGATCTCTTATTCCTACTTGCAAGGGATAAGGGCTTTATTCCGGAGGATCGCGTCAGTCTAGACGCTCTTTTCTGGCTTTTCCCCAAGCCGGAAAAAAAGCGGTGGCCATGTTTATTTAAATCCCGCGGGGGATATT
The DNA here is from genome assembly GCF_052426305.1 of Pelodiscus sinensis. NCBI lineage: Eukaryota > Metazoa > Chordata > Testudines > Trionychidae > Pelodiscus > Pelodiscus sinensis. The sequence goes on along the minus strand of NC_143058.1, from coordinate 22,729,093 downwards.
TAAATCCCCCACGGATTTCCCTATTCTGACTTGCCTGCTTTGCATGCCTCTTCCAGAGAAGGGGCCAGTCTAGACGTAGCCTAAGAGTCTTGACACTTTCTGGGCAAGCTACAGAAAGTCTAGAAATGTCACTGATTTTAAATGACTAACGGTAAGTTTCCTTTCTTAAACTTAAGTGAACTTACCTGCAACTATTTGTATACCAAAAAATGTTCAGAATTTAGTTCAGTTTGAATGTAGGTGGAAGTATTTGTTTATTCTTATTGTACCAGGACCAGTATGTCTAACATTATAACTTACTTATCAGTCACAAACCTATCAGGTGCTTACCAGTTTTTGCTGATAGTAATATTAATATAATTGTTTCAAGATGCTGGAGGATATTCTAATTAGTTAGAGGTGCCATGTGTGAAAGACAAGAGAAGCAGGAAAAAAAAGAAAGCAACAATGCGGTGGTCAGTTGTTCTCCATGTCTGCTTAAGGTAGTACAGAAAGTAGTGGACTTATGTTGCCTTTCCCCAGCCCCACTCCTTCCAAGGCATGAAGAAACCTGGCGAGACTGTCAGCCCCATTGCTAGTGGTAGTGAGTCATTAATCTCTGACAGCTCGGTGCCCTATACTTAAGTGAGTTGGTGGCTTCACTCCAATTCATATAGCACTGAAAGATTTGCCCAATGTTGTTCAAATCCTTAACTCAATTAATTTTTATTTTGTGCATTTAAATCATTGCACTCGGGTGGTCCTGGGAATGAGGGGTTCAGTATGCAGGCTGTCCCAGGGAGAGAGGACTACCCCAGCCTTTTCTCATGACAGCATCTTGGAGTCAGGCAAGAACTGCCTGTCCATGGCCACTGCAGCTCCATTGGACAAACTGTGGGAACGATGCATGTCCCCCTGTTGGGGTAGGTCCAAGTTTGTCTGCCCCCTATGCTACATAGTCAGGCAAGGAATGCAGCAAACTATGCATTTCCCCCTAATTCCCTGTTGAAGGGAAACAGCCAGCAATGTTACCATATAAATTTGGGGGTAGGGGAGGAGCCCATTTTACCTGCCTGGTGATTCTCTCTCTTTTCTGTATGGCTTTATGAGAATCAATCCCATTCCAGGCACATTCCTTTTTCCTGGCAAAATCAAACCCTTACCTTATTTTAAGGTATGATAAAAGAAAGCTGTATACTTAATTTGGTGGTCCTAGCTCTAACCATTTAGGAGGACATCTTGGATGGATGGACGAACAGCCTGCCAGCCAGACTCTCTCAAATATACAGTAGATAGCCACATCATAAAAATCACTGAAACAGCAGAAATTTATTTGTGTCTTTGTTACAAATCTCAACAAATAAGTCAAAGGTCAAATGGATGTGAAAGCTAAAATAGAGTCTCACTCATGGAAGTGGTTTCCATAGCTTAGACAAAATTTATATTAGCAAAGAAATGGAGCAAAGCTTATTTGATGTGTACAATTTTAGTCTCTTGTTTGTCATGCTGTATTTACTTGGTTCTGATCTTTCAGAGCTGCTGTGATACTTTTTGCTTATGTGACTGTCTTTTGTTTTATGTCCATTTTTACATGCAAGAGATGCAGATACACGGCAGCATAAGGCTCACACTCAAATTGACACTGCTGATTTCCCATGTGGGCAGTTTAAAGAGAATGTTAACTAAACTGGCAACAAGATTCCTTTAGGCGGAGGTGAGGGCAACATCTGGCTTTCTAATCTTTGTGTTTACCAGTGTAGACATGTAAAGATTTTTCTTGTTCCACAAGCCTGTCAGTCATATGGAATGGAGAGCTGGAACCTCCTGTCTAAATTGTTCTCTTAGTGTTGTTTCTTTCTTGAAATGAATTATGATTGTTTTGATGTTGAGCATGTTGTCATCAGAACTTTGTGTCAGTCATCATGCGGGAAGTTAAAGCAATTTAATATACATACTGCCACTATCCCCAAATGTATCCAGTAAATTGATACTGAGAATATTGCAGCAAGTGTAATCCACACACCTAGGCTGTGTCTAGACTGAAGGGTTTTTTCGAAAAAAAGTAGCCTTTTTTCGAAAAAACTTCACCTGCGTCTAGACTACAGCCGCGTTCTTTCAAAATTAAATCGAAAGAATGTGGCTTTTCTTCGACGGCGGTACTCCTAATTTCACACAGAAGAATGCCTTTTTTCGAAAGTGCTCTTTCGAAAAAAGGCATTCTTGAATGCAAACAGGGCTTTTTCGAAAAAGGGCATCCAGACTGCATGGGCGCTCTCTTTCGAAAAAGCGGCTCACTTTTTTGAAAGAAGGGATTGCAGTCTAGATGCTCTTTTTTGAAAGAAGCTTTTTCAAAAGTTTCTTTCGAAAAAGCCTCTTTCGAAAGAGGCTTGCAGTCTAGACGTAGCCCTAGTGTGGTTACTGAGCAATGCAAATTGTTGCTTGACCACAGCAACAGTTAAGACCAAGAGACCTCTACAGCATGGGCTGGGAGCCAGCTGGCTTTTAGCTCAGAGGGTAGAGGCGCCTATATTCCATTTCAGAGGTCCTGGGTTCAAATCCACCTGGTGACAGTTACACAAGCATGATACTTCCAGTGCACCTAGGAATATGAGGAATGTGGGGCTTTTATACTCTTTACAAGTCTGCAGTATGTGCATCTGATCATTTCTGACAGATGGTGTGGAAGGAGTTTAGGCTGTGGTCTTGCTCTCTTCCACCTGTTAGCTTTCCACAGTCTTGTATATTTTGAAGTTTGCTGAATAGGTAAATCTGGATTTGAAATCTCAGTTCAAAGTTATATAGTATCATGTTGTAGGCTATCCTTTCACTCTGATCAATACAGATCTACCACTTGTGTCCTTATTCACAATCAGTGTAAAGATGATTTCTTCTCTAAAGCGCACTTGCTACACAGATCTCTATGGGTACGTCTACACTGCATCCCTAGTTTGGACTAGGGATGCAAATGGAGACAACTGAAGTTGTTAATGAAGCGGGGATTTAAATATCCCATGCTTCATGAACATGATCTTGCCAGCACGCTAGTTCGAATCACAGTTGATTCGAACCAGGAAGTGCGTGCTAGGACGCGTTAGTTCAGACTAAAGCCCTTAGTCCGAACTATCGTTACTCCTCAAAAAATGAGACGACCGAACTCCCAAAAAATGAGGAGTAACGTTAGTTCGGACTAAGGGCTTTAGTCTGAACTAACGTATCCCGGTGGGCACTTCCTGGTTGGAATCAGCTGTGATTCGAACTAGCGTGCTGGCGAGATCATGTTAATGAAGCGCGGGATATTTAAATCCCCGCATCATTAACTACTTCGGTCGTCTCCATTTGCATCCCTAGTCCGAACTAGGGATGCAGTGTAGACGTACCCTATTAGACGAAACAGATACATAAAACCCAACTACCATCTATTTAATTAACAAAAACAAAAAACACTACAAAAATAGTTCAATTGCCAACTTCCCCACTAAATTCTGATATATTTGTACCACCTGCATAGAGCAAGATGAATGAGAAGAAGTAAAAAACAGGTGGACAGGTCACAAGCTTAGCCCCTTTCCCCCTCCTAAATAGCTGTAATGTGGATATAAATAAAATGAAATTGGAGAGGCTGGGGTTCTAATGAATTTGATATTTGAGGTCCCCACATTTCTGTAAGTGGGCCTGATTATACCATCAGTGCAGGATCTGTCTCTCTGTGGGTTTCTTGCAAAGCATCAAGAATACTAAGTATTAAAGTAGCATGATAATCTGCACATGTTTGCACCTGTTGGTCTGCCTGGATACATAGCCATGGAAGCTGCACTCTTCTTACGAGATGGACTTCCTCTTCAGAAATAGCCATGCGAGGACTAAATAAGCTTCATACATCTGCCCAAGTTTTGGCCTATTCCTGGAGAACAGAACAGTGTATGTGTTGCTGGCCAAAGCAATGAAAGTTTCTGGCCTGAGAGACTTGGCAGATAGGAATGGGTTCCACTGAAAACCCAGCAGCAGGAGAGCTGGTGGGTTAGCTGCAGCAGGGCTAATGCTAGGGGGCCCGGTAGTGGTTGGGATGCCCAAAGCCGAGCCAGCAGCAGAGGGGCTGGGGCATCTGGGACGCCAGGGCTGATCCAGCTGCAGAGGGGCCGAGGCAGCTGGGACTAGCTGCAGGTGAGTCCTGGAGAGCCGGGGCCAGGAAGCTGCAGCTGGGAGTCCAAGGTGCAGTCAGAATGGGTGGGGAAGAGAAGGCAGTGGCCATGAGCCCTGATAGCCAGCAGAAAAGATTTTACCTCTTCAGGTCCAGCAAACTATCTGGTTCGGGTCCACTCACAACCCGAGGGTGCCAGACCAGGGAGATCCAATCTTGTATATTATATAACTTGTAGAACCATCTGTTTCTAAGGTTGCCTGTCACTGATTTCAGTTTCTTATAACTTTGTTATATTCTGGCTAAAATTTGCATGCTGGGTGTTTGCATGTAAATACATTATAATCCAGTCTTTAATTACATGATCATATACTATTGTTCCCACAAGGCCCCAATCCATAGAAAAAATGTTGCCAGGCCTGCTTCTGATTGCTGTCAGTAACCTTTTTATTTGTTTCCTCTCTAAGCTAAACAGTTAGGGTGTGTCTAGACAGGAGCCCTATTTCTGGATACTTCTGGTATCCTGAAATAGCATTTTCCGTATCTTGACAGTGCACCCATTACTTTGAAATAGCTTTTGAAATAATGGGCACACTATTCTGACATCCCTGTAAACCTCATTCTACGAGGATTAAGGGACATTTTAGAATAGTGCTCTATTTTTAAATTTCATGCTGTGTAGATATTATTAAATTCCTGGCACATATCTTCTATGACAGGGGTTCAGAACTCTTGGCTCAGTCACTACATGCAAATGAACTCTTATCATCATAGCCGAGGATGAGGGAGAGCAACTGTGACTGTAGGCTGTATTTGTGGCTTCTTGATCCTGAACATGGGGAAAATTCAACCCTTTGTGAAACTTCAGCATCTCCTGGGCTACTCTTAAGTTGCATTAGCAGCACCAAGTTCCAGGCTATGCCCCAACATTCCAGACAGTGCTGGGAGGTGATTAGATTCTACATAATGTCTCTACACCACTGGGGTTTCCTTTATATTAAGAGACTATTCAACTGACTGGTTTAACTAGTATTATAGCAGCACAAATTGGTCATAGTGGAGCCAGTTTGGGCTCCACATTGTTGGGTCAGTGTGCAAAATTGACAGAACTGTACTGTGCTTCTCATGACTATTTAGCTCCCTTAGGGTATGTCTACACTAACCCCCTAGTTCAAACTTCATTTGAGCTTCATTTGCATGTTCCCATGTGGGCACCATTTTTAAATCCCCTTAGTTAGAACTGACTGCCCGTGGCTACACGCGGCAGTCAGAAGTTAATCTGAACTAAGTCCTTAGTTCTGATTAACTGTTACTCCTCCTTCAATGAGGTGTAACAGTTAATCCGAACTAAGGACTTAGTTCGGATTGACTTCCGTGTAGCCGCGGGCAGTCAGTTCGAACTAAGGGGATTTAAAAATGGCGCCCGTCCAGGAACATGCAAATGAAGCCCGGGATATTTAAATCCCGGGCTTCATTTGCAAGTTCGAATGCCTACATTAGCCACCCTTGTTCGAACTAGGGGGCTAGTGTAGACATACCTTTATAGAGCTCTTCAGAAGGACCTTATCAAATGTGGTTTTGAAAGCCCAAATAAATTATTTCAAAGTGTTTTCCTTTATCCACTATTTTGTTGACACGCTCAAAAGGACAAATATAATTTAAGTTGAAAAGATTCATTAAATTCTGAAAACGGTTAAATATTTATTGAAGGAAGCATTCATTAAATCACAATATTAAAATGTCCTATCTAGTAGGGCTCAGGGGGAAAAAAACTGATAAAGTATAAACACTTTTGACATTACAAGAGGGACCTCCATGGACTGGCACCCTTGGGATCTGAGTGGTCCCAAATCATAGAGTTTGCTTGACCAGGGGAGGTCAAGGCTCCTCACCCGGCTGTAGGTTCTGCTTCCAGACAGGGTTGCATCCTTGCCACTGGCCTCTTTGGTCCCAACCCCCCACTGTGCCGGTGCTTCCAGCCTTGCCTGGGGCTGTGCTCCCACCCACTAGCCTGGCCCAGACTGCACTTCTGAACCTGGTCAGCTGGAGCTCTCTTTTCTAGCAATATCTGTGGTCCTGCTGGACCATGGATGTTGCTGGACCAGAGAGTCCTGGATTTTAGAGGTTCAACGTTTACATAAATCTGGCTAAAGGTGTGTGAACACAGCCAAACAATTATCCAAGGATATTATATAAATAAAATGTACCCATTTGCTTTCCTGATAATATTGACCCTTTTTAATGATTTATTTGAAAATATGTAGGTAACATTTTCTATTTCTAAGAACGTTTTTGGAAAGCAAATTATTTGAGACACCCAGCTCCAATGGATAGCTGCATGAATATTCAAGCTGGAAGTGTTGTCATGGCCATTTTGAAAAATTTTATTCATGCAACAAATTCATTAAATGAATGCAAATGTTTGTGGAGAACTGATAGAAAAGGGAAAGGATCCTATTTCTAAATTAGGGAACAGTAACCAGGTATGGTATGTGATCCATTATGTCACTAATAATAAATATTCATTCAAAAAAAACATAGCATAAAAAAAACCCAGAATTTGATTTCCAATGCTATTTATTGCATAACTGCAAATAACAAACAATAATCATGGCCTATACTATGATGATTTTTAAAAAGGAAAAAAGTATATGTTTATCAAAAAAATTGTCAACAGTTGAACATGTTCTAACTCTACTCCCAGATTGCATTTACTGCATCTTAATCAGTGCAGTGCAGGAAAAATCATACTTTCATTCCTCTATTTGGGGCAATTACCTTTTTAAACTTATATATTTAGTTTCTCATGAGTTTCATGAATGAAACAACTTACTGCTCATTCATTGATGAAGTTAATATCAATGCCAATTTGCTGAGAGGTATAATTTCAGCTAAAACCCAATTTTAACTGATAAAACTATATTTAATTTAAAATAATATTTTTCTGTATGAAAGGAGGATAATGGGCAACTGTCATATGTCTGTTAGGAAAATAATAAAAAGAAGTGGAACTATAAAGTGTTGGATGTTTTCCAATAAGAAAATAGAAAAGCATAACTTACAAATTGCACAGGCATGAGTAAATTGCATATGATTTCATTTATTTTTATGTCTGTCAAATCATAGTTTGTGCTTATACAAAAAGGTGCTTTTCTTTGTTATTATGTCAGTGTACGTTAAAGTGGTTTAGTCAGAAGACCCAGCTGCATTTATTCAGTAACCCATATTTGAATATGATTTATCTAATTTGTACCATTACTATATTTCTCTAAATGTGTGGCTTAATAACTATAACCCAAGAAGCATTTAATTTCTGCAGCAAATTGGTGGAAAAGACACAATTGCAGTCTTCTGTAAGCAGAACAAGTGTTACTGCTTCTGTTGGTCAACTAAAGTGTGTTTAAAATGCATACCCTCTAGTAATTTACTGCATTATGTTTGCTTAAATAGTGAGGCTTTTTCTGTGTAAAATTACTAAGCAAATCCAGTTACCAAATTCCTCCATCAAATCAGATACTACTGTGTATAGTAGCTTTTTTTTTCTTGTAGAGTTTCACTAAGAATGAGTGAAATAAGTATGCAGATACGTTAGATACATCCCACATCTGAGGGGAGGATCAAGACACCAGTACTGCCATCTTCTAGCTTGTGAACATTCTTGTCTCACATTTTCATTTATATTATACTTTCCTTCACCACCAAGAGCGCCTCCAGCTGGTCACTCAGGGAATTAGCCTTTTTGGTGCTGGAGTGTCCCCTTCTGGCTGGTATCTCACCCACTGTTACTATTATTCTCCACCACTCTAGGTCAGGGCCCATGTCTCTGCCAGACCATGATGCCCTCTTACCTGGGTACTACCCTTCTGCAGTTACCCACACTCTGGAGTCCTCCCGCTCTGGGGATCCCCCATACCCAATGCCCACCTTGCATCAGTGATCTGCCCCTGCAGTCTGAAATGGCCACTAATCATTGGTAAGGGGCTGTGGACCTGCTGCTTTTCCCTATTCTGATTGCCTCCCCACAGCCTTAGTCCTCTGCGGCCTTGCTTCAGGTCCTACAGCCTGAGAGCTTGCCTGGCCAGAGCTTCCCCAGCTCTGCCTGACTTTCCCCAGCCCTAAATCAGAAAACCTCTAGCTTCCCTAGCAACTAGGTCCCTCCTGCTACCCACCAGAGCAATAGTGTCTGAGTCCTCCCTGCCAGGAACCTGTTTTTATACTACCCTCAGCTGGGCCCTAATTGGCTCCTAACAGCTACAGCTGCTGGCTCCACAGTTCTAGATTTCCAGCCCTCTCCCTGGGCTGGGTTTTAACCCTGTAAGGTCCAGTGTGGGGCAGGCATCCCATCACACATGTCCTTCCTTAAGATTACCACCCTTGGGGGTATGAGACACCCTGTCACACATCCTCCCCCTGAAGTATCTCCCACGGGGGTGGGTGTATCCTAATGCCCCAGTATTTGACTCAGCTGGGCATGCAGGGCATCTTTCTTCTTCTGCAGGCTCTCCATCCTCTGGAGCAGCCTTCTCCCCTCTTCAAGGGTCTGGGTCCCCATAGTGGTCCTCTCCACTCTAATGAGGGTCTCTTTCCTAGTTTGGGTCTCCCCTGAAGCACAGCCTGCTCTCAGGCAGGTCCCCAGAATTTTCCTGGGTGCCTCTGTCTCAGCCACTCCCTTCAGGCTTTTGCCACCACCACTCCTTCCTTTGGAGTAGCCTTGTGCCTTACCTCCTTCTTGGCCTACCGCCCCTTTCCCTAGTGGAAGTGCCTTTTGATATGGCCCTCAGCATGGCAACAGAAGCACCTTTTATGCTTTCCCTTTGCCCAGGCCCTCCTCCATGCCAGTTGTGGCTTAACCCTTCCCTCAGGGCTAGCCAGGGTCCTGCAGGTCCCCCTGGTGCATTTCCTCTTCAGACTCCCAGGATCACCATAGGCCCAACTTGTTCGGGTCCCCCCGTTAACTTCATAGGGGGTGTTCTCCCATTGTCCAGACCCAACCCAGTAGAGGCACTCCCTTGCACCCAGAGGCGAAACAAATTCTAGCTCCAGGCATCAGCTCCCAGTTCTTGGTACCTGTTTTCCCCTGGAGTCCAGGTGCCAACCCCTGCAGCAGCAGCTCCCCTCCGCTGCTACCCAGGCCTTCCAAAAAATATTGATATTTATCTTCCACCCACGGTGTCTCAGATCTCTCCATATGGCCTGGTGGCCAGAGTTCTTAAAATAGTCCCCTTGGTTGCAGGGCACAGTTTAAAAATTAACTCTCTTAGGGTATGTCTACACTACCACCCTAGTTCGAACTAGGGTGGTAATGAAGGCAACCGGAGTTGCAAATGAAGCCCGGGATTTGAATTTCCCGGGCTTCATTTGCATAAAGCAGGGTGCCACCATTTTTAAATGTCCGCTAGTGCGGACTCCGTCCCGCACGGCTACACGCGGCACGGACTAGGTAGTTCGGACTAGGTAGTTTCACGAGGAGTAACGGTAGTTCGGACTAGGAAACCTAGTCCGAACTACCTAGTCCGTGCCGCGTGTAGCCGTGCGGGACGGAGTCCGCACTAGCGGACATTTAAAAATGGCGGCGCCCAGCTTTATGCAAATGAAGCCCGGGAAATTCAACTCCTGGGCTTCATTTGCAACTCCGGTTGCCTACATTACCACCCTAGTTCGAACTAGGGTGGTAGTGTAGACATACCCTTAGTTGTAGGCAGCATGGCCCAATGGTCCAAGTCTATGAAATAGCCCCCTTGTATCAGGGAGAGACCACACATGCCAACATTCTCCACCACATGTCATGGGGAAGACTCACCACCACGGCACCTCTTGCAGGTAGCACTGGGAATTAACTCACATCTGCTGACGGAACGCCTCCTTCTGGCTGGTGTTTCCCTGTGTCAGTTCCAGACCCCTGTCGCTCCTGGACTGCAGTGTCCAAGTGTCCTCTTAGGACACTGCCCACTCCATTGACTCTTGTCCCCCTTCTGAGGGGGGAGGGGTTGTTTATCAGTCTCTGTACTCTGGGGACCTCCCTCCCATGAAACACCTAGTTTCCCTGTACCCACCTTGCCTCAGTAACCTATTACCAGTCTTCATTTAGTCCCTTCCTCTGAGACAAACTGCAGTCTGAAATGGCCACTCATCATTGTCAAAGGGGTGTGGACATGCTGCCCTTTCCTATCCTGGCCGCTTTCTACAGCCCTAGTACTCTCAGGATTTGCCTCAGGCCCTGCAGCCTGGGGGTGAAGTCAGGCCAGAGCTCCTCAGCTCTGTCTTCCTTCTCCAGCACTTCTCCACCTCCAGGAAACCCCCTGCTTACCAAGCAGCCAGGTCCCTCCCCCTCTCCAGCCAGAGCAAGAGTAAGTCCTCCTCTCTCCTTCCAGGAGCCTTCCTTCATATAGCCCCAAGCTGGGCCCTAATTAGCAATAACTGCCCCCCTGCAGCCCTCACTCAGGGCTGGGTTTTCCCTTAAAGGGCAAGGGGCAGAGGCCCTGTGACACCCTGCTCTTGAGGCAATTTTTCTCCCAATAAAGTCAATGGAAGTTTTATCATTAATTTCAGTGACAGCAGCTTTTGGCCAGCTGTAGGCAGGGTTTCAGCAGTCACCTTATTAGAGTTAATGATCATGCACTTAGTATTATCAAGCATCCTAGATCCACACCATGTCCAACCCCTTACAGGCTGAGGCGGCAGAAATGTAGACCAAAAAAACAAACTGAAGCCTTATGTACGGTGAAACAAAGATTTAGCAGTAATCGTGTCTCAGGGCTAGCCAGGGCCCTAAGAGGGAAAACAATTAGTAAAAAAGCAAAACAAAGCAACAAGGGTAACAGCAGGAATAATAACCCAGGTTTAGAAAATATTTCTGTAAGGGAGTATGGTGAATCTTTAAGGTCAGAACATGAAACAAATGAAGGCTTAGGATATGGCAGACGCAGGAGTTGTGGTTCTGGGATAATAATTAGAGTCTGGGTGCTTCCAGGCAGCCATTTATTTAAGGGGTGGAATCAGGAGAGTAGGGCAAAGGTCTTCCAGCCAAGCAAGATGAGTCCAGGAAAAGGGAATGGCACATAACTTGCCTTTTCCCTTATGAAGGCAGAGATGGTAGCAGAGGTGGGATGACTGCTTGCTGACTTCTCTTAGCCTACAGAAGAACAAAACTAATAAAACCATGGCCAGCTGAGGGAAGCTAAGATGACAGATAACTGGAATTCACATAGCCCTAATTAGGAATGGGACACTCTTCTGCCAGGAAGAGAAATGTGAGCACTACTCTGAGGAGAAGGATTGGGAGCTTTCTCTCTCAGGCTAGGTCTACACTGCAGTTTTTTATGCGGAAGAGGATATGCAAATGGTGTGCTCATTTGCATATCTTCTTCCAATTCTTCTTGTGGAAGAGGTTTTGCCACTAAAAAGATCTATTTGTCAGAAAAACAAAACTTTTTTTCGCAAGATACCTTATTCCTCAAAAATTGAGATTTACAGGATCTTGCGAAAAAGGATTTTTTTTGACAAATGTCCCCATCTACATGGGGCTTTTTAGCAGAAAAACCTTTTCCACAAAAAGAATAGGAAGAATATATGCAAATGAGTGTTCCATATCCTCTTCTGCAAAAAAAAATGCAGTATAGACATAGCCTCAGAAAGGGAGTTCACCTGAAGTAGTACAGCCCCAAGAAGAAAGACTGTAGGACTGTTCTGCTGGGAAGGGAAGATTGTAGAGAACCAAAGAGGACAGTTTCTAAGATAAAATGATCTGTATCCAGCTAGTGTCAGGGTGGGGACAATCTTGATTTGGAATATTTTTGGACTTGGAGACTCCAGAAGTGGTGGGATTTTATTTAATGGTTTAGCCACTGCAGCATGTTATAATAAGTCTTTGCAGCTGCTGAAAAAAGCTGAGAAGGGGAAACTGAGGCAAGACTGCTGCAATGTTCCCCCAGCTCACCAAGGGTACGTCTAGACTATATGGCTCCATTGACGGAGCCATGTAAAATAGTTTACTCAGCATGGTCAAAGAAGCGGGGATTTAAATAATCCCCGCTTCATTAAAATAAAAATGGCTGCCTCTCTGTGCCAACAATCAGCTGATCCAGCACAGCGTAGCATTCAAGACGTGGCACGGTCAACAAGGGAAGCCTTTGTCGATTGCTCCGGTATGCCTCATGAAACGAGGTTTACCGGACTGGTTGACAGAGGCTTCCCTTGTTGACCACGCTGCATCTAGACTGCTGCTCTGTGCCGGATCATTGGCACAGGGTGGCAGCCATTTTCATTTTAATAAAGCAGGGATTATTTAAATATTATTTAAATCCCCGCTTCTTTGACTATGCCGAGTAAACTATTTTACATGGCTCCTTCGACGGAGCCATGTAGTCTAGACGTACCCCAAGAGTATTCTGGTGGTGGCAGACTTGTAACACTTTCTGAGTGGTCTCAGAATAAGTTAAAATAAATGCATTTAATAGTATGACTTTGAGACAAAAAATGTTCAGTGCATGTGTAAAATTTGTGGTTCTTTATGAAAGAGGCTCTACTTTCCTTTTTCAATTGTTGGCTTTGTGTCAGACTGGCCTTAGAAGCACATTCAGTCATGTTCCTTTAAGATTTCTTTTAGAATAGTTAGTGAACATGATGTGATTTTTGAGAGAAAGATATTTGTTTAGCCTTTCAGCAGATATGAAGCAGAACAGATACTTTTGTCTTTTTCCTTCATACATTGTCAATGATTAGGACACAGGGAGATACTAGATCACAGTAATACTCACTGTTGCATTAATTAGCATTCTTGTTCAGAGTCTTGTTGGGGAGGTTAAGAAATGAATGGACCTGGCAAATAAAGCTCCCTCTCACCAACCTAAAATAACCTACTGTCATGGAAGTGCGGTTTGTCAGCAGCGACAAAAGGGGAGCACAGACTGACCACCTCTCATGGTGTAGACCATTGGGCACTGCTGTTGATGAGTTTCTGGTTCTGGGTGCACAGTGCTCATGCTACCCACAGTGAACACCCATAGTGTACACAAAGAACAAGAAGAGAATATAATCCTGTTTTCAATATTACTCTGATTTTGTTTGTTTGTTCCCCTTGAGAAATTTTAAATTAATTTTAAGGCTTGAGACTGAGATTCTGAATTCTTGACAAAATGTTTTCCACTGCGTACATGCAGGTCTCGTAGAGGTTCAGAAACCTTTTCAAACCACCTCTGCTACTGGCACTCCTACTGTCTTTCCACAGGTGTAGAGCCATCAGGCAGCACTCTAATGGAATCTGGTGTGAGGAGTTTGGAGTCCTCTACCAAGCACAGGGATTCCATGAAGTGGAAATCTGAGGAGGACAAGTGCAAATAAAAGAAGAGGAAGAAGTACCAGCATAGACCCTCAAAAAAAGATCCACCTTGCCTCTGACTGTGGCACACCCTAGCTTTGTGCCCTGGATTAGGTGCACCCAGAACTCTTAGGGCATGTCTACATTGCAGGGAAAAAGTCAAATTAAGTACACAACTTCAGCTATGTCAATTGCATAGCTGAAGTCAAAATAGCTTAATACGGCTTTTGGCAGTGTCTACATAGCAGGATGTAGAAGGAAGAGAACTCTTCCTTCGACTTCCCTTACTCCTCATGAAATTAGGGTTACAGAATCAAAGTAAGAAGTCCTCCATCTAAATATTATTTTGAAAATAATGGCTTGCTATGTAGGCATACATTTTGTTATTTTGAAATAACATCAGTAATTCTGAAATAACGTTGTTGTGTAGATGAACCCTTAAAGAAAAAAAGGCCCCATTTATAGTAGTGGGAGCTTCCTGGGCCCTAAAACTTCACGTGGAAGTACTGTTAACAATGATGGTACTACCTTAGTGCAGAAAGGATTACTCTTTGACTGCTGGTCTCTATGTGTAGTCTACTGTTTATGTGTGTACATGTTCTCCATGCTCCCTGAGTCATGTGATGACATCTCCACTTCCTTCTTAGTACTACATGGCATTGGCCAGAAACTCCACTATTGCAAGTTCTACATTGATTTCTTGGCTCTTTAAATGTTTCAAAGTTTCTCTGGTGCCTTTTTTACATACTTTTTATGGTTAGCAAGATTTTACTAGTTTTAAAATTGTTAGCAGAGTTGTCTCATTAGATAGCTTCTCTATCTCAGGATTGCTCCTCCTCCCCTCCTCAACCCTGTTAGGGATATTGTCCCAGAATTCCAGGCTTCAAAAATACTGCATCCACTTCTCTTTAATTCTTGATCAGTGATGACCACCAGCATAATTTTTCCTGTTTCAGGAAAGCACACATCACAGTTAGTTGTAACATCTACCACTCTTTACCTAGCCATTCCCATGAGAGGAAAGAACTCTGGATTAGAAAACAGTTCATGGAGCAGGCCAGGAGGTCACAATTAGACCCCGATCAAGGAACCCCATCCATACATTAGCCTGAATAGACATGGAGTGCATCTCCATCAAAAGGTCCATTTCTGGACGGGGAATCCGAACCTACAGACCATTGCACCAGGGTGTTGTCAGGAAGGCAGAGAATGCTCACACACACATAAGAGCAGGTTTCTCTTTAAGTCTGCATTGAAGATATTTGATACAAGTCTGTCTAAATCAAGCAAATCAGCTCATTCAACTCCTAAACACTTAGGCTGTGTCTAGACTGGCCAGTATTTCTGGAAAATCAGCCGCTTTTCCGGAAAAACTTGCCAGCTGTCTACACTGGCCGCTTGAATTTCTGCAAAAGCACTGACTTCCTACTGTAAGAAATCCAGTGCTTTTTGTGGAAATACTATGCTGCTCCCGTTCGGGCAAAAGTCCCTTTTGTGCAAAACTTTGTTTTCTGCAAAAAAGCCCTGATCGTGAAAATGGTTATCGGGGCTTTTTTGTGGAAAAGCGCATCTACATTGGCCATGGATACTTTTCCGCAAAAAGTGCTTTTTCAGAAAAGCATCCGTGCCAATCTAGACACTCTGTTCCGAAAATGAGAGTTTCCAAGGAACTCCAGATCTCCCTAGAGGAATTCCAGAACTGTCACCACAAACTTCTGGGTATTCTACAAGTCACTAGATCTGGTTGAATAGCTGCAAATATCCAGTAAATTAAGCTACTGTGAATACCACCTCTGCCTGATCCCCACATACCTTTTAGGAGTCATTTGATACTCTGTTTCAATACCTGGTGTGCCATAAAAATAGGCAAGTATGTATTAAATATAAATTATTCTGGCAATGCAGTGACATTTCCTTCCCTACCTCCTCCAAAAAACCCATTTCCTTCTCCCTTAAAGGACTATTCTTATGAGGGGATTTAGAGGAAATAAGAGGAATCCCTCCTCTAACAAGGAACAATAGAGTACATGCATACCTCTTCAACGCCAAAAAAGTATTTTAGTCTACATACTTCCTAACTGTCAAGACAATAAGAGCTGGAGACCTATAATCAGTTTCTGCAATCTCAACCACTGTATTTGCATACTGAGAATTTTGGATGGTCACTCTGGCATCAATAATTCCATCCCTGGTTAAAAAAACCCTCATTTACAGCACTTGATATGAAGGAAACTTACTTTCACACAGATATTCACCTTACCCACAAGTGTTTTCTCACAGGAGAGATCAACAGGCACTGCTATTGAGCAGTTTCTGGTTTCAGGAATACAGACCATATGTATACTTACAATGAATACTCATAAGAACCACACAACTTGAAGAGATCTAGTTAATATTAGATAAATTTCCTTTCTTTTGTTTTCACTTTCCACATGTGCTAGTATCCATTCAATAATATTTTTCTCTTGGAAATACAAAGAGCCAAATATTTGTTTTACATATACATACATGTATGCACATGCACTTACGCACACGCACATGCACACATACATATACATATATGTTCTGCTTTGCGCTTTATTAGTTAAAATGCAATTTAAACCAGTTTTAATGTTTGCATATATTATATGTTTGTGTGGATGAAGCTAGATTCATTTTACATGTCTGCAAGTTTACCAGCATGAGGAAGGCCTCCACTTAGTGCTGAGCAATTATTTCTAATAAATTAGGTGTCCTGCACCAGAACCAGTATCAAAGAGCCACTGCATAAACAGCAGCCGTGGAGATATCATGCAAATGAATATGCTAATGAACATGTAGCTGGCAAAAATGTAGTTTGACACCGAGGTTATTCTTTTTCTCTCCATGTTTCTAACTACTAACTGTTGGTACTTTGAGGTAAAATCTCTAGTTTGTTCATTTTAAAAACTGGGATCACAAGCTTTTGAGATTGAGAGACTGCATCTCCAGGTGTTAATCTCACCTTTTCTTCAATTGTGCATATGATGAAAGAGCCTTGAAATTCCAAAAGCTTGTGAATTGCAGATTTGTGATTAGTTTAATATAATCCTTTATAATGATGTTTATTGTAGCATTTTCTGTATGAGATGGATGAGACAAGTTCTCAAATGCCAGCTATTGCTGACATTTAATCTGGTATAGGTCATAAAATACCAAGGCAAGAGAACCATTTTATAATTTATTTTTAATATTAATAATATAGAAATATTAAAATAAATTCATATTGCAGACAATACTGCCTTTTGCATTCTTTATAGTAACTGTAATGTCAGTGGAGTAAACTAGTTGATATAAATTACAGTTTTAAAAATGGAGAGTTATAAATGTATGCCTGGGAAGTGGAACTGATGAAAAGTAAGAAGTGTATGTGCACTGGGGACATGAGTTTAAATCTGCCTCTGTTAAATAAAAATTGGGAACATTTGTCCATATCAGAGTACCTGAAATAATTCACACAACTAACAGTGTTCTAAGGAAGGGAACAGGATACAATAAAGAACAGAAAGAACCATCAGGACTGAGGAACATAGGCAACACTATGTGGGAAAATATATATGCAGCTCTTATTTGCAATGATGCTGCCTGCTATCATTTCTAACTCTTCTCTTTCTTGAGCATCTGCTTCTCACTGTCTCTCTCACATTTTATACATATGTGAGTGTGAACCTATATTGGAAGACTTTTCCTTACCTGTGCATGGTAAAGTAGGCCACAGTGGTGAAATTTTCCACATTGCACCAGGGAGCTGGAGAAAGTGAGTGTATTGGGGGGATGACCAGTGGATTCTAGCACAGAACACATTCACAAAGACTAAAACACCCATTGGTGTTCCAGTACTCCCACACCCATCTTGAACTAACCAGCCACCAATGGATACATGGATTGGAACTCCCACTTGTTAGAGTGGCTTTTTCTTGGAGCTAAAATCCTTTCACCTGCCTTTGTTCAATTTATCAGGATTTTGCCCTATCTTATATTCAGGGTCTGATTTTCTAGTGAATCTCAACTTGGCCACTGATTTTGCATCTGGAGTGAGTTGCAGATATGAATATATACCTCCACATTTAGGGCATGTCTGCACTGCAGTGTTATTTCAAAGTAATGAATATTATTTTGAAATAACAAGGTGAACATCTACACAAAAGGCTTGTTATTTCAAAATAATTTCAAAATAACAGCTTCTTATTCCGTAGTAATAAACCCTCATTTCATAAGGAATAACACCTATTCCAAAATAGTTATTTTGAAATACAGTGATTGTGGAGAGTGCAGCTGTGGTTATTTTGAAATAATTGGCCTCCAGGACTTCTCCCAGATGCTCTGGTGGCCACTCTGTCCACACCCCTCAGACCTCTATAATTTTCCTTCCCCTGTGACCTTTAAAAATGCAGGCAGAAGGGGAACTGCTCATGGCAGAAGGAAGACCCTGACCACCCTGTGCACAGAGCAGCACCCATGACTGCTGCCATGAGTGATCCCAGGGCTCCCATCAAGACCTTCATGGCTGCAACCATGGCACCAGCTCTCAAGCCCCTGCCCAGGTGTGGAAGAGGGCCCCTTCCTGGTGTAGTGTGGAGATCTGGATCTCATTGAGGTCTGTGGAGAGGAGGCTAACCGCCACAGGAATACTTATGTGTACAGCCAGATGGCTGATAGCCTGGTCCAGAAGGGCCACGTGCACACCCATGAGCAGGTGTGCATAAAAATAAAAGAGCTTGGGCAGGCCTACACAAAGACCAGGGAATGGAGTTTCCTCTCCAGGGTGGCACCCCAGTTGTGCTGCTATTATGAACAGCTGCACCAAATCCTGGGAGTGGAGTCAGTCCCTTACCCTCGCTTGTTGTGGACTCTGGCCTGGAGACACCCAACCTCAGCCTCCCAGAGAGAAGGCACACAAATGAGAAGGAGGAGATGGAGCAGGAGGAGGAGGAAGAGAAAGATGAGGCCAGCATGGACACAATGCCTACCAGCCAGGATGTCATCCTCTCCCTGGAGCCAGTACCCCCCTCCTAGGATCTCACCCAGGATACGTTCGAAGCCAGGGAAGGTCCATCAGGTAATTTCCCTAGACACGTGAGGGAAGATGTGATGGGTGGCAAGGGGCTGCATGATCCTCGCTTAGCTGTCTCAGCCTGGGGATCGCACAGCAGCCCATGAATGTAGGTGCACATGGAGTGCCAGTCCAGATAGGGCTGGTTCGAGCCATTCCTGTGCCCCGGGCAACGGGTGCACAATGCATGCGTGGCTCCACCCCTGGGCACACGGCGCACCTTACAGCTGCAATCGGGCGTGTGGCCTGATGGCAGCTCTAAGGGTCACCGCGTGGTCCCCGGCCCCAGGCGTGTGGTGCCCCAGGCAGCTGCCCAGCTAGCCCCCCCTTAATCCGGCCCTGAGTCCAGAGAAGACAACTGCAATGAGGCAGCTGCTCAGAAACCTTGCGCACAGAGTTTCTAGAGAGGCCTGCATTACTCCCAACCCCGTGGTGGGACACCTTCCCATCACAAGCCAACACTAAGGAGGATGGAGTGATGAACACACACAGCAGCCCCGCACATGCTACACAGTCATGCATGAACTCCCGGGGCAGCATCCACTCCCAGGAAAGCATGGCGAAGTGGAGGACACTGAGCCCCTGCCTGGAAACCTGCTGGGAATAAAGATGTGGAGGAGACCCCAGCAGCACCCTCCATGGCAAGTGGTGTCTGTCAGTCACAAACTCATTCCCTTCCACCCTCCCTTTCTCTCCTCCGGCAGGCAGGGATAGAAGTCCTCTCTTTGTGGGATGCCGCCACTGCCAGAACAGGCATGTGCGTGGCACGGAGGGAAGGCAAGCTACCTTGTTTCCCCATCCCATCTGTAGGCTCCTGGCCTGGCCAACACCTTCTCTTGCCTGCTTGTCCCTGGGTTATGGGGATAGCGAGACTCCCCTGGGAAATCTCTGCCCCTGCAGGACGGTGCCTGCTGTCTAGGCTACAAAAGACCTTGCACAAAGCACATTGCCTTTGTCTGAACCGAGAGCTTTCAGTGTTGGCTCAGAGATGTCTACTAGCCTCCATGCACAGCATGTCCTGCACTGCCGTTCTCACTGTTCTGCACAGCTGGACCAGCTGCGAGAGGGACAAAAGCCACATCTCCTGTCCCAGCCTCCCAACCCTGCAAGACCCGCAGATGCTGGCAGCCCTGGGAAGACCTGGAGCAGGAACACCTTGCCTGCCTGTGTGCCCTGCAGTGGTCTCTTGAGTGTCAGGAGCAGAGGTTGGTTACTGACTTGGAGCTGCACCACTCCAGCTGGAAGGAGCTGTTGAAGTAGACCTGGAGCATGTGTGCAGCATATACCACCACCATCGACTGCCTGGTCACTGTCATTGAGCAGTCCAGCAACGATCCCCCTGCACCCGCTCCTTCTTAAGTCTCCCCCCATGCCCTTACCCGCACCTGCTCCTGCCCCTCGGCTTCTCCTCCTAACTCCCCCATTCCATTGCCGCCAAGGGCCTCACACATGAGGCAGTGGGACCACCAAAGGCAGGCACTAGTCCCAGCCCCATCCTTGAGATCCCTTCCCCCTTCCCAGCATCTTTCCCCAGTCCCTACCCAGTTAATATTTACCCCATTTAAAAAAAAACCAACAGTGTATTTTTTCAAAACAAAACATCAATTTATTGTATCTGCAGAGGAGGGAAAGGGGAGAGGAAGGTAGGAAAGGAGGGCAGGGGAAGAGAGGGGTTGGGGAAGGAAAGGCATAATGAGGCAATGCAATGGCACCTGGTCGGGAGGCCCAGGGAAGAGTGTCACAGCTGGCCTTGTCTGAAACTCTCCCTCAGGGTGCCCCGGATATGCATAGCCCCCAGTGGGCCTGCCAGATGGCAGTGGTGCACAGCTGCTCAAAAGCCCTGGCCAACTGCTTGGCCTCTGCCCCCCACCTTGGAAACTCCCCCCCTTGTTTTCACAAAGTTTGTACAGGACACAGCAGGAAGGATCAAGGTGGGCAGTCAGGACATTGTTCTACAAGAGGAACAAGGACCTGAAGAAAAGACCAGGATGGTGTGAAATTCATTGTAGTATGAGTCACTCCCAGGGTGGAAAAACTTGTGAAGTTAGGGTATGTCTACATTGCAAAGTTAGTTCGAACTAACAGACGTTAGTTCGAACTAAATTTCATAGGCGCTACACTAGCGCTCCGTTAGTTTGAATTTAATTCGAACTAACGGAGCGCTTAGTTCGAACTAGGAAAACCTCATTTTACGAGGATTAAGCCTAGTTCGAACTAGCTAGTTCCAATTAAGGGGTGTGTAGCCCCTTAATTCGAACTAGTGGGAGGCTAGCCCTCCCCAGGTTTCCCTGGTGGCCACTCTGGCCAACACCAGGGAAACTCTTCTGCCCCCCTCCCGGCCCCAGCCCCGCCCCCTTAAAGGGGCACGGGCTGGCTATGGTGCCCGTGCCAGGTGCAAGCCTGCCAGCACCCAGCCAGCAGACCCTGCACCTGGCACAGATCGAGCCACCCACCCAATGCCCTCCAGCCCTTCCCCTCTTCCCGGGACCAGGCTGCTGGCTCCCGGGAGCTTGCCCGGGACCTCAAGAGGTGGGCACCCGCCTGGGCTAGTGTGGACATCGTGGACCTTGTCCACGATCTCCGCACTAGGCACAGGAAAGTGGCTGTCTAGGGCAGGAGAGCTGCCAGCCTGGCCACTCAGGAGCAGGTGTGCAAGAGAATCAAGGGGGTCCAGTGAGACCCCTGACCCTGAGCCCTGAGCTTACAATGGCCGTCCTGCGTCAGACCAAAGGTCCATCTAGCCCAGTAGCCTGTCTGCCGACAGCGGCCAACCCTAGGGACTCTGGAGGGGATGAACCGAAGACAGTGACCAAGCCATTTGTCTCGTGCCATCCCTCTCCAGCCTTCCACAAACTTCGGGCAGGGACACCACTCCTACCCCCTGGCTAATACCCCCTGGCTAATACTCCATGGACCCAGCCTCCATGACTTCACCTCACTTCCCTTTAAACTCTGTTCTAGTCCTAGCCTTCACAGCCTCCTGCAGCAAGGAGTTCCACAGGTTGACTCTTTGCTTTGTGAAGAACAACTTTCTGTTACTACTTTGAAGCCTGTTACCCATTCCTTTCCTTTGGTGTCCTCTAGTCCTTCTTTATGGGAACTAATGAAGAACTTTTCTGTATGCACCCTCTCCACCTCACTCATGCTTTTAGAGACCTCTATCCTGTCCCCCTCCCTCTCCTCTTTTCTAAGCTGAAAAGTCCCAGTCTCTTTAGCCTCTCTTCATATGGGACCTGTTCCCAACCCCTGATCATTTTAGTTGCCCTCCCCTCTCCCAGCCTCTCTCTTCCCCTCTCCCACCTCCTTTTCCCAGTCTCCCCCAGTTTTGTTCAATAAAGACACATTATCTTTATTTTGTACATCAAGAAGAGGGGCTAGGGAAGGGTAAGTGGAAGGAGGTGAGGGAGGAATGGGGTACGAGCCCCCGATGGGGAGGACTGGGCTGGCTCTGCGGGCTTCTGGGGGTGGAAGCTCTCCTGCAACCCCCCAGTTGCCTCCTCTCCCCAGATGGCAGCCTGTGGCAAGAGCAGCCGGGCTGATGGCCAAGTGGTGTGATGTGCCCAGTGTGGGTAGTCCGGGCAATCCAAGCCAGGACTGCTTTGCAAGCGGGGCACCCCTGAGAACTGTCTGTCCGGGGTGGGGGTCGGGACCCTTTAAGCACAGCCCTCGGCTAGCCTGAGACAGCATCTCCACGCTCTAAGTCCTCCTCTGATGCCCTGCCGGCACTGCTTCCGGCCATCCTTAAGCCCGGTTCAGGATCCACTTAATGTGGACATGCTAGTTCGAATTAGCAAAACGCTAATTCGAACTAGTTTTTTAGTCTGGATCCGTTAGTTCGAATTAGCTTAGTTCGAATTAACTAATTCGAACTAAGTTAGTTCGAATTAACGTTGTAGTGTAGACATACCCTTAGAGAGAACACCTAGGAGGAGAGAAAGATTTTTTGTTTATGTTAACCTGGGACTGTTTTTGAAGGTGATGATACTTTTGGGATTTTGAGGAAAGGGGATTGAATTTTTAAGTGACCTGCCTGGAGAGAGAGGACAGAAAAGAGGAAAGAAATAGGGAGAATTCCAAGTAACCCCAGAACCAGACACCAGACTATGCTGACTAATTATTTGCTTCTGTGTCTGTGACACTTGGTCAGGGGCTAGAACCCCTTACCACTCATTTAGGGTTTTTTTTCGGGACATGAATAAATACAGTTAATATATGGCTGTATACATTTGTGATGGATGCTGGAATTGAGATTTCTCTTGAAACATTTCAGATCAAACTATAACAACATGAATCTAGGCAAACTGGTTGGAATAAAATAAATATCTTCCCAGCACATATCCAAAGCTCCAACTGAATGATTCAGAATGGAACCATTCCAGGATTTCAATCCTGGGGCCTTGGGCAGACAGATAGTAGGCAGTTAGGATTAAGTCCTGGTAGGAGACTGGAGGGGATTCCCTTAAGCACAAACTTGTGCTGAGAATGAATGTACAAAATAGAAAAAAAGGACAAATGGAAGAAGAAATGGGCACCAAAGTTGCTCTGTCTTAAGACACAGGCAGGTGAGAAGGAACTGGAGTGGCAGTGAGTTTGTTCCTCGTAGAGTGTGCAGTTATGGACCTGTAGACACTGGTAATCTAAATCTTGACATTAGAGTCCCAGGAGATATATTTTGGCAGAGATAAACAATGATCTGTGGGCCTGAGTTGAGTGCGCACAGAAATGTTCACATTGTGTGATGGCGCACCATTAGGATATATACTCAGAGAGGAAAACCATTTCCCAACCACCCCTAACTGGTCTTGTCTGGGCTCACAGGCTAAATAGCTGCCACACTTCCTCTTTGAATATGGTATCTGGGGAAACTGTGTTGCTAGAAATGCTCTCATTTGGGTCAGATAGAGAACCCCTAGTACTTTTTCTAGGAAATGGGGTGTTAGCCCTGTTCTCTGATCCAAATTCCAGATCAAGTAATTACATGCTACAAATCTAAACTCCTGCTGTTACTTCATCAGGAAATGGTATTTTTTTTACTTCCTATCCTAGTCTTGTTTTCTGTGCTCTTTAATGCTCCCTTATACTGCAGAGGAGACGACATTTCCTTGAGGGGAAAAGTGATCATTATATACCTTATAAGAACACGGCCACATTATGAAAGGGGCTTTTGGAGCTGCAGCCTAGTGCCCCAGGTCTAATGGGAGCCCCCTTAGCCCAGGGTAAAAGCCCTGCTTGCTGTGGCTCTGCCTGGTGTTAGTAGGGGGTAAGCAGTTCCATGTGCTGCCACCTCACCTCCCCCTCTCTCCCACTGGACTCATGTGCATCACTGCTAGTCGTGCTTGCCTACAGATTCCACCCCTGCCTCCCTGCCAGGAGTGGTGGACAGCGGTGCCTGCAAGCACAGGATCATGGAGTCACCTATTGCCCCCTGGTAGCTATGCTAGACAAGTGCTCCAGTGTCCCGATCCCTCCCACACCCAACTTCCATACCGGCCCTGTGCTCCTCACGTCCTGACCCCGCATCTCCACCGTGCTCCCTGGCAGCCCCCTCCCACACACTGAACCCCTAATTTTTTGGCCCCACTCCTCAGCCTGGGGAACCCTACAAAATCTACTAGCCCCAGCTCCCTAGAAGAATTAGTCCAGCCCTGTCTAAGAGGGCTGGAAGGTATAAGATAATGAATATTTGTAAAGTGCTTTTATAGTTTTACAAAAGTGCAAAGTAGCTTTTTGGTTTTTCTTTCCTTTTTGCTGCCTGCATTCCAGCTGTGACTTGAAGCCACACAAGAAAGTCATAATCTTATAGTATTTGTAGCATGGCAAGATTGTATCAGAAGAAAAAAATACTCTTCTCTAAAAAAAAATTTAGGCCAGTTTTTTTTAACAAAATACATTTACCTATATCTAATCAGTGCTTTTTCTGAAGTTCAACCACTGACCTCAGGGCCAAAAGCTGCACATCCCATTGCTAATCCCTTGTGCCTTCCATTCCCTGAACACTTTTTTATAGGATATTTTTATTGTTTGTTTGGGTTTTTTTTTCTTTGTAAAGCTATCTCAGCAGCAAAATACAATCATTTAAGGGTCTTTTTAGTGTTTGTTGAATGAAAGATAAGAATTTGGTTAGTTGCTATAGATCATTTTTATTAATTTAATGGGGCTTGAATGAATTAGAGATTCTACATTTTATATTTAGTTGTGATGTTTATTCTAAAATGGAATAAATATCAAGAGATGCAATTCAACACGATACTAGGATGCCTATATAATCCTGTAGCATAGCAGCATTATGTCTCTTCAACATAATTCTAATGTCTCAAAAAAGCATTAATAAGTAACAACTTAGGGTCTTCTTTTATCTTCTCTTCCACAATCTTTACTATGGATATGCTTTAGTGCAGAGGGGTGGTGCAAAGGAGAAGCCTTTTATAACTTGTTCTGGTGATCTTTGATGCTGTATAAGTGTAAAGTTTGAGGGCCATTTTTTGATTGCTGAGGTGACTGAGCTACTGAGCAATCATAAAAGAATATGGAGAGCCAATGGTGGCAAAGTTGAAGGGGTTTGATACATTTCTATTACTGCAGTACTGAAAGGCCCCCAATAAATCAGAAGCCGCATCTGTTTCTCTACCCTGCTAAAACACCAGTCAAAATGCAGAATCGAGGCTCCACTTCATTTTTCTTGTAAAGTTGAACATGTACCTAACATTTTGCAAGTAGAGACATTCTAGAAATAAAAGAATATTAAAACTAATTATTCTCCAATACCCAAAATTACTTTAACTCTAAATTAAATTTTCTATGACTCATAATTGGGTTCTTTCCACATGGAAAAAGAAGAAATGTTTTATATAAAAACCTTAATACACGAAGTATATTCTTATACAACACATATTGGAACACAAGTATGATGAAAGTTCAATGACACAAAACCCTGCTGTTTATCAGCTTTACATGCTGATTCTTGTGTAGGAGTTTGAATAAAATTTCCATTAAGTTTCTGAAAAGCTAAAGTGAGCTTTTGAAAGATGCTAATGTGTATTTTTGTTTAGACAACTATTGTACTAACTCATATGTCAACAATTTCAAGTTTCAAGGACTGTTAAAAATATCCTATGATAACAGACAAATTACTGTTACTGTTCCGGGAGGTGCTAGCTATGAAAACATAATTTTAATTTTTATGTCCCAAAATTGTTGTATTCTAGTCCATTAACTTCATCTCTTTTATGAAATAATATCTTTAGTTTAGTCTGGCTATTTGACCCACAGAAGTGAGCAATGTTTGAAAAGGGGGAGTATATTAATGCTCATAATGATAGATTTAAGTATGTTATCTGACATCACCCTATTTATGTAAAAGGGAACATCAAAAACACAACCCCTGTTTTTAAAATAGCCTCAATGCCTTTTTGGGTTACTTAGCTCCGAAATGTTCACAGTCCATTAAACAAATGGCTAGAAAGGTCAGGTTTGTTTCCATTTCAAGTGGAAGTGAAACATTAAGGCCCATTAAATACTGTATTTTCCCAGAGCATCACAATTATGGACACACCTGTGCCAAATAATGTTGTATGGATCTACTCTGAAAATTCAGTATTTAATAGCCTTCAAAATTTCTCCATTCCTACTGTATTGGGTGATCTAGAGAAGCATATTGGGCTGGATACAAAATATAAAAACACACTAGTTCAAACCTCTGGATCTGATTTATTTATTTATATTCAGTATTTTCTGACTTGTGCAAATTTTAACAGTGTTTAAAATATGGTAAGTATGCTAGAAAACTACTTACATACCTTCAGCAAACACATAAATATTGAGAGGGAAAAGATTAGAGACAGAAAAGGGTGAAAAGAAGTGACACATTCACATACATCCCCTTACATATGAAAATATCATAGTTTTTGGTATCACAAAGAGAAGACAACATTCCATTGCAAAATGAAGACATTTACTACTCAATCTTCATCATATTCCACTGTAAGTAGCATTTATAGCTCACCTCAGTCTTAAAGAGTTAAAACTGAGAAAATGCTTGAGTAGTTCTGACAAGTCACTAATACAAATGAAAAAAACAACCCAACAATCAGAAAATCAAACACAAGCTAGCTGGTCCACCCTTATGGGCTGACAAACTGAAGAAGAAAACCATTCAAATGACGGACCGTTCTATCCGTAGGATATATAACAATCCTCCCCCATTGATGAGGTGGAAGCATCCTCACCATTGTTTACAGATGACCTATGACCAAAAAGAAAGGGGGAGAAAAAGATAGAGTGCTGGTAGTGGGCGTCTTACACTGAACCAGATTAACTGTATCATACAATGTTTTATACTGTGGGGTACATCAGAAAATAACATATTGCTTTATACCCCCTACCTTAGTATCATCAAAGTCTTTTATAATGGAATTGTTCTGTGTTGTTCACAGTGCTTCTCTCCAGTTAGTTAGATTCAAGTTTTATGCTTAATGTTAGGTTTTCATGGTTTGAATAGACAACTTTTGCCTTGCTTGAATTTTGAGAATCCACATTCATTGTGGTTTTGGAAATATAACTGCTCCATAAGTTAGATCTTTGTTCTTCTTGGCTGGCTGGAGGAGAGTGGGGAAATGTTGGGTCCCCAGTTGTGGAGAGTCAGAAGCTCAATCTAGTGGTGAGATGGCTGTCTGTTGTTCTTAAGGAAGGGATATTGTGATCCTTACTTGAATTCATGGTTTGTATCATATTCCTAATTTCTCATGTAAAGGTAATAGAGAAAGTTGCAGCTGGTAATTTCTGGAATTCTCAGACTTCTTGGATCCAGTCAGTAGCAAATTAGACCTGAATGTGAGATAGTAGATCTCATTGCTTCTAGCTCTTAGCGATGAATGAAAATAAAGCACCATATTCCCCACGTGAGGACAGCAGGAGGATGGTTTTTTCTCTACTTCTTTAGTCCTGGGCTAGCTGGGAACTAAAAAGGCCCCAAGAATAACTTAGAATGGGTCAAACATGGCACATGCATGCCAATTTTGGCACCCTCCATCTCCATTCCAAGATGCCACTCCACATCACTTCTCTGTTGCTCCAAATGAGATCAGAAATATCATTTTTCACTTTAATGTCTTATAACTAATGACAATCAGTTATGCATTCCAGCACTTTCTCCCTGACATTGCTGACTACCCAATCAGAGTAACGTTAGACAACAAGACAGCAATGTATTAACACTGCACAGCAGGAGCACTGCTATGGAAAGCAGCTAATCAGAGCCCAGCAGTCACCAGAATCTCAAGGCAGATGTGGGTCACTAGCCGTCTGGAGCTTAAGGGGAGAGTTCTCTCTTGGGAATAGGCTGCAACCCTGAAACATCAAGGACAGCTCAGAGCAGGCAGAAACCCTGGGAAGAAGAGGAATTCTGGGCAGGCTTCAGAGACTGAGGGAACGGTGGCCATTGGGAAGATAACAGTAGTACAGGCACAGAAGGAGACTGACAATTGACTTCAGTTACTACTGGGGAAGTCGCTAATCTATGGAGAAGCTAAACCTTCCTGGTAAGGAGGGTGGAGATAGGGACAATGATACAGCCAGAGGGCTGAAAATGAAAGATGGTTGCTTTTCTGTAAGTGAGAGAGGAGCCATAGACAGGAGCAGTACCAGATTCCCAAGTGCAACCCACAGACAGTGCCGACAGTGTCCATTTGCTAAGTACATTGGACAAACATCTCAGACACTTTGCCAAAGAATCAATGCCCACAAAACAGATATCAGACAGTATCACAAAGAAAAAACAATTTCTTGCCATTTCAACCAGAAAGGGAATTGTCTCAACGACTTGACTACCTGCATTCTGCTTCAAAGACATTTTAACACAAGACTTCAAAGAGAAACCTCTGAACTGTCATTCATGCTTAAATTTGACACTTTATGACTGGGCCTCAACAAAGATGCTAATTATCTTACCCATTACAAAGATAGCTTCCCCAATTATCACATCTAATATCAATAGCTCACAGACATTAACCTCCCCCCCCCATCCCTCTCTGTTCTGAAATTTGATTTGTCCTTTTTATATGTGTTCACTTTTTTTGAATGTATCACTTTGGTATATATGGTTATGCCCAGGGCTCGCTGTCCGGCAATCTGCGCATGCGCAGATTGCCCGAACCCGGATCTTCCGGGTTGCAATCTACTCTCCATGAGCGAGTAGATTGCATTATTTGTCGAGCCCTGGTCATGCCAATTTTCTTCCACAATTTGATCTGAGGAAGTGGGTCTGGCCTACAAAAGCTCATCACCTAATAAACCATCTTGTTAGTCTATAAAGTGCTGCATAGTCATGTCTTTTGTTTCAGACAGAGTGGTGTCAGCCTTGAGCTAATCCCTGAAGTAAAAGAAGGAGGTTCTGGTCTACCAGCAAGTGGTGCACCCTCTACCAGCCTCCAAGTGGTGCACCCTCTACCTGTGCCAGAATTACTAAACAGGAACAATCTAGATGGACCATGAGTAGGCTCTCACTTCACAGCATCTACCAAACATGGTGCCTCTCCATAGTGTATCTCTTTGCAAACCTAACAAATGGAACATGCTAATTCTTCTGCTTCAAGGGAGTATGCAGCTGCAGTTCTCTAGGAGATACCCAACTAATCCTCTGATCCCATCTTCTTTTTGGCTGTCTACGACATCATTAAACCCTAGAATTTACTCCAATTGAGTCAGGGGCAAATGATGGCCATTTTAATGGCACTTTTATGGTTGAGACAAGAACAATATTTGGCTCTGCTTAGTCTATCTGTGGTAATGCTCTAACGCCTACATTCAAATCTGACACAGAACTTAGGTACTAGGAATGTCCCAATATTTGACTCTTGAATTTAGTATTAGTCTGCTCAGCCGAACTGTAGTTTGCATTTTGTAGTAGGAAGCCCTCTATATGTAAAACTTACCTGCATACTTGGAAGGCCATTCAGTATCTCATGTGTTGGCTATGTGTTTTTCACCATTTCTTAGTCACAACATTTGTCATGGGACCTACCACTTCCTACAAAATTGTGCTCTAGAACCTAAATTTTCTTGACAAAGTTTTTCTAATTTTCAGGGCTTTATAGGAAGACTTAAAAACATGAGTAAAGGGTACATCTGTACAGTACCATCTGCCTGAATCTGCAGATAGCATGAAACAGTAATTCCCAGAGAGTAAACTATTATTATTGTTATTATTTCTATGCACAGTGCCTAAGTAACCTAACAATGAACTATGACCATTGTCCTAAGAACTGTATAAATACAGAAAAAGAAAGTTCCCAAAAGAGTTTATGATGTACAGGCAGTCCCCGGGTTACGTACAAGATAGGGACTGTAGGTTTGTTCTTAAGTTGAATCTGTATGTAAGTCGGAACTGGAATCAGCCGCTGCTGAAACTGATCAGTTTCAACCATGGCTGAATCTGGATGCCAGTTCTGACTTACATACAGATTCAACTTAAGAAACCCAGGCATCCCCAAGTCAGCTGCTGCTGAAACTGATCAGCGGCTGATTCCAGGAAGCCTGGGGCAAAGCAACTCGGGCTTCCTGTAATCAGCCACTGGTCAGTTTCAGCAGTGGCTGACTTGGAGATGCCTGGGGCAGAGCAGCTGGGGTGCTGCTGGGTTGCTCCAGTAGCGCGGCTCCTCGGCGCTACTGGAGCAACCCAGTAGCACCCCAGCTGCTCTGCCCCAGGCATCCTGATTCAGCCGCTGCTGAAATTGACCAGCAGCAGCTGAATCAGGACGCCTGGGGCAGAGCAGCTGGGGTGCTGCCGGGTTGGTCCGGAGCGGCTCTGTGGGACCAACCCGGCAGCCCCCAGCTGCTCTACCCCAAGGGTAGGCAAGAAAAGCCTGGTCTGCTGGGGGGGGGGGCACTAGCTGCACCCCCCCCCCAGCAGACCAGGGAGATGGGGGTGGTGGGACCGCCCAAGTCCTCCACGGCTTTGCTCCGTCTCCCTGGTCTGCTGACCTGGGAGACACGGAGCAAAGCCGCAGAGCACGTGGGCAGCAGGACAGTCCAGGTGTGCCACGGCTGTCCCAATGCTGGCATGCTCCGAGGCTTTGCTCCCCATCTCCCTGGTCTGTTGGTCAGACCAGGGAGACAGGGAGCAAAGCTTTGGAGCACGCCCGCAGCGGGACAGCCCAAGCGCGCCTGGGCTGTCCCGCTGTGGGCATGCTCTGCGGCTTTGTTCCTGTCCCCCTGGTCTGCTGGGGGGGTCCAGCAAAGCCACTGGACCCCCCCCAGCAGACCAGGGGGACAGGAGCAAAGCCACCCAGGCGGCGGGGGTCCCGCTGCCTGGGCGGCTTTGCTCCCGGGCAAACGAGCAAAGCCGCCCAGGCGGCGGCTTTGCTCGGGTGTCCCTGGTCTGCTGGGGGGGTCCAGCGGCTTTGCTGGACCCCCTCCCCAGCAGACCAGGGAGACCGGGAAAAGCTTTTCTCGCCCCGGAGGACACGGGTGGCGACCCGCCGCCCGTGAGCTCCGGGGCGAAAAAAGCCCCGTTCGTAAGTGCGGATCCGATGTAAGTCGGATCCGCGTAAGTCGGAGACTGCCTGTAAATATAATACAAATGCAGCTGCCACACAATTTCCAGTCAGCTGCATCAGAGTGCCTCAGAGATCAGATACCTTTACTAAGAAATTATATCCAGCTTTCTACAATGTTCTGAAGCCTTTGCTTAAGTTACTTGAGTTAATGGTCTCAATTTAGTTATTGGGGTGTAGATACATAAGTGCATTATCTGTTTTTGGAAACTTTGTAGGAACCCTTAACTGACAAAGAATTGAATAGGGTTTGGAGAATACTAAGCTCCCATTCACTTCATAGAGGTCATTTCTTTTGGTGAGAGTGTGAGAATGTGGGTGGGGCTACTTACACAGCTACCACCCATCATCTCCTTGCTTTATGGATAAATAAAGGTCTTTATTTTCCAGGACTGTCAATCTATCGCCTTACATGTACTCTAAGTTAATTTAAAATGAAATTGTTGAAATCTAACTGTCATTTGGATCATGTGGAAAACATTATTGGACATTGTATTTCAGCTTTCTAAAATGACCCATCAGTCTGACTACTGGAGCTTCACGGCTTTCTATATCTAAATGGGATAATTTGGCTTCTGCCAGAATATTTTTAACTGGACTGATTTTGTGTCACTTTAAACAAAAGGCACAAAGTGGCAGGAAAAAATGTTCATAAATACAAACTATGGAGCTGTAATATTGTTACTACAGTCCTTTAGGGTACAAATATGTACAAATAAACAATATATATGTTTCTTAAGTTAAACTAAACTGGTCAATTTTTGTCAAGCATACTTTGAAAAATAATTAAACTTAGAACTAAATTCACAAAATCACACAGGTGCCAAAGTCCAACATTTCATTGACATGACTTATTTGGCATCACTTATACTTTTGGGGATACATTTCATGCTTCTAGCAATGAATGAAAATAAAGCACCATATCCTCATGTGAGGACAGCAGGAGGATGGCTTTTTCTCTACTACTTCAGTCCTGGGCTAGCTGGGAACTAAAAAGGCCCCAAAAATGACTTAGAATGGCTCGAATGTGGCACATGCTTCCCAATTTTGGCACCCTCTGTCTCTATTCAAAGATTGCACCCCACACCACTTCTCTGTTGCTCCAACTGAGATCAGAAATATTTTTTCAACTTCAGTGTCTTATAACTGATGACAATTATGCATCCCAGCACTTTCTCGCTGACATTGCTGGCTACCCAGTCAGAGTAATGTTAGACAACAAGGCAGCAAATTTAATGACTGGAGTATTGATGTGGAAAGGCAAGTTTGTTCAGGAAGACAGGTAGGTGAGACAGGGAAAATATTATGGTAGGAGGAGGAATTAAGAACATAAGAATGGGCATACTAGGTCAAGGACCATCTAGCGCAATATCCCATCTTCTGACTGTGACTAATTCCAAGTGTCCCAGAGAGAATGAATAGAACAGCTGATAGAATGAATAGAATGAATAGATCAAGTGATCCCTCCCCAATCATCCATTCCCAGCCAGAGGCAAGGGACAGCATTTCTGCCTATCCAGGCTAATAACCACTGGATTTTATTGAATATCCTCCAATAATTTATTAGTTCTCTTTTGAACCCTGTTAAAGTCTTGGTCTTCACAACATCCTCTGGCAAGGAATTCCACAGAACGACTGTGTTGCATGAAAAAATATTTCCTTTTGTTTGTTTTAAACCTGCTACTTATTAATTTCATTTGGTGACCCCTAGTTATTATGTTATTGTAACAAGTAAATAACTTTTCTTTATTTACTTACTCCATACCTATCATGATTTTATAGACCTGCTAAATTGGGGGAACCAATCCCTGCAACAAACCTCAGTGCCAAACTTTGTCCACATATCTACACCAGCGACACCATCACAGGACCTAACCAGATCAGCCACACTATCACGGTTTCATTCACCTGCACATCTACCAATGTAATATACGCCATCATGTGCCAGCAATGCCCCTCTGCTGTATACATCGGCCAAACTGGACAGCCTCTACATAAAAGGATAAATGGACACAAATCAGATATCAGGAACGGTAATATACAAAAACCTATAGGAGAACACTTCAATCTCCCTGGACACACACGAGCAGATTTAAAGGTAGCCATCCTGCAACAAAAAAACCTTCAAGAACAGACTTCAAAGAG
The DNA here is from genome assembly GCF_052426305.1 of Pelodiscus sinensis. Taxonomy (NCBI): domain Eukaryota; kingdom Metazoa; phylum Chordata; order Testudines; family Trionychidae; genus Pelodiscus; species Pelodiscus sinensis. The sequence goes on along the minus strand of NC_143058.1, from coordinate 22,695,896 downwards.
AAGCTGCTGAGCTACAGTTCATCTGCAAATTTGATTTGAAAACTATCAGTTTAGGATTAAACAAAGACTGTGAATGGCTAGCCAACTACAAAAGCAGTTTCTCCTCTCTTGGTGTTCACACCTCCACGTCAGCTGCTAGAAGTGGGTCTCATCCTCCCTGACTGAATTGACCTCGTTATCTATAGCCTTATTCTTGATTGGCATTCTTTTCTTATGCCTGTATATTTATACCTGCTTCTGGAATTTCCACTACAGGCATCTGATGAAGTGGTTCTTTGCCCACGAAAGTTTATGCTCCAATACATCTGTTAGTCTATAAGGCTATGTCTAGACTGCAGGCTTCTTTCGAAAGAGAAATCCGCTTTTTCGAAAGAGAGCACCCAGCGAGTCTGGATGCTCTCTTTCGAAGACGGCCTCTTTACATTGAAGAACGCCTTCTTTCAAAAGAGGAACTTTCGAAAGAAGGCGTTCTTCCTCGTAAATTGAGGTTTACCGCCATCGAACGAAAAGCCGTGTTCTTTCGAAATAATTTCGAAAGAACGCGGCTTGAGTCTGGACGCAGGGGAAGTTTTTTCGGGAAAAGGCTACTTTTCCCGAAAAAACCCCTGAGTCTGGACACGGCCTAAGGTGCCACAGTAGTCCTCGTTGCTTTTTCAGATTCAGACTAATATGGCTACCTCTCTTATTTTTTTAAGTTTCACATATTTCCTTTTTGAACTGTTGCAACAACTGCTGATACTTTTGCTTCACTATCGAGTGTAAAAATGTAATGAATAATTCATAAACAGAAGTTATGTCTTTCTTGTGATACAACTTGTAGTATGCAAGCTGGTGACCCAGAGCCACAAGAATATCCTCACCACTCTGTATTCTAAATTCCATTATTAAATTATATTTATTAAATGGGGATCAAAATATAATTATTCAATAGACGTATCAGCCAGTTCTGAAACACATCATTCACATTTTTAATCATAAAAGGCTTTCATCAGACTTATGTGCTTTGTTTGTTAGTTTTGGGGGTTTATCTAAAACCCTTCATTTAACTTTCAGCAAACACTTGTTCCTTATATCCTCTTCTGAAATTATTAAAGAGAAGCAAGAATTTTAAATACACTGGATTATTAAACTCACTAAATATAAATCTGAATTAATGTAACTTAAATATAACCTGAGTCATGAGGGATAAACCATTTCCAGTTCTACATTGTGCTGGATTTGAATTCAAACTTCTGATATTTCAAATCTATCAGGAGATTGCCCATTTATCTTTCAATTAATCCAGAGGAACAGTATATGTAAACACCTTAAATTTACATTAAAATCTATGTGTGTTTGTGCTTCTAAATTTAACACTTGGAAAGTAGTAGCTGGAAAACATTAATTAATTATTTTTATAAGATGATTCAGTTTGGTATCTGCTGCCATATTCCTCAAAGATGACCTTGATATCCATGCCATTGTTACCTTCATTGTCGACCATGGAAATTTGCTATATATACCACAATAGGATACTCAAAATCTTCTACTAGTATATCATTCACGTTCCCATGTTCTTAGTAATATTAGAGTACTTAATTATTTCAGTTCATCATCAGCTGCACGCACTTCCTATTTGCCTCTAGATGCAACTCATATAGTTTGTTAAATGTACTCTACAAAATGCTGTTGTATATGAGGGGAAGATATTTGAGAGACTGCTTCGATCTTCTTTGTATAGTCATCAAACATGAAAACAAGGAGGGTGCTTGTTTTGAAAGCCCTTAACTCAGAATTCATAGTACTTCCTGGTCTGTGGGAACCAGGATTTGTTGTCCTTTGGGGAAAGGGTAATAATTATGACCATGTTTTAGTAAGGAGTACTTTCAGTAAAAGTGCTGGACAGTAAACAAAAATTCAGATCCCATAACCTGTCCATGACTTGTACTATGCTCCTGATTAAAGCCTGGGAATGCCTTGGGTGCTCTTGGGAAAGGTTCAGGGAAGTCTCTGGGGGGGCTTCTGCACCAGTGGTGCAGGAAGTGACTGAACGTGCTTGGGGAAGCTCTCCACACTGCCTCTGCCTTTCCAATTGGCTAGGAACCACAACCCATGGGAGCTGCAGAGGTGGTGCCTCAGGTTACAGGCAATGCATGGAGTTAGGAGCTGAGGAAATTATGGAGAGACATATTGCCACTTGTAGAGAACTCCCCGAGATAAGCACTGTCCAGAGCCCTCACTCTCTCCTATCCCCAACCCCTAGACCTGACTTTCCCACCCTAACTTCTCCTGCTGCTGCTTGGAGAGGAAAAATGTCATGGCCCGAGACTATCACAATAGTATCCAGTGCTATGGGCCCAGAGTCTTCCTGAGCAGGTTGAGCAGCTGTGGAACCAGCTCCATCAGCTGCTGCACAGACTCCGTGACTTCTGTGACCTCTATGGCAAATTTGCAGCCTTAGTAATAATGGGTGTCAGTCTGTACTTTTGTTTTGTGGGGAAAATTTTTATTTTATTTGACTTTTTTAATTAAAAGGGTGTTAATTGCCTGACGTGAGTGTATTTGTCAGAAACATAAGGGTATGTCTACACTACAGCGCTAATTCAAACTAACTTAATTTGAATTAGTTAATTCAAACTAAGCTAATTCGAACTAGTGCATCTAGACTAAAAAATTAGTTCGAATTAGCATTTTGCTAATTCGAACTAGCATGTACACACTGAGTGGACCCTGAACTGAGGTTAAGGAGGGCTGGAAGCAGTGCCAGCAGGGCATCAGATTAGGACTTAGACTGTGGAGCTGCTGTCTCAGGCTAGCCGAGGGCTGTGCTTAAAGGGACCCGACCCCCACCCCAGACAGACAGTTCTCAGGGTTCCCCGCTTGCTTGTCTACCTCGATGAGGGACAGCAAAGCAGTCCTGGCTTGGAGTGCCCTGAGTCCCCACACTCGGCACTTCACAGCACTCGGCCATCAGCCCGGCTGCACTTGCCACAGGCTACCATCTGGGGAGGGTCAATCGGGAGGCTTCAGGAGAGTTTCCATCCCGAGGAGCCTGCAGAGCTACCCCAGTCCTCCCAATCGTGGGCTCGTACCCCATTCCTCCCTCACATCCTTCCACTTACCCCTCCCTAGCCCCCCTTCCTGATGTACAAAATAAAGGACACGTGTGTTCAAAAATAGAAACTCTCTTTATTGAACAAAACTAGGGGAGACTGGGAAAAGGAGGTGGGAGAGAGGAAGAGAGAGGGTGGGAGAGGGGAGGGCAACTACAATATCAGGGGTTTGGAACAGGTCCCATATGAAGTGAGGCTAAAGAGACTGGGACTTTTCAGCTTAGAAAAGAGGAGACTGAGGGGGGATATGATAGAGGTCTATAAAAGCATGAGTGGTGTGGAGAGGGTGCATAAAGAAAAGTTCTTCATTAGTTCCCATAATAGAAGGACTAGAGGACACCAAATGAAATGAATGGGTAGCAGGCTTCAAACTAATAACAGAAAGTTCTTCTTCACAAAGCAAAGAGTCAACCTGTGGAACTCCTTGCTGCAGGAGGCTGTGAAGGCTACAACTAGAACAGAGTTTAAAGAGAAGTGAGATCAAGTCATGGAGGTTGGGTCCATGGAGTGGTATTAGCTAGGGGGTTGAAATGGTGTCCCTGGCCTCTGTGGAAGGCTGGAGATGGATGGCATGAGACAAATGGCTTGGTCATTGTCTTCGGTCCATCCCCTCCAGGGTCCCTAGTGTTGGCCGCTGTTGACAGACAGGCTACTGGGCTAGATGGACTTTTGGTCTGACGCAGTACGGCCATTCTAAGCTTAGGGCTCAGGGTCGGGGGTCTCAGTGGACCACCTTGATTTTCATGCACACCTGCTCTTGGGTGGCCAGGCTGGCAGCTATCCTGCCCTAGACGGCCACTTTCCTGTGCCTAGTGCGGAGGTCGTGGTTGAGGTCCACGATCTCCGCAGTAGACCAGGTGGGCGCCCGCCTCTTGCGGACCTGAGCAGGCTCCCGGGGCCACCAGCCTGGTCCCGGGAAGAGGCAGAGGGCTGGGTGGCAGCGGGTGGCTGGCTCGAGCCGTGCAAGGTGCAGGGTCTGCTGGCTGGGTGCTGGCAGGCTTGCACCTGGCACGGGCATCGTAGCCAGCCCGTGGCCCTTTAAGGGCTCCGGGGCCGGGAGGAGGGCAGACAAGTTTCCCTGGTGTTGGCCAGAGTGGCCACCAGGGAAACCTGGGGAGGGCTAGCCTCCCACTAGTTCGAATTAATTGGCTACACAGCCCTTAATTCAAACTAGCTAATTCGAACTAAGCGTTAGTCCTCGTAAAATGTGGTTTACCTAGTTCGAATTAAGCGCTCCGCTAGTTCGAAGTAAGTTCGAACTAGCGGAGCGCTAGTCTAGCGCCTATCAAAGTTAATTCGAACTAACGTCTGTTAGTTCGAATTAACTTTGTAGAGTAGACATACTCTAAGTAATTTGGCATATTTGGGGACAGATTTTACTCCCCCCTCACCCTCCCATTCAGATAAAGTATTCCTTCTGAAATCAGTGGAATTACTCAGAAAGAATGATTGGGAAATGGAGCAAGGGATTTTCTCTCTCATATTATGTGTATAATTACACAAATAAAACCAAGTGACTGGTTTCAACTCTTAAAGGTCAGGGTGTACTCTTTATGGGAATGGGTGTGTCAGCAGGGGGTGAGTATAAATACAGAACATCAAAAAACCAAAATTTGAATGAATCCATGATTATCATCTAAAAATGTGTTTGAAGAATCTGCCTTGGAAGCTAGAAAAATTTCAGATTTAATATCCCTTACCTTCATTTACAATTGAGAGAAATACATTAAAAATGCAGCATTACTGCACCAAATTGCTAACGCTAATTACGCTGGTTAAGGTAAAGTGTATTGAATTATGTTTAGACAGAGTAGCAGATTAAGCAAGAATAAATTTGATAACTGCTAAAGAATGCAGTTTTCAGGGTTGTGTCTCACAGCTTTAATCTCTTTACTGCAGATGGGGGGAAATAGATTTAGCTATTATGACGAGAGAGAGAGAGAGAGAGAGATTGGCACTTTGTTTATATTCATTTAGCACAAAATTCAGTTTGAGTATTTAGCCTCTAGCAACAACTACAAAGTGTTTTTGTTTTGTTGTTATTAGCATTCTATTTCAGTAGCAATCCAATTTTTTAACATAGTATTTACACAGATGTGAGAGAGGCAAAGAATATGGCAGAGGCTGAGCATTGGGTGTATTAAATATTTACCTTCATGAGTTTGATGAGAATGTAATAGCTTGACAGAGAGTAATGAAGCAGTGTAAGGATTTCACATAAAGATAAAAAGTTCATTGGATTATCTGTTATCATATAACATTGCTGCTGTGCCTGGAAGTGGTACATAGGCATGTTGTGGAGCCAAGATTGTTTGCAGCGTACATCATTGCAGAAGCTTGTTATGGTGGTCAAGGGGTAGAGCTAATACTCGGTAGAGCTAATACTCCAATTATTTCTGTTGTGATTTTAAAGTGAGATTAGAGTTTATTTGACAATTTGAGAAACGTAATTGTGTTTTCATTTTTTCATAAATCTAAAAGAAATGAAGGACTTCTGCTCTAACTTTCTAAAAACATTTACCTTCATCAGTCAAAAAACACACATTTCAGTCCAGCAAAAGTAGTAGTAAATGCATTAGCAATATGTAATGAATATTGTGGATAAAGCAAATATATTACACGTGGCTGCATACATTATTATATCAATACACTATATATTTGAGAGCGTTTGTGTGTTTGTCCATCTGTCTGTGAGTCTGTTTGTTCAAGAATTCCTCCTAAATGTGAAGAGCACCAAATTTGGTATTCAGCTTCCTTTTTTCATAACTTAAAGCAAGGTCAGGGTTTGGTTTGTCTGTATATGGGTGATGAGAGAGAGATCACATACAGTTGAATTGTTGAGTTCCAATTTTAAACTGTAACGTTAACACAACGGTATCCTAAGAGGGTGGAGAGTATCTGAAACTATGCCTGGAGACACAGTCAGACTATATCTTTTTCCTAACATTCTCTCATCTCGAAATTATTGATTTAAAGTAAAAGTGTTTATTCTATTTTATAGCAACACCCCTTTCCTTCCTGGGTTATATGGAAGCCTGTGTGTCTGATATTGTTGACATTAAAGAAGATCCTGTTTATTTTAATTTTGGATAGGTAGGAATCCCTTATCCACCCCTTTGCTGCAGTCCCTCACTTCCAAAGGAGTTTTAATTTTGTATTGCCTCCAATAGGAATAAACCTATTCTTAAGATGATAATAATAATAAGAATTAATAATAAAAGTATTCTGTGGCATGATTCTAACTCAAAATACCAATTATAAATGTTACTCTTCTGCCAGATAATGCTGGCAGCAGCTAGGGCCGGATTCAATATCTAGGGGTTCCTTTTAATCCATCTCATACAGAACTGGCTTGAACCCACACTCAGTAGCCTGGGAAATCCACATATACTCCTGGGTGTCTCTGAGAGGCAGTGTTTCCCCACTTACAAGCACAGAGTCTGAGCGTAGAAAAGAAATTTTTAATGAAAGAGGGAGAGAAATAACGTGGCATTAATTTGGGAAAATACCACAGAGTTCATAACCAACCCACGAGTGAACTTCCCTGCTCAAGCAGATTGAGCAATGTCCTCTGCCTCTCAGGCTCACAAGTCCAGCAATGTAAGTGACCCATTCACTTGCCGAAACCTTTCTCTGTACCCCACTCACAGTTGCTGTCCTTGGTCAGGGCAGACCAGAGCTCTGAGATGATTTACAGATCTCACCTCCCACTCTTGGGGATACGGGGCATATCCCCTACTCCCTTGGCCACTCGTCACTGCTCCTATTAGCTGCCTGCTGGCTGCTCCCACCAGCCACCTGCTGGCCGCTTCCTTCTGCCAGCCGCCCCACTGGCCGCCTGCCGCTGCTCCTACCGGCTGCCTGCCGGCCACTCCTGCCAGCCGCTTTCTCCTGCCAGCTGCCCTGCTGTCCACCTGCTGCTGCTTCCATGATGGGTCTGGCTCTGGGCCAGACCTAGTGATTTCAGCTCTTTGTCAGTTTCTCTGTGATTTCAGCGCTTGGCCCACCATGTAGGCTGGCCAAAAGATTCCAGCTCCCACTGGAATAATATTTCAAAATAATAAAGAGACTTCTTATGGAGTCAGTTTAAGTCTATTCTTAGAAGTGGAGGAGGGAAGGGAAGGAAGGAAACAGGTTGAGGTTTAATAAAGAGAAATGCAAAGTGCTCCACTTAGGAAGGAACAATCAGTTCCATACATACAAGATGGGAAGCGACTGTCTAGGAAGGAGCATGGCGGAAAGGGATCTAGGGGTCATAGTGGAACACAAGTTGAATATGAGTCAACAGTGTGATGCTGTTGCAAAAAAAGCAAATATTATTCTAGGTTGTATCAACAGGTGTGTTGTAAGCAAAACTCGTGAAGTCATTCTGCCGCTCTACTCTGCACTAGTTAGGCCTCACCTGGAGTACTGTGTCCAGTTCTGGGTGCCACATTTCAAGAAAGATGTGGAGAAATTGGAAAGGGTACAGAGAAGAGCGACAAGAATGATTAAAGGTTTAGAGAACATGACCTATGAAGCCAGGCTTCATGAACTGGGCTTGTTTAGTTTGGAAAAAAGAAGATTAAGGGGGGACATGATAGCGGTTTTCAAATATCTAAAAGGGTGTCACAAGGAGGAAGGAGAAAATTTGTTCCTCTTGGTTACTGAGGACAGGACAAGGAGTAATGGGCTTAAAGTGCAGCAAGGGAGGTTTAGATTGGACATTAGGAAAAAATTCCTAACTGTCAGGGTGGTCAAATATTGGAATAAATTGCCAAGGGAGGTGGTGGAATCTCCCTCTCTGGAGATATTTAAGAACAGGTTAGATAGACATCTGTCAGGGATGGTGTAGACGGAGCTTGGTCCTGCCTTGAGGGCGGGGGGCTGGACTCGATGACCTCTCGAGGTCCCTTCCAGTCCTATTATTCTATGATTCTATGATTCTAGGTTGGACCAGTTTTACAGTCTGGCTGATTCAAGCTTCTTCTCCCCCAATCTAATCCCATCCATTTACAACTCTACAATGACAGTGTCTCTCCTGCAAGCACCGATGGTCATATTTTACAATTTCTACATTTAGGGTTAGCATGGTTTGTGACCCCATACAACAGTGAAATTAATTACAATACACAGCATTCTATTCCATCAGTTGACCATTCATCAGGCCTATAGCACTGGCTGAACTGGATTTACATGATACACCCCAGATTCCTCTCCCATTCCAGCATGAACTGTATTTACATATCAACAGTTGATTATCTTGCAGGGATAAACAACTGAGTAAGCATAACCACACCCAGAGCTCCCTTCCCCTTTCAGCTGGCAGGGCAGGGGACTCGACTTGATGACCTCTCGAGGTCTCTTCCAGTTCTAGTGAAAATCTCAGTCTTACTAAACTCTCCTCTTATGGCTGCTATTCCATATTATTAATCATTGTTCCTATCCTTTTAAAAATATTTTCCAATTTAAATATTACTTTTTTGAGGTGTAGTGACCATATCTGCATAAAATATTCAGAATGTGGGCCTACCATGGATTTATATAGAGGCATTATGCTATTTTCTGTCTTATTATCTATCCCTTTCTTAATGATTCCCAACATTCTGATAACTTTTTTTACTGTTGCAGTACATTGAATGGATGTTTTCAAAAAACTATTTACAGTTACTCCAATATCTCTTTCTTGTGCGGTAACAGCCAATTTAGATCCTAGCATTTTATTGTTGTATAGTTAGGATTATGTTTTCTAATGTGCATTACTTTGCATTAACCATTACATTTCATCTCCTATTTTGTTGCCCAGTAACCTAGTTTTGAGAGAATTCTTTTTGCAGTTCTTTGCTGTCTGCCTTGGATTTAACTATCTTGAGTACTTTTGTATCATTCAAAAATGTTGCCACTTCACTTTTTACTCCTTTCTCTGATTCATTTATGAGTATGTGAAATAGGATGGTCCCAGTACAAATCCCTGGGATACATGACTAATAAATGAAAACTTATCTAACTGACATTTACAGAGCCACCATTTACCCCTCCCTGATGTGTAAACCCTTGTAGATTTTGAAGTCCTAGGAACTTGCTTCCGTGGGCACACTTGAAGATGTGCAGCTAGAGACAACACTCTATTGAAACAGCCCAGCCAGGGCAAAAAAACCCTGTATAATTACTTCACCAGCATCTGACTTCCTAGCTCAGCTCCTGAGAGGGACAGAGCCAGCACCAGCACCAGCTCCTCTCCCCAAAATGGAACCCACTGCATGCTTTCCCTGTACCCCCCTGGAAACAGAAAACTTGCCTTTATTACCACAGGCATCATGGGAGTTGTAGTGTCTAAGTCTACACAGCAGCACACAGGACCTTCCCAACTGGAATGATCCCATTAAAGGTCAGAGGCCTGTCTAGTAAAGGTGGCCTACATTGTTGTGTTATCAACGAGTAGCTCTGGGGCACAGGTGCCTCAGGACTACTCATTGTTTTTTAAAGTTACTGACTAATATGGCAACCCCTGTGAGACTTATTTTATTGTTTTTTTCCTGTATGTCACGTACTGATTCTAATGACCTAAGAGTAGGTAGAGGCATGAACATTGCTGAAAATAAATATGAATCAATAGGAAGACAATATAATTTTGCCAAACTCATTGTACATATTTTTCTCCTTTTCTCAAACAAGCAAATGTCAAAAATAGGCATTTCCTCTGATTTAAGCACATAGCAGTTATAGTACATTGTGAAAGGAATTACTCTTCCACTAATATTAAGCACTTATTCACAGTAGTCACACTCAATCCCCTTCTCATTTCCACACATATTGGATCAGGTAGAAACACCAAAGTGAAGACCAGCAAACAAAATATCTGCTATTGGTATTTCTACTGATAGCTTGCTATTTGTTCAAGTAGCTTGGAATCACTGTTTGCTGAGATTTCCCTCAGATGAAGAGATGGATTGAGAAATAGTGGCTAGTCCATTTGTAAAGCACTCATTGCTGACAAGCAGCGTGACTGTGTTATCACACCTATTAAGAGTTTTCATATTTTTTCGGTAGGTAAGATTACTGTTTTCTTTCTTTTAAAGTGTATTGGTTTCAATTCTACAAATGCTGTTGTGAGAATGGCGTTCTATCATTTTAAATACTCAGTCATGCATTCTCAAGGCATCGTCTATCTGTGTAGGACAACAGGACTGTGAGCTATTCTTGAAACTGACTCTGCTTTTCTTTCAATGTATTGTCAAGTCTTCTAGGGTATGTCTACACTACCACCCTAGTTCAAACTAGGGTAGTTAATGTAGTCAACCAGAGTTGCAAATGAAGCCCGGGATTTGAATTTCCCAGGCTTCATTTGCATGTTGCCGGGCGCCACCATTTTTAAATGTCCGCTAGTTCGGACTCTGTGCCCGCAGCTACACGCGGCACGAACTAGGTAGTTAGGATTAGGCTTCCTATTCCGAACTATCTGTACACCTCGTTCCACGAGCAGTAATGGTAGTTCGTAATAGGAAGCCTAATCCGAACTACCTAGTTCGTGCCGCGTGTAGCCGCGGGCACGGAGTCCGAACTAGCGGACATTTAAAAATGGCGGTGCCCGGCAACATGCAAATGAAGCCCGGGAAATTCAAATCCCGGGCTTTATTTGCAACTCCGGTTGACTACATTAACCACCCTAGTTCGAACTAGGGTGGTAGTGTAGACATACCCTTATTGATAATATGCAAGAGGTTGAAATATCTATGTGCTTATCTGAAGGTAATGTAAACGTTTTAAGAACTTTATTTTGTTTTCTTAGTCTCTCACCTTCATCCACAAAAGCAAACCAAATCATCCTATTTTCCCTAATATTCCTGGGTTCAAGTTCAAAATCATTATGTATTTCTTGTCCAATTTATTTATAAATAGGGTAGACTAAGACTATATACTTCACTTTAAATCACTTATATCAAAAAGGTTGCTTTCACTGCTTTTTCAGAAAGACAGAACTAAGATGAAGTATCATGGATTTCCATTCAGCTTTAGCACAATATATAATAGGGTGTAAAATATAATCATAACGAAGATGATGGAGTGAGCAAACACACACATGATTTCAGAGGAATGTGGCTGTTGTTTAGGAGGACATTAAGGTAATTTCCTATTGTAGAGATAGAGACTGTGTATTCTATGCATTAGCGCAATATTTCTCAAAGTGGGCCGTGGGCCCTCTTTGGGAAAGTCACTAGTGGGCCTGCACCACATGGTTTACCTAAAGGATTCATAGCCACAGAGCCCCACAGCTACCATTGGCTCTAGTTCGCCATTTCCAGACAGGGGAACTGGGAGAAGTGGAGGCCTGGACCATTCCACTTCCTGTGGCTCACCTGGGATGGAAACAGCAAACCAGAGCCAACGAGAGTCGTTGCCAGAACCTCAGGTGTCATTTAAAATAAATTGTTTCCATATTTGATTATTACAGAGAAAACTTTGAATGCAAACAAAGTGTAAATGGGAGTGTTGTTTCTCTAAGTCTCAAAAGCACCAAAAAAGGCATCACTCAGAGAAGGGTAGGAGTTGGTGAAGGAAGAAAGCCTGAAAGAAAATGAGAACTGTGATGAAAGAATACAATCTTTGGGGTCTGGCAGTGGGGCTGACAGATTTACTGGGACCCTGAGCAAACAGGGGTGGCTATTCAACCCTTTAAGGGAAAACACTGGGTACAACCAGTCCTCAGCACTGCCTGGGGTGCACTAAGCCAGCTCCCACCCCACCTCCAGCAATTTAAAGGGCCTGGGCTCTAGGTACCACCACTGCTGCAGTAGTGGCAGAAATAGCTGGGAGGCCTGGGCCCTTTTAAATCACAGGGCCCTCGGGCTGTTGCTTCCTTTGCCCCCCCTGTAGGGAGTCCTGAGGGCTGGAGTGTGTGGAGGAGTGTATCAAGTTCTAAAAGAAAGCTGTAATCCAGGAATGATTATGTTTGGCAAGACAGTGGTTTTGGAGGTTGCAAAATTTGCTGTGAGAACCTTTACTGTATAGGCCTGATAGTGTTGGAGATTTCAGATGTCTTAATTTATTCCTGTGCTGAAAATGACTGTGTATTTTCCATTGTGTTGGGAACTATACAGAGACACACACAAAAAAAGATGATACCTGCTCCTAAGCATTTATTATCAACATAGTCATCTAAATTCTGTTTATGTAATGTGTTATTTGTGCTCCTGTAGAAGATTTTGAATTGAATTGTACTTTGATATTAATTACTGAGTCTGAGACGAAGAAGACCTATTTAGCTTTCAAACCATATGTCTGCAAATGCAGGATTGTGTCAAAAATTACATTTAATGTTTTATGTAGTGTTATTTAAATGTAATAGGTGAGAGGACTTAAAATGTATGAAAACATTTTAACGTATTATTTTTTCTGGCTGTAATTCTAAGTTAATTTTATTTCTTTGCTAATTTTAACTTTCTCAGTTTAATGCTTCACTTCATGCACTTCTCATGTCATGTGTATGTTACACAATATAATTAGTGATTCTGGGCTATATCGTGCCACCAGTTTTTACACTGACGCAAACGGTTTGTTTGTGGGATTTTTTATTTAAATAAGTTTAATATGACCAGTTCATTTTTACAAAATATAACCACTTTCCTCTAAACTATGATAATTTTAAACATTACTGTAATATCTGTTTCATTTTAAAAAATCTGTTTGGATGCAAGACCCTTTTGGCCTACTTTTAAATAGAGTCTCATTTTTTGTAAGGTATTAATATAATGCAGCATAATTTTAATTGACTTCTTTGCAAGTCTACTTTCTTTCCAAGATACTGCATACTATAATATTAAATGCTTAGTGGAAACTACAGTTATTAGAACAATTAATTTTAGATAATTATTGTTCCACAAAAAGGTATCCCTGGCTTTACATACTGTGCCACTAGTGCTTATAACTAACAGATAATTTACTGAATCTGGAAAAAACCCAAATATTTATTCCAAATGTAATATTAATAACAGTCAGTAACTAGAAATTGGATTATTTGAGATAGTGTTAAAGTCATGACAAGATGGTCTTCTATTTACAAGTGCAATTGAGTCTCAGGAGAAGGTAATCTTGTTAAAATATTGTCAGGTTAATTGAAATTGATTTGTGTTTACTAAACATAGTGAATGGTAATCAAACAATCAGGATTAGAAGCTTTAGTGGTATGTTTAAGTCTGTGATAGATTTCTGTTAATGTTGCACAGTATGTTTCATTTGGAGAAATAAATTAACTAAAGCTTCTTCTGGGACAATAATCCTTCCTTGTCTTTCTCCCACAAAATTGATAAAAGTGAAATACAGAGTAAAATGCCCTTGTTTGTGAAATGTTATGGTTTGGAATACCTGAGAGCATTTAAAATTTTTGATTACTTTTGCATTTATGATATCTGTCAATATATATAGTACATTTGCTTCCAGCTGCTTAATTATTTCACAGTTTTGCTGATCTCTACTATTTGTAATAATCTTAGCATCTACATAAATGAAATTCTAATGGCTTTTATAGAGGAAAGAAAAAATACAGTGCAGCATCTAAAAATCAGGATGAATGTAATACATAAGACACACACATATTTAAGCTGATGCACTTAATTGCTTAAGAATTTCATGTTTAATCAGCAGTATTGGATCCCTTAAGGCATATATTTCAATACGTTAAAACGCATTCTCTAACAAAAACAGAACAAAATCTAAAGCAATTGTACATTTGCTGGAATATTTCACATATTTAGTTAACTTGCTCCCTCATGCCTTACAGTATTCATTAGCAGATTTCTCTGTTTATGACTGATATTATATGGTAATGGTTATGGGTTACTAACAAATGTAATCACTGACATGAATTAGAATGAAAACTTGTTTTACAGAATGCCCCACTGGAGATCAGCCCATCAGACTCATCCTCTTAGAAATAATAATGCAAAAACAGAGTCACAACATTTTATTTTCTTTCAACAGAAAACTTTTCTTTACCGATTACGGGAATGTTGCGAAAATTGAGAGATGTGACATGGATGGGATGAATAGAACGAGGATAATAGAATCTAAAATAGAGAAGCCAACAGCTCTTGCAGTAGACTTGGTCAATAAATATGTTTACTGGATAGATATATATTTGGACTACATAGAAGTTGTTGACTATCACGGAAGAAACAGACATACAATAATTCAAGGACAACAGGTCAGTATTTTTTGAAGATTCAGCTAATGTATGGAAAAAGTAAAAAATATCATTTACAGAATGTGCATAGCATTAACAAATATTTGTTGTAAGGTTCAATATTTTGGTTTGGTCCAAATGAGTCAGGCAATCAAGTACGCAATGCGCATGTTCTATTTTATGTGTAATTTATTTCACCTTATAGTCTTTGGACCAAATTCTGTGCTGTGACTCTTAGGAGATGCACATGAGAGACAATCTAGGCTGTGGAAGACATCAGCAAAGGAAATAGAGGTGAAAGGATGTCAACAGATGAAAAATTGAAAGACATTATGGAGATAGAAATAAGTCTAGGTATCATGTAGCCTTAACACTGTTGGATGAAGAGATATAGGGCGAGACCACCAAATTCTGATAACACCAAAGAAGAAAAGGATGGTTAGTAAGATGCTTTCACCAGTCCAGGCCAGTCCGGATGAATATAGACTGATCCAAGTCCTATTGAAATCAGTGGAAGTTGTTGCATTAATTTCAGTAGGAGTTGAATCCAAGTGATAAATCTACTGAGCAATAATATATCAGCAGACAGCAGTGCAGTATGTGTGTTGCTTCCCTTCTGGTTTCTGACTAGAGTGTATTATGAAGCCAGGGAATGAAAGATTCTGTGGCAGCTGGGAGGACAGTTGGAAACCTGAAGAGAAAGCAACAAAGGCAGCTGTAAGGAACAGCAGCTTGCAGTGACAGAGCTGGGGCTTCTGGAGTTGTCCATGTGTGGCTGGGTATATCTCAGTTGTCGATTAGAAGTCTCATGTACATAGAGTAGTTAAAATGTAAGACTTCAGAATGAGCATATTAAATATCAGTTTCTCTCCCACAAAAGGAAATTGGCTTGCAGCAACAATTTGACCCCAGAATGGCCAAGAGACAATGGGATATTTTAACTTTAACATGTGAAGACAGGGAAGAGCAAAGAGATTCCTATGTGGACTGGCTCAGAGGGGGGTATCAGACTTTTCAGTTTCTGTTGTAGTTTGCATTGGCCATGGCCTTTGGCAATTGTTCTGGAAAAGGAGGTTCCTGTTAATATGAATCCTTTCCACATCTGGTGCTGCTGGCACATTCTGTTGCTGTGTAGATAGATTAGAAAGTGGGTCTATGTTTAGCAGGAACTGCCGTACAATTTTTGCAGCTTACTATCAGAGATTTGGTCTGTTAAAGTGCCTTAACAAACTTCTTTATGTTTGTTTTAAAGATTGCAATGTTTTATTCCACCCCCTATTTCCTCTAGTCCAGGGTGTTTAGATGCTGAAGAACTGTTCCTAAAATACATCAGAAGAACTGCTTTGTTTAACAGCCTAGCAAGATAAGAATAGAAGACTCATCCTTGAATGTTGTTTGTTTGAGGGAGTGAGAAGTATCCACATGTTAAGCATTCCTATCAATCATCTTAGTCCATTCTACAGGCCAAATTAAAATCTATCAATTTCAATGGATTTGTCACTATCCCAGGACTGAATTTGATCTAGTTGTTGGGAAGCTGGATGTTACTGGAAAGTTAGAGCTTAGAAATTAGTATCAGGAGAAGAGGTTTTGTAATTAAATAAACAGAAAATTTAGCTGATGGAACATATAGACATATTTAAATACTGGGAAATGGAATTATTTCCATTTTTTGTTCTTGGGAAAAAAAATCTGTTCATCTCATAAAATGATAAAGTAGATTGTTTTCAATCTATATTTCTAGTATACTAACTGGTATTCTTTGCAGACACTAAAGTCTTGTTCCTGCAAACAAGATTTTTCTTATTGCTTATTTGTACTACCTTGTTAAATTTCTTTTGCTTCTATCAGACTACTCTTGGAAATGAGCTATATGTCTTTTCATGTTTGCAAGATACTTGGGGAATTACATTTGTGGTTAAAATATCACAATAATGCATAAAACAGATAAAAAATTAATTAAAGCATCATAAAATACATAAAAAAATATAGTCACACAACTCCAATTAAATCAGTATAGTACCTCACAATAGGATGCAAATGAATAATAAAACATTAAGAAATGGGCAAATGGAGTGAGAAAGTGATTATAATACAGGAAGGAATCTCTCTTCAGCACAGGTCTACATTACCTCAATAGTAAAATATGCACAAATGTATTTTTTCTAGTAAAATATTGGCACCATACTCATTTACTGCAAAATATTGCAGATGCATCCTTATTTTCTATATTTTCTTCTCCACATCACCACTACTATGATTGGGCTAAATCCTACTGAGTCTTAATCAGGCAAAACTTCCAGTGATTTCAGTGCAAAGTTTTGACTGAGTAAAATCTTAGTATGGATACTGAGAGGTATAGTAGGGGTAATTTTCAGAAATTGATGGTATTTTAGTTGTATAAAGTAAGAATTTTTAGAAAAGTTTCTATGTCTTCAGCATAACTTGAGTTAAGTGTATATGTCACAGTGAATGATTTGATTCTGTGAATCAAATATTCAGTTTTTAGAATATTTACCGTCAAATGGGAATTCTCTTGACTTGTTTTTCAAGTGATTATTTTACTTTTTAAATTTTTTTCAGTTGATCACAAACGGTCTCTGGAGCATTAAATATTCAAGTTTTTCGATAAATGTTATTTGTTAGTTAACTAACCAATCATAGAATCAAAGAATACTAAGACTCAAGAGATCATTGAGTCCAGTCCCCTACCCTCATGGCAGGACCCAGTACTGTCTAGATCATCCCTGATAGATGTTTATCTAACCTACTCTTAAATATCTCCAGAGATGGAGATTCTACAACCTCCCTAGTTTATTGATATAAGTATCATGCAAGACTGTATCAAATGCGTTATTAAAGTCTAGGTATACCACATCCACTGCTTCTCCCTTATCCACAAGACTAGTTATCCTATCAAAAAAAGCTATCATATTGGTTTGACATGATTTGTTCTTTACAAATCCATGCTGGCTGTTCCCTGTCACCTTATTATCTTCCAAGTGTTTGCAGATGATTTCCTTAATTACTTGCTCCATTATCTTTCCTGGCACAGAGGTTAAACTGACTGGTTTGTAGTTTCCTGGATTGTTCTTATTTCCCTTTTTATAGTTGGATACTATACAGGCAGTCCCCGGGTTACATGGATCTGACTTACATCGGACCCCTACTTACAAACGGGGTGAGGCAACCCTGCACTAGCTGCTTCCCCCCAGCAGACCAGGGAGACGCAAAGCTAGTGCCCCCCCCCCCCCAGCAGACCAGGGAGAGGCGGAGAGGCGGAGCGGCTTTTCTCAGCAGACACCTCAGCTTGAGAATAAATGTCTGAGGGAAGTGAGGTGTGGGAGAATAAAACTGAGCTCTGGAGAAATGTTTGGCTAGAGTTTCCCCTACAATATGTACCAGTTCCAACTTACATACAAATTCAACTTAAGAACAAACCTACAGTCCCTATCTTGTACGTAACCCGGGGACTGCCTGTATTTGCCCTTTTCCAGTCTTCTGGAATATCTCCTGTCTTCCATGATTTTCTAAAGATGATAGCTAAAGGCTCAGATACCTCCTCTATCAGCTCTTTATATATACTAGAATGCATTTCAACAGGTCCTGGTGTCTTGCAGACATCTAACTTTTCGAAATGATTTTTAACTTGTTCTTTTTTAAAAAAAAATTATCTTCTAAACCTAGTCCCTTCCCACTAGCATTCACTATGTTAGGCATTCCTTCATCAGACTTCTCTGTGAAGACTGAAACAAAGAAGTCATTAAGCATCTCGGCCATTTCCAAGTTTCCTGTTACTGTTTCTCCCTCCTCACTGAGCAATGGGTCTACCCTGTCCTTGGTCTTTCTCTTGCATCTAATATATTTATAGAATGTTTTCTTGTTTCCCTTTATGCCTGTAGCTAGTTTGAGCTCGTTTTGTGCCTTTGCCTTTCTAATCTTGCCCCTGCATTCCTGTATTGTTTGCCTATATTCATCCTTTGTAATTTGTCCTAGTTTCCATTTTTATATTTATATTTCCTTTTTTATTTTTAGATCAGGTAAGATCTCCTGGTTGATCCAAGGTGGTCTTTTGTCATATTTTCTATCTTTCCTACGCAGCGTAATAGCTTGCTTTTTGGCCCTTAATAATGCCCCTTTGAAAAACTGCCCACTCTCTTCAGTTGTTTTCCTCAGTCTTGCTTCCCACGGAACCTTACCTACCAGCTCTCTGAGTTTACTAAAATCTGCCTTCCCGAAATCCATTGTCTCTGAACTTTTACAAATATGTATTGATTTTTTCAAGAACTATTGTTTGTTGTACATGTTTCTACATATTTTTATTATTATTATTTATTGTATTTTAAAGTCATGATACAAACAGCAATGTTTTCTTCTCTTTTTCAGGTTAGGCATCTTTATAGTTTAACAGTATTTGAAAACTATCTATATGCAACTAATTCAGATACCTTCAGCATTTTACGAATAAACAGATACAATGGCACAGATGTCCAGTCACTCACTAGACTTGAAAATGTGAGAGAGATTCATGTCTACCAGAAAAGAACTCAACCATCAGGTAAGGTCAAATTTCGCTTAGTGGTACAGACTTCTCTGGATCCAAATTCAACCATGGTGCAACTTCACTGAAATCAATGGACTAATTTGCCCTTTCTTTTAACAGGCACATTGATAGGTATGATTTTTATGTAGAAAGTCCATATGACAAGTAATGGAGTTACATATGTAAAGCTCCTGTGCATTTGATAGGAAAATAGAAACTATGAGTAGAGCAGGCCAGAAACATTCTTGTGGTACAGTTTTCCATTGGAAAATACTGATTGGATAGAATCAGAAGGTTCCACAGCAATGAGCTGATTCTGTCAAAGCTTGCAACAAAAGCAGACTGTCTGTAAGGCTGCCTGTTGTTTAATTTCCTGCCAACTTGCAACCCAGCCCACTTGCTTCTCTGTGCTCCCAAGCTTCCACATTTCAGGGCAGTGCTCCAGGTGAGCTTCCTGAAGAACTGTGATCCCTGGTAGCCTGCCTGGTGGCTTGCCATAAGTTATTTCCCTGTAGTGCAAGTCTTAGTGGGTGTCCAGCCTCGTGCCTTGCAGGATCCCAGGCTGCATGTCTTGTGTGCATTCAGGGATCCCTAGACTTGCAGACTTCCCAACTGGTGGAATATCTAGATCCCTGGCTGTTTACAACATGGGATGCTAAAGGCTGGGATTCCTTGGAATTGTAGGCTCTCCAGAATCCCTGATAAGTCAGCTTCTCTAGCTTGTAGGCTTTCCAGGAAGTCTTGCTCCCTACATGCCCACCTGATGAGCAGCTTAGGACTCCAGGTAGCCAGCACCTCAACCCATTAGGAAGCCAGTCATCAAGCTAAAAAATAGTTTCACTTCTCCTAAAATGGAATATTTCCCACCTTTTCTTCTCACATTTTTTGTTTAGTTTTCTTGTTTTTGTTCTGATTCAAAATGAAAACCTTCAAATCTCAAGCATTTCTTTGGATTGGAAAATCCATTGCTGTACAATTCTGATTACAAGCCTGATACTGCATACCTTGCACACTCAAAATACCCACTGATTTTTTGGAAATTTTGAGTATGCAGAACACTGAGAACAATGGTTGAGAACACTGATCTGCAGATGTCATTCATGAAGAAAATTGCAAAGAATCATACTGCTGTAGCCTGACCTCTTGTTCTCATAGGATTCGTCTACACAGCAGGACTAAAGCTGAAATAAGCTCCATAATTTGAGCTACGTCAAGTGTGTAGCTTAAGTCAAAAGAGCTTATTTCGTCTTTTGGTGCTATCTACACAACAGGAAGTGTGAGAGAGCACTCTTCCTCTGACTTCCCCTACTCCTCTAAAATGAGTTTTATAGGAGTCAGAATAAGAAGTCCTCCAGCTCAACATTATTTTGACATTATGTCAGAATAACTGTTTGTAGTGTAGACGTGGACTGTGTTATTTCAGAATGTCAGTTATTCCAAAATAACATGGCTGTGTAGACATACCCATACGGAGCAAAGAGGTGTAGCCACCAGTATTTATGATTTCAATGTAACTTTTGTTACATCCTTTGTGACTATGTGATATTTTCCTGTGCCCTTTATTACAGTAGGCCAATTATTTCCTCAATGGGCATGTTTATTGTTCATTAAGATTTTCTGTACATCCTATATCATCTTGGTTAGGTTTCTATTATACCTTTTGAATCTGGAACTTGCATAATATTTTGTTGTTGAAAAAACAATAAGAGAAATTTGGAAATAAACAAGAAAATAGGCTCCAAGCCCTGGATAGGTGTGCCAGAAGGGTGAAATTAGAACATGGGAAAGCTGTTGTCAAGCACCTAATACAGGAGAAATACATAATCTGTCTTACTGAAATGGAGAGCTAGTGGTGGGGTTGCATTTACATCAAGCATATCTGAAAAGGGTAGAGAAGACCATGATCCTGAATGTCAGAAGAGTTGATCTGGAGGGAGCACTGGTTGCTCTATTTATACTTAGCATCTCCTGCTATCCAGCATCTACATCCTTATTGTTTTTTGCACAGAATCCTTATTTCTGTGCAAAAAACCCCCACAGCTTTATGAATGCTCCAGTCATTTTCACACTGACCAAGTTGGCAAATAGCCTTCCAAAAGGAGACCATGTATCTTTGGTCTCCAGCACCCAGGATTCTAATGTAGTTTGTCTGGTATTCTTCAGCAGAGTACTTATCCCATTTGAGCACTTGATTTTACATGGGTTATTTGGCACTTGTTTTTCTAAGGGCTTTGGTACTTCTTTTCTGAGCACAATGGTGCTTCAACACCTGTTTTGAGTGCAGGTGTTACTAATCGTTTTCAGAACTTCCATCCTTGTCTTCCTTTTTGCCCCTTCTGTGATATTTTTGCTAGTTTCATGGTTCTCTGTGCCAGCATAGTGATCTGCACCTCCAAGACTGAGTCAGAGGAACTTCAGTGCAAAAATTTGTTGACCATTGGAACATCTTACAGTATTTCTTACCCCTATGGGAGAGAAGGGTACACCAACTGAAGTGGGCCACGTGCCCCACCACATGATTCCACTCCACCTCGGTGCTCTTCCCCTTCCATCACCATCCCATATTACCTGGCCAGAGGAGAGGCTGGGCAGGGGGTGAATACAGCAGCTAGAGGAGCAACTGGCAGTTCTGCTCCTTTTACCACTGTTCCCCCCATCAGGGAAACGTGCAGAGCTGCTAGCCCTGCTGTTGCCAGCAAGAGTGAGTCTCAGGTCTGACACTGGGTTCTCAAAGTACAAAGATATGCTACACAGGTATCTGTCAAACACAAGCAGTTTATTTCCTAACAGCTATCAGCTGTGCCCCTTAACTAACAGAACAACATGGTAGGAAAAGTGGCATTTCTTACATCCCTTCTGCTAGCCGGGGAACCTGTATCGGCTGCAGAGGAAGTGGGAGACTGTCTCAGCTTCTGAGGCTCCAGTACCCAAAGCCCATCAGTGAGGTCCAAAGCTGTGCTCTGGTGCAGCTTTAAATACCTTGTTTGTGGCAGTTTGGAAATATCCAGGGGTTACTCATTGCTTCTTACAGTATGGCTCAGTTGTACTGCTTGTCCTTTGACTTTGTTTACCCCAGTACATTAAGTAAACAAGATTGTTATGTTCCCGCCCTTATCTACAATTCGGTCTTGCTACAATGGCGTTCTTGTTCCTAGAGGCTTGCTTCTGGCTCATCAGTAGTAGGGAAAGGGGGGGGGGGAGAATGCAGGTTTCACCACCCCTATACTTCACACATACAGAGTTCTTCCGCAATTGACCCCTACACCTGTCCCCCAGCCTTGTACACAGAGACAGAGCTCTGTGGAGAGGCTCGAGGTTTGGCTGGGAGTTGCTTGGCCTCTTATTTTTATTTTTATTTTCTCAGGCACACCTTTGATATTATGTTGCTCATCTACAATCAGCTCACTGGCACTTCTACTTTCTGCTTGGTCATAAAATCTGTCTAGAATGTTTACAGGCCAGCATTTATACTTGTCAGGTGCAGTATGTTCCAGTCAATAGGTGGCCTAGTTCACTCTGTAGCTAGGGTGGGATGGGTCAATAAATCTAAAGAACTAAGAGAATTGCTAAGTATCACACAAAGTAGCTAAGAGCCCCGAGTAAGAATCCTACAAGGTAATATTTTGTGACAAGTGTAATTAGAATGTCAGTCCTTTCTCTTTTTCTTAATTATCAAATCTGTTCATACATAATGTTGGATACTCTTCCTGCTTATTCTGAAGTATGCCTTTAAAAAAGAATGCCAAGAGAAAAGAGCAGGATGGACAAACAGTAGCTTGCTCTGCATTGTGTGCAAATGTGGAAAAGAGAGCGCAGGGAGTCTTACTACTCTTGTGTGTATGTGTAAGGATATGCCACAATCTCAGTCCTAACTTCACTGAGCATAATGACTTAAATAATGTCAGTCTTCACTGTCATGTGCTAGTCAGCGAATGCTTCTTGGGTCTATTGCTCATACAGAGAGCCTGTGTACCTTCTCTAGTGTGAAAAGTGAGTTAATAGCTACATTATAGCACTTTAATTTAATATGCTTCTCCATTTTGGGTATCATTTTTAACATTTCTCACCTGTTTTATGAATATATGCTTGGAAAATGTGTATGGTAGCTCAGATTCACTTTTCTATCTAAACTGTTGACATTCTGATGCATATAATTATCTTGCTTTTAAAGGATTTCAAGCATGCTATTTTTCATTTGTTGTAGTCAGAAGCCATGCATGTGAAGTAGACCCATATGGAATGCCAGGGGGATGTTCACACATCTGTCTGCTCAGCAGCAACTACAAAACACGGACTTGTCGCTGTAGGACTGGCTTCGTCTTGGGAAGTGATGGCAGGTCATGCAAAAGTATGTTGTTAAAATCAAACACTTTGCCAGCAGCTAGTAGTTTAGAGTAGAATTTTGAGTGTTAATTAACATCATCATCAACAACAATTGAAGTAAAATAAGCTGTTAGGTAAAATTTGCTTGCAATGTATACCTGCCATTTTGCTCACATTCTCCCTTATTCCCTTAAAGCTACTTGACTAAATTCATTCTATAGAAGTGGGTAAATTGAACCTGGGGCATTACTAACTAAAATTAGCAACAACAACAACAATAAAGTATTCTACACTTTCATTAGGTGGGGACATAATACATCAGTACTGCAACAGTGTTGATAATGTCACATTAATTTTTTACCCACAAAGGCTCAAATCCTTCTCACCATTCTTGTTCATAAGCAGTCACATTGTGTGACAAGCATGATAGTTTAGAAGAACAAGTTGATTTGAGCAACATAAAAACCATCTTCGACCACAGCAAAATACTTAGGAGCATATTTTGAAGCATAACTATTTCTTCTCCGAAATTCCTGATTTAGGATGGAACCAGTAGCAGATAACATATTCTCAGAGAAACACAACCTATGGATTATGTGAACCTACCATAATATGAGTTCTGAAAGTTCTATAATTTGTTTTTCTGAGATTTTTAGTCTGATCTCTTTGCCAAAGACATTTGATTTAGCTCAGATAGCAATGTGATGTGGACCACACAACTAGATAGATACTAGAATTTTGACACTTGCAGATGAACTAAATTTATTCTCAATTGCTTTTGAAGTTTGGGCATCATCAATTAAAAACTCTGATTAAATTTTCAAACAAATAGCGTATTGTTTCTTCCCACCTTGCAATTGAATTTTGGGTTTTTATAAGCTAAAACTAAATGGATTTTATTAACAAAGTGAACATAGATCTCTAAAGGTATTGATGAAAAGTTACACCATGATTTTTATTATGTTTGTAGCAGAACACTGAGAATTGTTTGTGTGGTTTCTTAACTCTGCCAAATGAGATAAAGATCCTTTGCTTTATTTGTTTCTGCCTGTCTTCCGATAAAAGATTTTGAGTGGTTTGTTTTGAATTTGCTAAAGTTTTCAGTATTGTCAGATTTAATGAATGCCACAGTCACTATCTACAACAGCCTTGACAGAGACTAATGAATTGTAAAATTAAATGCCTATGATATTATACATGCCCATTTAACTTTGTGCCTGTATGATCTTATGATCTGTCATGTTTTTGCAACATGGACTGTTACAGACAAAGAAATGATTAATTAGATATAACCTAATCACATAAGTTGTTTGTATTTTAATTAAGATAAAATAATTAGCTAATCTTTGTGAGTTTAGATACATTCAGAATATTTAAAGGTTTAATTTTTGGTATTGAATAAGAAATCTCTAACTGTGCCAGTTAATTAGCAAGTGATGTTACGCAGCATAATGAAGATTAGGCAGCATTGGTTATTTGCAATTTGTAATCTTTCTTCTGCAGGACCAAAGAATGAGTTGTTCTTGTTTTATGGGAAGGGACGCCCGGGAATCATACGAGGAATGGACCTGAATTCCAAAGTTGCTGATGAATACATGATTCCCATAGAAAACCTGGTCAACCCTCGTGCTTTGGATTTCCATGCTGAAACCAATTATATCTACTTTGCTGACACTACAAGCTTCCTGATTGGGCGACAGAAAATTGATGGCACACAGCGTGAGACAATCTTGAAAGATGGTAAGTGATGGGAGGTGAAAGAAACAGAAAAAGCATGTCACTAATGAAAGGGTGAATTGATGCATATAAAATCCAAATCAATTAAAAAGCTTCACCCAAAGCTCTAGCTGAACCTGAAGCCAAGCTAAACCTTTCTAAAAATTGGAGAAGTTTAGATAATTTCCTCTCCCCCTTTCTTCCCTGCTTTTCTGCTCTGAATTAAATTTTTTCAGTTTTCTGGAGGGAAAACTTTCAGATACTGAGCTCCTGTAGCTCTCATTATCTTCCATGTTTTCTCAGCATCCTGTGAAAATCAGATGGGAGATGTTTAGGAACTGTTATGATACCAGATAGTTTGCGGTAAATGATTAATGATAAAATAAAATAAGGCCAGTGGAAAAAGGTATATAAATTGAGTTTCATCAAGCTCAATTACTACAAAATGTCCAGAACTGATAGAGATCTTAATGGATGCCCTGACTGAAAAAAGTTTGCTAAGAAGAACATCACAATTTTCCTTTTGGTTGCAGTCCGGAGAAAGGTAGCAAAATGAGGCTGTGTTAGCTGGTGAGGTGATGTGGCCAGAGTGCCAGTGGGGTAATTCAGCAGCCTTCACTGGTAGGACTTCAATTAAGTCCTGGTTGCAATCAAAAGCATTGTGGAACCGATTGTTCACTATATTTGAGCTGAAAAGAAAGATAAGGAGGCTGCTGGTAGCCAGTGGCAGCTCTCTCACAAGATCATGTTAGGATCATGCAAGGATGAATATAATTTATGCTTCTGGCACAAGGTGTCTTATGCTAATAACAGGAATGTGTAACTCTGCTCCATATGCATCCTCACCTGCTCCATGCCCTGCCCGTGAAAATCACCAACATACCTCCAGTTCTCCTTACAATGGAGAAGAGGCAGTTAGAGCCTGAAGTGATAATGCTACCCCCACCAGCTTTATGCAACGTTTTCCCACACAAAGAATTCCCCACTTGTTTTCTCTGAAAGCTTTAAGTTTTCTTTGGTCTGTTTAAATGGCCTAATAAAAGACATTTTGTTTGTAGAAAGGTTTTAAGAGTCCAACTTCATAAGAGTGATATAAGCAACATATGCTAGTTGAATATATATCACAGTAATTAACTGAAGCTTTTTATGGTGTCTCTGTGTATGCAATCTTAGGATTTCATAGTGTGTTTTGGGGAAAAGAAATAAACTTTGGTTTTGCATATTTAATTTTGATGTTGACTGGTATTACAAATTCCTATACGTATGTTTACTTGTTTGCTTATTTTTGGCAGGTATTTGAGTAGATCATTGTATCAGTGTTGAAAGTTGTACAGAGTGAGGTTATCTTTTTGGATGAACTTCTGTTGGTGAGAGAGAGGAACTTTTGAGCCCCACACAGCTCACCTTCTTGTTGTTATTGTTGTTATAGGTTTTTTTTTTTTATTTCAAAGAGGAACATTTTGCACTGTTTCCAAAAGGCTGTTTGATTGGATTTACCTAATATACTCTGAAAGTTTGTTCTGTAGCTGGAGCCCTTCCAGTGATAATGATTTGTTCCCAGCTCTCTAGGACTTTTTCTTTTCAATTTTTGGAATTTATTGAATGTATCTGAAAAATTTCTGGGTTTTGAAAAACTCATTTTTCAGGGTTTACTGATTTTTGTAACATGATTTTTCAATCCCTCATATCTAGCTGCCCCTTGGAAAGTCCCTACCAGATGGCACAGTGCACCTTTTTAAAGGCGGGTTGGTAGCTACTGAAGATGTGATGTTGGGGAGAGAGATGGGTCCTTGGTGATAGCACCCATCTGTTCCCTCTAATGCACAGAGGCCATTCTGACCCCAGTCTTTTAGTGTAGCCCCATCCACTTCCTCTATATATTAAAGTTTTAAAAAACCCTACAATTAAAATATTAGCATTAAATTCTGTTTGCTTTCAATATTCTTACTTTGCTGTCTTTGTTGGGTTTTTTTTTTCTCCCCACATGGTTACGTAGTTAATTTTGTCCACTGATTTTTCATCCATTTTTACTTTTAGTAAAAAATACAGATCAATTCCAGGAAATTTGAACATAATGAAACCCCCAAAATAGAGGGCCTTAGCTGTTTGCTATTCTAGGATGGATCACTTTCTGGTGTTGAAAAGAAATTCCATCTGGATAAGAGAAGCCATCCAGACAACAGCTTTATTGCAACTGATACAGTTCTGCAAAACATTTCAGTTTCAATTCACTTGCTTTTTCTCATTAAAAAAATGACTCTCATTCAGGGCAAGGCAAGCAAGGTGGTTGCCTTGGGTCACACATCTTCAGGGACCCATGCTATCCAGCACCCGCCCACCCGGCAGCTTGCTTGCTGTTCTGGCTGGGAGCTGACCAGCTACAGAGCACAGCTAACCATACAGACAAGCTTTGCCAGCCCTGCCCCTGTTCCCGCAGGTACTGGCTCTAGCCCTCACCCTGTAAAGGGAAGGAGACAGAGCTGGCCACAGGCCCGTCCTGCGACTGCTCGCAACAAACCCCTGCCCATACCCAGACCCTCCCCTGTGAAGGGGATGCCCTGGCCAGGCAGAAGAGATTCTCAGTCTGGGCTCATCTTTGCTTAGGAGGACGCCCTGGTTAGAGTGAGGGGAAGGGAAACTGCTCCATTGAGAGAATTCCCCCCCTCCTCCTCAGATCCTATAACATAATGAGGGAGGGTATCTCATGCAAGAGACAGGAAAAGGAGAGAGGGATCCTTGGGGCTCACACATGGGGTAAACTTACGCCAGCTTACTGAAACACAGAGTTGACACAATTGTTTTCAACCATATTGAAAATGGTCTCAAGTTGCAGAAAACTGTACAATAACCTCCAAAATAAAAACATTTATCTTCAGTACAAGTCTTTTACTCTGTTGATGCCAGGATTGCATCTAACAGAGTAGATGTTTTAATAGATGCTGGGTCTGTCAAATAAATGTCCGATGTCTAATAAAAGCCAGGGGTCTTGGACAGTTTGTACTAATAGACACTGGGGGCTTCTATTGGAAGCTTTACAGTAGTGTATATTTGTACTAATAGACTCTGGGGGCTTCTATTTGAAGCTTTATGGTAGTGTATAATGATGTCATAGTGGACAGTACAAGTATGGAAGATGACACTGAAATAGATACCAGTTGAAATTTTTCATAAATCTAGAAGTGTTCTGGAAATTATCATGACCAATTTGTGCTGCCCCACCTGGTCTCTGTAACTCCTCAACTGAGTTTGACTTAAATTAGAGCATCCACCAGCCGGCCCCTGCTGTCAGTAGACTGCCTTGGGTCCCACAAACTCTTTGGCTGGGCCTGCTCCCATTGAAGATCATTGCAAATTGTGGTCTACCTCATGCAGGACTTTATGCAGAGTGTAGGAGGAACAGGTGAGAGAGATCTGAGAAAGATGAAAAGGTTATGCCCATGTTTGTTTGGTTATTTTAATAAGAATCATGGCAGTAGTTTAGAGAATACATGCTATTCTAGGATGGATCACTTTCTGGTGTTGAAAAGAAATTCCATCTGGATAAGAGAAGCCATCCAGACAACAGCTTTATTGCAACTGATACAGTTCTGCAAAACATTTCAGTTTCAATTCACTTGCTTTTTCTCATTAAAAAAATGACTCTCATTCAGGGCAAGGCAAGCAAGGTGGTTGCCTTGGGTCACACATCTTCAGGGACCCATGCTATCCAGCACCCGCCCACCCGGCAGCTTGCTTGCTGTTCTGGCTGGGAGCTGACCAGCTACAGAGCACAGCTAACCATACAGACAAGCTTTGCCAGCCCTGCCCCTGTTCCTGCCCCTGATTTTTAATTCCAGGGGAGGGTTGTCATTAAAACAAAACAAAACCCATGAATTTCTGAACCCTGACTTACTATAAATCTCAGCTACCCCTCTGAAGCTTATAAATCTATTGTATTGTCTTTTACACAAGCATCAGTGTTACTGATGGTAGCCTTCCTTATGTTGATTGATCTTTTTACATTAAAATAACAGTGCTCTCATCTCTTCATTAATCCATTCTCCTTGCTAACAGCTGCTGTGCCTGGACAATGATGGGAAGGACATTTATAGGAAAAGATCAGTTTAAAAAAAGCCATCAATCTGATGTCTTCCTGTGATTTTTTTTTAGTCACCAGCTCCAGCTTTTGCCTTTCATTTTCCTTTATGAAAAGTGAAAGCGTGCTGTTCTCAGTAGGACAACTTAAGAAGAGCATGGACATTTGCTACTTCATTACTTTCATTGTTTCATATATGTCTCTGTCATATTATTAATACATTTTATATGGTTTAAAATTTAACATGTTAATTTTTTATAATGTAAAGAAAATCATTACAAAAATGGGAAAACAAGACAAAAACTAAAAATAAAATATTTAAATTGCAAGGAAATCAAAACCTTGATAGTTCTATTAACATGATAATGAATCCAGAGATATTATAAACTCATAGTGAAAGCCTGTTAAACAATTTATCATATTACAGGTTCATTGAGATAGTAATGACTCCTTTTATACATGCTATTATTGCATTTGAATTGTGTGGCAGCCCCATGGAATTGGGTAAGACTGAAGTGCTTTATCTTAGGGCATTCTTGATGCCATTCCGTATATTATGTGCTGGATCTCTGCCAACAGAAAGATTTTCTACTCTAATCTAGAGTAGGGATATGCACAATATGCAAATTTCAGTGTGATGGGGGAAAAGGACCCACGTCCTGTTTATGGTGCTGAAATATACCACTCAGTTATGGGGAATGGGAGAAGAAATGTGATTTGCCAGAGCAAATATCAACAAGGATGAGTTTTATATGAGGAAGCATGCTATGTAAACAGTAAATTCTGAGTAAAAAAAGTGAAGGACTGTGTGACAATTGATGCATGTGAGGGCCACACTGAGAATCCTCAATCAAAGAAAACATACACAATGGAGCAGAGGGTCCCCAAAACTGATTGTTATTCTAATAATTAGAGTTACCAAGCCAGCAACAAAACAAGTTCTACAATATCTTACTGGTTACCCAGAAGCCCAAAACACAGTTCCCTTAAAGCAGTCCAGTTTTGGGCTTCCACCCAGATTTGCCAGTCAAATATGACGATCTTGTTCTTCATATATAAAGTTCCACCAATCCCAAGTAATGTGGTGGACACATTACTTACCTTGTCAATGAATAATTCAGAGCATATTCAAATACACATTTACAGCCAATTCTTATTAACTAAACTAAGGTGTATTAAAAAAGAGTATTGTGGTTTGAGAGAGACAAATTCATTTGAGTAAGATTATTTTGTCAGTTTCAGAGTAGAGATGGTGAGCTGCTGAGTTGCAAAAAGTTCTTTTCAGAATCAGTTATTCCAGTTGTAGTCCAAACAAGGCAGTGCATACATAGAGTTTGTTCTGATTCTTTCATGAGAATTAGAAGGATAATCCGCACTGGAGCTGGATACCTCAGTCACTCTTGTGACTCAGGCTTCCCCTGACCAAGCTTAAGCAGATCTGAATAACAGCATTAGGGCTCCAAAGTTCTTTATAGATCTCTGGCAGGCTAGCAATAGCCTCTTAAGAGCAGGTATTTTGGGGGCGAAGAATAATGGTTTTGAAGTAAAATCTACTATATATACCAGTTAATTGGCTGTATTCATCAGCAGAAGGTAATTTTCCCATTCAACAGATCATAGGCAATTTAATACAAACTTCAAAAAGAAATAATGACAATGATATTATTACATTCAAGTTCATCTAACTCTTACTATTCCCTTTTGATCTCTGAATCAATAAACCATTGAAATAGACAATAAATAAAGAAATGTATACCTCTGATTCGCTAATAATTACAGGTTTGCATTTCAAGGCTGTAGTCCAAGCACGGGGAGCCTACAGCCCACTGGCCAGATCTGGCCCCCATCTTATTTAAATCTGGCCCACAGTAATCCTTAGTACCCCCCAACCCTAGGCCTGGACCCAGCAGGCCCAACCCTTAGCATATCCTCCCTTCCCCCCAGTTCTGGATCTGGCAGCCCCAGGACTCAGTGCCCTGTTGCAGGAGCTTGCTATGGCAACCCTCCTGAGGCTTATTTTTCTCACTGGTGTGAGGCCAAAAAAAAAATGTGTGTGGAGAACCAGACAAAAATAATAGTCACTCTAAATTTGGCCCATTGTTCACTGGACAACTGGTGAAATTTGCTTTTTTCAAAACCATCAACTATGTCTTTCAATCAATCCAAAACTGTTGATGTACCAAGCATACTACATCTATGTAGTTTTAGAAGTTGATTTAGCTTTTTAATATATTTAGTGTTATAGAGCTAGTTTTAATTAATTTTTAAAATTTCAAGCCTGATTCATGAGAGGTATTGGAAATGATATTGGAAATAGAAGAAGCAAGGAAAGTGGAATACAAAATGGAATATTTGCTTTGCAAGTTCTTGATGTATTTTAGGAGATTAAAAGAGCTTTTGTTCTAAAGATCTAAAAGGTTTAATCCTCTTTTAGTCTCTATGTATTTTAAATCCTTCAATATTTATTTTTAGCTACGCATATATTTCCCCCAGAAACAGATGAAATCCATGTAGTAGTGTTTGTTTGAGCTGCCACAGCATTAGTCAAAAGGTTTTCTTAGTTGAGGAACTTTCCATCTTTCACCATTTTATATGCACACAGGTATATTTGATATAGTGTTGATTAATATTCCTTTTACTTCTTATATAAAATAATCAACTTGATTTTTTGATAAAAATTATTAGCAAAGGCTACTTGCTAATTCTCCATTGCTTTTACAAACAATCATTTAGGAGCACTTATTAAGTTTATTTTACCTGTGTTTGGATGAGATGCTGTCTTTGGGCATGTCTAAACTAGGAAATTATTTCAAAATAACTAAATTTGTCTTAACTCCTGATTTTAGAAAATTGAAATAGCGTGTCCCCACTATGGGGAAACCTTGAAATTAGTCCAAGGCAGGCTTTGTTAATGTGGATTCACTACCTTATCTTAAAGCCTCAGGAAGCACTGGGAAGTAATTAGTTCAAATTACTCTGGGGGGTAGTTATTTTGAAACAGCGGCACCGGAGAGTAGGGTTGTGAGATACTTTCACAAAAAATCCCGAACATGGCAGGGAAAAAATTGGTTCAGGGAAAGAAAAAAAAAAAAGGAGACCAAACTTGTTGAGCAAAAGAAAAAAAATCCCCCACTCCTCCTGGCCCCACCAGATTCAGCAGGGGAAAAATGTCCCCGCCGGCCTTCTGTCCGAGGAAAAAAAAGAAGATACCGGACATTTTACATATCTGGTATTTTCTGGGTTTTTTCACTGGACAGAAGATGCAATTACTGGACTGTCCGGGTGAAAACCAGACACCAGGCAACCCTACCTGAGAGTCCACACTACCACTATTTCAAAATAACTATTTCAAAATTAGCATTATTCCCATAGAAAAGTAGGAGTACAGATTTCAAAATAACAGGTTTCATAGTGTCAACAACTCACTTATTAATTCTACCTAAGGGGGTTATTTTGAAATAGCACCCTAGTGTAGACGAGGGCTTTGATACTTGAGTCGGTTTTATATTAAACAGTAACATTAATTAAGCATACATTTTGTATGTGTATTCTAAAAATAAAAATCTAAAGCTGCAGGATTCCAGATAGTTTGTTAGGTCTGCCTTCCCTTCTGGGAGGCTCTGATGGGCCACAGTCCTACTTTGTTACTGACTCTAGATAGGTGAAAACAGTCTTTCTCTCTTTCTGCTCTCCTTCCTAGCCAGCTACAACTGATTGAGCTCTTCCTTTGTTCAAGCCTGATACAGCATAAGGGTGAGGCTGGTTGTGTGTGCTGCAATTTGTTAATTCTTTCCAACTTGTGTGGGATTTGTGTATCCCATCACAATAAATATTTGTCAACACATGAAATATAATCAGAGTTTGTGTACCTTTGTTTTTTAAATGTGCACTCTGAGATAGTGTGAAGAACTCATTTTATAAACCTCAAAATAAAAATATTACATTGGATGGTGATACTAAAATTACATTTTTAACATAACATACTGCAAAAAATGATAATGTACCATGGATATAAGCATAGTGTATCAAAATTCAATGTCTGTGTAAATGAATTGAAATAAAATACCCATATTTTCCCGTATTCAAAGTTAATAATATAATATTATTGATATAATATGAATAAGTTAATAATATAATAATTTCCCTTATAAAAAGTCCAGTATTGAAATTGGCTTATTAGGGCTTTCTCCTTCACTCATTTTCCATCCAAAATCTGTACTGAAACAGTATTTAAGGCCAATGAGGTACTTAACATAAGAGTTTGGGGGAGGGGGGGATGACAAATGTGACTTTAAGTGCAAAACAGCTAAAACAAGTTCTGAGATTCAGTGTTTGTTTTTCCTTGAAGAACAGGTTCAAATTTAGTGAGAATTTGCAGAGCTCTTCAGAGTTAAGGAAGATAAAATTTGGTATGTGGGTTTTCCAGGGAAAACTTTGAAAACTGAATCTTTGTGTGGCTATCTGTACAGGGTCAAGCCTTCATGCCTAGTGGTTACAGTTTTGGGCTGCAGTTTTCCCTAGCAGTTATTATGGGGTGTAAATTTCTTATTAGTTAGAGTCTGTGGCTGCAGCACTATCTAGTGCTTATTAAGTAGGAAGAACCCAGGCTCTCCGACTCCATCAGGTTATCACCCAATGACCGTGTTACGCATTTTCAGTACAGGAATTACGTCTGGTCTGCTTGTGCTCTCCAACGGACCTCTTCCTACCACTTTTTCTCTCCTTTCTCATGGGTGGATGTCCCTTGCAGCCCGGTCCATGAGTCTCAGCAGGGTAGGGTGTCTCGACTATGAGCAGCAGTTCTGATTCTGGGAATGCCTCCCTGAAATAATAGCTCTGCAGCAGCTAATGCAGAGCTCCCTCTTGTCACTTGACTCCATTGCTGTGCTTAAGAGATCCCCTTTTCAGTCCTTTCTTCAACTGAAGCAGATCCAGAGGTCATGTTACGGTTTCCTGATTCCAAAGTTTTCCTGCACTCTCAGTTCCCAATATGGGTTTATCCATGCCATCATGGTATCTTAAAGACAAATGAGATATTTTGCTGATATACATTGCTGTAGAAAATTTCCCATGCCACATTGGTGTGCAGCATTCCACATGCTACTGCCTACTGTGCCCAATACTTCTCTTCCTATCTTCTCTTCCCTATCTTCTTGATAGGAAATAGCCAGCATGGGTTTGTGAAGAACAAGTCATGCCAAACTAATCTGATAGCTTTCTTTGATAGGATAACGAGCCTTGTGGATAAGGGAGAAGCGGTGGATGTCATATACCTAGACTTTAGTAAGGCATTTGATACGGTCTCGCACGATATTCTTATTGATAAACTAGGCAAATATAACTTAGATAGGGCCACGATAAGGTGGGTGCATAATTGGTTGGATGACCGTAGTCAGAGAGTTGTTGTTAACGGTTCTAAATCCTGCTGGAAAGGGATAACAAGTGGAGTTCCTCAAGGGTCTGTTTTGGGACCTGTACTGTTCAATATCTTCATCAATGATGTAGATATTGGGATAGAGAGTACGCTTATTAAGTTTGCAGATGATACCAAACTGGGTGAGGTTGCGACTTCTTTGGAGGATAGGGACATAATTCAAAATGACCTTAGCAAGTTAGAGAAATGGTCAGAGGTAAACAGGATGAGGTTTAATAAAGAGAAATGCAAAGTGCTCCACTTAGGAAGGAACAATCAGTTCCATACATACAAGATGGGAAGCGACTGTCTAGGAAGGAGCATGGCGGAAAGGGATCTAGGGGTCATAGTGGACCACAAGTTGAATATGAGTCAACAGTGTGATGCTGTTGCAAAAAAAGCAAATATGATTCTAGGTTGTATCAACAGGTGTGTTGTAAGTAAAACTCGTGAAGTCATTCTGCCGCTCTACTCTGCACTAATTAGGCCTCAGCTAGAGTACTGTGTCCAGTTCTGGGCGCCACATTTCAAGAAAGATGTGGAGAAATTGGAAAGGGTCCAGAGAAGAGCAATGAGAATGATTAAAGGTTTAGAGAACATGACCTATGAAGCCAGGCTTCATGAACTGGGCTTGTTTAGTTTGGAAAAAAGAAGATTAAGGGGGGACATGATAGCAGCTTTCAAATATCTAAAAGGGTGTCACAAGGAGGAAGGAGAAAATTTGTTCCTCTTGGTTTCTGAGGACAGGACAAGGAGTGCTTGTCTGGCTTAAAGTGCAGCAGGGGAGGTTTAGATTGGACATTAGGAAAAAATTCCTAACTGTCAGGGTGGTCAAATATTGGAATAAATTGCCAAGGGAGGTGGTGGAATCTCCCTCTCTGGAGATATTTAAGAACAGGTTAGATAGACATCTGTCAGGGATGGTGTAGACAGAGCTTGGTCCTGCCTTGAGGGCGGGGGGCTGGACGCGATGACCTCTTGAGGTCCCTTCCAGTCCTATTATTCTATGATTCCCATAGAGAGGGTGCTGAAATTCTGCAGTATTGGCAGTAAATAGTTTGGGAATTGTTGGGGATACTATTTTGTTATAATAGATGAACCTGGTAGAATCATCACAAAAAATGGGCACAGAACTATTCAGTCTCTCTTTAAAAAAATGGGATATCATTATGGAAAATAAAACCCTGCTAGGTTTCTATCTCTGATTAATAAGAAAGATCTTATAACTGGGTCATGCTAAATTACAAGTGTTTTACTAGAATATCTATTCAGATATGTTTTATACAATTTATTATTAAAAGTAATCCATTCTGCTTTATTGACATAATATACTATTATCACTCAGTGCTGAATTTAGGTAAATGTATGTAGTTAAATGCTAATTTAACCTGGTATTAAATAATTTAAGCACATCAAGATTTGGGATTTTTAATTTTCAAGGTAAAAAATGAAAGTATGTAGTTCCTTAGGGTATGTCTACACTACAAGTTCGAACTAACTATCATAGGTGCTACACTAGCGCTCCGTTAGTTCGAATTTAATTCGAACTAACGGAGCGCTTACTTCGAACTAGGTAATCCTCATTCCACGAGGATTAAGCCTAGTTCGAATTTACTAGTTCGAATTAAGGGCTGTGTAGACCCTTAATTCGAACTAGTGGGAGGCTAGCCCTCCCCAGGTTTCCCTGGTGGCCACTCTGGCCAACACCAGGGAAACTCGTCTGCCCCCCTCCCGGCCCCGGCCCCCTTAAAGGGGCACGGGCTGGCTACCGTGCCCGTGCCAGGTGCAAGCCTGCCAGCATCCAGCCAGCAGACCCTGCACCTTGCACGGATCGAGCCACCCACCCGATGCCCCCCAGCCCTCCCCCTCTTCCCGGGACCAGGCTGGCAGTTCCCGGGAGCTTGTCTGGGACCGCAAGAGGCGGGCACCCGCCTGGGCTAATGCGGACATCGTGGACCTCGTCCACGATCTCCGCACTAGGCACAGGAAAGTGGCCGTCTAGGGCAGGAGAGCTGCCATCCTGGCCACCCAGGAGCAGGTGTGCAAGAGAATCAAGGGGGTCCACTGAGACCCCCGACCCTGAGCCCTGAGCTTACAATGGCCGTACTGGGTCAGACCAAAGGTCCATCTAGCCCAGTAGCCTGTCTGCCAACAGTGGCCAACCCTAGGGACCCTGGAGGGGATGGACCGAAGACAGTGACCAAGCCATTTGTCTCGTGCCATCCCTCTGCAGACTTCCACAAACCTTGGGCAGGGACACCACTCCTACCCCCTGGCTAATACCACTCCATGGACCCAACCTCCATGACTTGATCTCATTTCCCTTTAAACTCTGTTCTAGTTGTAGCCTTCACAGCCTCCTGCAGCAAGGAGTTCCACAGGTTGACTCTTTGCTTTGTGAAGAACAACTTTCTGTTACTAGTTTGAAGCCTGCTACCCATTCATTTCCTTTGGTGTCCTCTAGTCCTTCTTTATGGAACTAATAAAGAACTTTTCTGTATGCACCCTCTCCACCCAACTCCTGCTTTTAGAGACCTCTATCCTGTCCCCCCTCCATCTCCTCTTTTCTAAGCTGAAAAGTCCCAGTCTCTTTAGCCTCTCTTCATATGGGACCTGTTCCCAACCCCTGATCATTTTAGTTGCCCTCCTCTCTCCCAGCCTCTCTCTTCCCCTCTCCCACCTCCTTTTCCCAGTCTCCTCCAGTTTTGTTCAATAAAGACAGATTCCATTTTTTAAAAAATTGTTCTTTATTTTGTACATCAAGAAAAGGGGCTAGGGAAGGGTAAGTGGAAGGAGGTGAGGGAGGAATGGGGCACGAGCCCCCGATGGGGAGGACTGGGCTGGCTCTGCGGGCTTTTGGGGTGGAACCTCTCCTGCAGCCCCCCGATTGCCCCCTCTCCCCAGACAAGTGCAGCCGGTCTGATGGCTGAGTGCTGTGATGTGCCCAGTGTGGGTACTCTGGGCATTCCAAGGCAGGACTGCTTTGGAAGCAGGGCACCCCTGAGAACTGTCTGTCCGGGGTGGGGGTCGGGACCCTTTAAGCACAGCCCTTGGCTAGCCTGAGACAGCATCTCCACGCTCTAAATCCTCATCTGATGCCCTGCTGGCACTGTTTCCGGCCATCGTTAAGCCTGGTTCAGGGTCCACTTAACGTGGACATGCTAGTTCGAATTAGCAAAACGCTAATTCGAACTAGTTTTTTAGTCTAGATCCATTAGTTCAAATTAGCTTAGTTCGAATTAACGTTGTAGTGTAGACGTACCCTTAGACGCCAGGATTCTTTGTTATTTTGAAACTGTGGTTTCAGAAGTTTCTCATAAAGAGGGCCCAAAAAGAGGCAACAGTCCAGATCGTTTCAGATTATGGAACCTATAAATTACATTGAAAGCCAATAGAACTTGAAAGCTCTGGACATAATACATAATGCACTCTCGTGGACAATTTCAACAGTCAGAGACACATGCTAATACCTTAATAATCTGAGAATCCATGGTTCAGGAGCCAAATTAGCAATCGTTATTACCCCCAAAGAGCCATGGATATGTGAATTCATTATTTCATTTACTATTTTTGTATATATTATTCTTAAAGCAAACTTAATGACCAAATGTCCTACTACTGAGTTATAACTTAATCAGAGAATCCTAATTTTTAATAACATAGATTGGTTTAGAGCAAAGAGCTGTGGGAAACATATTAAAGAGCCACTTGTTGGCCCCTTGCCTCAATCTGAGTATCACTGTACTAGTTCATTTTCCAAGATATGTATGTCTAATGTGCTTTACAGGGCTCCCCCTAGGATGAATCATCTGTTCTTCTCCCCTTAATGAGAGTTTTGTGCAAAGATTCAATCTAGCCCCAAATGAGAAAATAATTTCAGACTTTATTTCTATTGTATTTTATCCATTGATGATTAGCTGAAAAGAAACAGAACACTGACATATAATGGTAATTCCAACTTTTTTTTACAGATCTTGATAATGTTGAAGGAATAGCAGTGGACTGGATTGGAAATAATCTTTACTGGACAAATGATGGTCACAGAAAAACAATTACTGTAGCGAGACTGGAGAAAGCCTCTCAAAGTCGGAAAACTTTGTTAGAGGGAAATATGTCTCATCCGAGAGGAATTGTTGTTGATCCTGTCAATGGGTATGAAGGCTTTTAATTTATTTTACTACTTTTATTTGACTAAATTTGTTTCCAATATGAATGTATTTATGATCAAATTCCCCTTTCTCTGACCAGCACAGCTGCTCTTAGAAATTTGGACTCACTTATGCATATTAAAGAAGCTAGCAGACCTGTGCATTAAGCATTTGATTCACTGGTATTCTGCTATGTTCCAAAAAGTGCAGAGGCCGTATCATGTCCTCAATCTGACAGGTACAAATCCCATCATCATCTGTGGGAATTACACAGATGCATCAAGGGCAAAATACAGTTCTAAATACTTTAATCCACACTTGTTTGTGAAAGTCAGCATGGATTGGTTTACACAGTTTCCAGCTTCATTGAAATGGAACATTTGGTATATCATGTGTGTTTGTAATAGTTTATGTAGGACCTTCAGCCCGGGAGAAATCATAGAACTTGAAGGGACCTCTTCTGGTCATCAAGTCCAGTCCTCTGCACTCAAGAGCAGGACCAAGCACCATCTAGACCATGGGTAGACAAATATTAGCTGCGGGCCTGATCCAGTCCACCAGGGTTAGCTCTTGGTGGGTCTCCACCACTATATTTATCTTCCAGGTCGCACATACTGGCAATTGCAGCTTCTGTTAGCTGGCCAATGGGAGCTGTGAGAAGCAGTATCCCAGTCTGCAACATTTCCTGCCATTCCCTCTGGCTGGGAATGGTGATCTGTGGTCAACAGTTACCTGCAGCCATGCAGGTAAATATAGCAGCAG